>NC_029780.3:44651473-44653586 GCF_000817695.3 Arachis duranensis
AAGGTGTGGAGCTCTGCTGTACCTCGAGTATTAATGCAATTACTATTGTTCTTCTATTCAATTCCGCTTGTTCTTGTTCTAAGATATCACTTGTCCTTCAACTTGATGAATGTGATGATCCGTGACACTCATCATCATTCTCACCTATGAACGTGTGCCTGACAACCACCTCCGTTCTACCTTAGATTGGGTGGATATCTCTTGGATTCTCTAACCGAAATCTTCGTGGTATAAGCTAGAACTGATGGCGGCATTCAAGAGAATCCGGAAGGTATAAACCTTGTCTGTGGTATTCTGATTAGGATTCGATGATTGAATGACTGTGACGAGCTTCAAACTCCTGAGGGCGGGGCGTTAGTGACAGACGCAAAAGAATCACTGCTGATGAGTCTCCTCTTGCCTGGGATTGAATGCTCAGTGGCTGCCTGCTGATGAGTCTCCTCCTGGAAATGAGTCTCTGCCTGGGAATGAGGATCCTCCTCTGATGGATCTGATGGAGTGTCGGGCTTGGAGGGGATGTCGGCGCCCTGTGTGATCATCAGCTTCAGATGGGAATAGCGTCGCCTGCTGTGGCGCTCCAATCTCTCATACCGGTGCCTGTTATGGCGCTCCATCTGATCAAGCTGGCGGAATAGACGGTGCACGAGGCGATAAACCGGCTCAGAGGCGGGGGGGGGGTATGGGTTCTGAGGCCGGTGGAAGTGCAGTGGTGGCAGTGGTGGAAGCAGGGGCAGCTGTGGATGAAGAGGGTCCAGCAGACGGAGGGGCTGTCTCATCAGTAGCAGTGACAGGTGGTGGTCTGTAGCCCAAAGCAAGGAAGTTCCTGCTGTGCGGGATGATCTTCCTGCAGTCCACTGCTGGTGGTCGCTCATCGGCATCCTCCCAAGGTACATCAGCCTGACGGCCTAGCCATGTAACCAGATAAGGAAAGGGGAGGGTGCCTCGGACGTGGGCCCTAGCCATATAAAGCCGGATAAAATGAGGCAAGTACAGGTCCTTACCCTCCAGCACACACCAGAGGAGGGTAATCATGGCAACCGGGATCTCAGTCTCATGAGTACTCGGCATCACATAGTTGCTCAAGATTTGATGCCATAGCCGAGCCTCATCATTCAAGTACACTCTCTTGATCCCTCTGGGCATAGTAGTGTTCTGACCCATCTCCCAAGGAACTGTCGGGTCGAGAGCTATTCGTGCCTTCACGGCATCCCAATCAAACTGAATCTGACTCATGTCCTCCTCAGCCTGTGCATAACCATCTGGCTTATCGGACTTGGTTGGGAGCTGGAGAATGGTCTCTATGGCCTCCTCAGTGACCAGAATTTGCTTTCCCCTCAGGTTCACTGCATCAAGGGTAGTAAGGTAGTAGTTGCAATAGAATTCCCGGACCCAAGATGCATTGACCTCTGTCAGTGGTTTCTCCAGAAAGAACCAACCCCTTTGCTTGATTTGCTCAGTGGTGTACTGCTGGAGGGCTTCTGGAATCTTCAAGGAACGTTCCAGGTATAGATTTCTGGAGTTTGCAAAAGTCGGGTACTTCAGCTCACAGTACCGGTTTGCAAATTTTATAGGATCAGTCGAAGGGAGCAGCTGGTCAGCTTTTTCCTGCTCTGTGAAGTTCTTCTCCCGCCATGAGGAATCGTGCATTAGAGCAATGATGGACTGGGAGGAAGCTCCTCGCTTGCGCTTGCCAGTAGCCTTGCCTTTACCTTTCCTCTGTGAAGAAGACATCCTGAAAAACAGAAAACCAGGAAATGGATAAAATAGGAAAGCAAATAGGCAATGCAAACAAAGGAAAAAGAATTTTGATATCTTTATTTTCTTTTCCACTTAATTTTCGAAAAACACAAAAAAATTACAAAATCATAAAATCCAAAAATGTTTCTTGTTTGAGTCTAGAGTCTCATGTTAAGTTTGGTGTCAATTGCATGTTTTTGTTCCTCTTGCATTCATGCATGTGTCTTCATTAATCTTCAAGTTGTTCTTGAAAATTTCATTGCTCTGATCTTTGAATTCTATTGACTTGAGTGTTTATGTGTCTCATATGCATTCTCATTTTGTTAGTGTCAGTAGTATACAAACTGCTAAGTTTGGTGTCTTGCATGCATTGTTA
>NC_029780.3:44653739-44654871 GCF_000817695.3 Arachis duranensis
TGAGGCATTGCACAGAAAAAAAGGCTGGGCGTTCAAAATGCCCAGTGAAGAAGGGCAGACTGGCGTTTAAACGCCAGCCAGGGTGCCTGGCTGGGCGTTTAACGCCCAAAAGGGTAGAGTTTTGGGCGTTAAACGCCAGAATGTGCACCATTCTGGGCGGTTAACGCCAGGATGGCACAAGAGGGAAGATTTTGTTTTCAAATCAATTTTTTTTTTAGTTTTCAAAATCTTTTCAAAATCAAATCTTTTTCAAATCATATCTTTTCAATCAATACTTTTTCAAAATCAATTTCTTTCTATTTTCAAAAATACTTGCTATCAATTAATGATTTGATTCAACATTTCAAGTATGTTGCCTTTTCTGTTGAGAAAGGTTTAATGTTTGAATCATATATTTTCTTGATAGCCAAGTCATTAGTTTTTAAAATCAAATCTTTTTTAAAATGTTTTTCAAATCATATCTTCTCAATCACATCTTTTTAAAATCAATCATATCCTCTTAACCACATCTTTTTCAAAATAGTTTTCAATCATATCTTTTTAATTTCTAATTTCAAAATCACTTGATTTCTTTTCCACTCTTGGTTTTTGAAAATCAATTAAGGTTTTTCAAAATGTTTTCAAAATCTTTGACTTAATTTTCGAAAATTACTTCTCCTCTTTTCACATCCTTCTATTTATGGACTAACACTATTCCTTAATGAACAATTCGAACTCCATCTTTCTTGATAAGTTCGAATTTTCTACTTCTGCCTTCTATTTTTCTTTTCCTCTGACACCTCAAGGAATCTCTATACTGTGACATAGAGGATTCCACGTTTTCTTGTTCTCTTCTCTTTCATATGAGCAGGAGCAAAGACAAAAGCATTCTTGTTGAGGCTGACCCTGAACCTGAAAGGACCTTGAAGCGAAAGCTAAGAGAAGCTAAGGCACAATTCTCTGTAGAGGACCTAACAGAAATCTTCAAGGAAGAAGAACCTATGGCAGCCGAAAACAACAACAATGCCAACAATGCAAGGAAGGTGCTGGGTGACTTTACTGCACCTACTCCCGACTTCTATGGGAGAAGCATCTCTATACCTGCCATTGGAGCAAACAACTTTGAACTTAAGCCTCAATTAGTTTCTCTAAT
>NC_029780.3:44655345-44656208 GCF_000817695.3 Arachis duranensis
AAGGATCAACAGAGACCTCAACAAGGTTTCAACAACAATAATGGTGGAAGAAACTGGTTTAGCAATAGCAAGCCCTTTCCATCATCTTCTCAGCAACAGATAGAGAATCTTAAGAAGAACAACTCTGACTTAGCAACCATGGTCTCTGATCTAATCAAAACCACTCAAAGTTTCATGACTGAAACAAGGTCCTCCATTAGAAACTTGGAGGGACAAGTGGGTCAGCTGAGCAAGAAAATTACTGAACTCCCTCCTAGTACTCTTCCAAGCAATACAGAAGAAAATCCAAAAGGAGAGTGCAAAGCCATCAATATGGCCGAATTTGGAGAGAAGGAAGAGGCAGTGAACGCCACTGAGGAAGACCTCAATGGACGTCCACTAGCCTCCAATGAGTTCCCCAATGAGGAACCATGGGAATCTGAGGCTCAAAATGAGACCATAGAGATTCTATTGGACTTACTTCTGCCATTCATGAGCTCTAATGAGTATTCTTCCTCTGAAGAGGATGAGTATGTCTGAAGAGCAAGTTGCTAAATACCTTGGAGCAATCATGAAGCTAAATGACAAGTTATTTGAAAATGAGACTTGGGAGGATGAACTCCCTTTGCTCACCAAAGAACTGGATGACTTGTCTAGGCAGAAATTACCTCAAAAGAGATAGGATCCTGGGAAGTTTTCAATACCTTGTACCATAGGCACCATGACCTTCAAGAAGGCCTTGTGTGACCTAGGGTCAAGTGTAAACCTCATGCCTCTCTCTGTAATGGAGAAGCTAGGGATCATTGAGGTGCAAGCTGCAAGAATCTCACTAGAGATGGCAGACAACTCAAGAAAACAAGCTTATGGACTTGTAGAGGATGTTC
>NC_029780.3:44656391-44658283 GCF_000817695.3 Arachis duranensis
TCAAGTGAATGAAGAATCCTTTATGTTTAAGGCTCAAGGATATCCCTCTGTCACCATGGAGAGGAAGCATGAAGAGCTTCTCTCAAAACAGAGTCAAACAGAGCCCCCACAGTCAAACTTTAAGCTTGGTGTTGGGAGGCCACAACCAACTTCTAAGTTTGGTGTTGAACCCCCACATTCAAACTCTAAGTTTGGTGTAGGGAGGTTCCAACATTGCTCTGAGTATCTGTGAGGCTCCATGAGAGCCCTCTATCAAGCTACTGACATTAAAGAAACGCTGGTTGGGAGGCAACCCAATGTTATATTTTATTTATTTTCTTTTGTTATTTTATGTTTTCTGTAGGTTGATGATCATGAGAAGTCACAAAATCAATTGAAAAAGCAAAAACAGAATAAAAAACAGAAAGAAAAACAGCACACCCTAGAGGAAGATCCTGCTGGCGTTTAAACGCCAGTAAGGTTAGCAGATGGGCGTTTAACGCCCAGTCTGGCACCATTCTGGGCGTTTAACGCAAGAAAGGGGCACCAGACTGGCGTTAAACGCCATTAAAGGGCAAGAACTTGGCGTTAAACGCCAGAAATGGGCACCAGCCCGGCGTTTAACGCCAGATTTGGCACAAAGAGCAAATTTGCTCGCCACTTGGTGCAGGGATGACTTTTCCTTGACACCTCAGGATCTGTGGACCCCACAGGATCCCCACCTACCCCACCACTCTCTCTCTTCTTCATCCATTCACCAATCACCTCAACTCCTCTTCCCCAAAAACCCTTCACCTATCAAATCCCATCTTTCTCTTCACCACTCACATCATCCTTCATAAAACCCCACCTACCCCACCATTCAAATTCAAACCACTTACCCTCCCAAACCTACCCATACATGACCGAACCATAACCCCCCCACTCCTATATAAACCCTTCTTCACTCCTTCATTTTCACACAACCTAAACACAAGTTTGGTGTGGTAAAAGCATTGCTTTTTGTTTTTCCATAACCATTTATGGCATCCAAGGCCGGAGAAACCTCTAGAAAGAGGAAAGGG
The DNA here is from genome assembly GCF_000817695.3 of Arachis duranensis. NCBI lineage: Eukaryota > Viridiplantae > Streptophyta > Magnoliopsida > Fabales > Fabaceae > Arachis > Arachis duranensis. The sequence goes on from NC_029780.3 coordinate 44,657,435, forward strand.
AAGGCAAAAGCTTCCACCTCCGAGTCATGGGAGATGGAGAGATTCATCTCAAGGGTGCATCAAGACGACTTCTATGAAGTTGTGGCCTTGAAGAAGGTGATCCCCGAGGTCCCTTTTTCACTCAAAAAGAGTGAATATCCGGAGATCCGACATGAGACCCGAAGAAGAGGTGGGGAAGTTCTTACCAACCCCATTCAACAAGTCGGAATCTTAATGGTTCAAGAGTTCTATGCCAATGCATGGATCACCAAGAACCATGATCAAAGTGTGAACGCGGATCCAAAGAATTGGCTTACTATGGTTCGGGGGAAATACTTGGATTTTAGTCCAGAAAATGTAAGGTTGGCATTAAACTTGCCTATGATGCAAGGAGATGAACACCCTTACACTAGAAGGGTCAACTCTGATCAAAGGTTGGACCAAGTCCTCACAGTCATTTGTGAAGAGGGCGCTCAATGGAAGAGAAACTCAAGAGGGAAGCCAGTTCAACTGAGAAGGCATGACCTCAAGCCCATCACTAAGAAAAGGATGGAGCAAACAAGAGATCCCACTCATCATGAAATCCCTGAGATGCCTCAAGGGATGCACTTTCCTCCACAAAACTATTGGGAGCAAATCAACACCTCCTAGGAGAATTGAGTTCCAATATGGGACAACTAAGGGTGGAACACCAAGAACATTCCATCCTCCTCCATGAGATAAGAGAAGATCAAAGAACCATGAGAGAGGAACAACAAAGACAAGGAAGAGACATTGAGGAGCTCAAGCACTCCATAAGACCTTCAAGAGGAAGAACAAGCCGCCATCACTAAGGTGGACCCGTTCTTTAATTTCCTTGTTCTTTATTTT
>NC_029780.3:44659099-44659713 GCF_000817695.3 Arachis duranensis
ATTCTGGTGTTGTGATGAGCGGATAATTTGTACGCTTTTTGGCATTGTTTTTAGTATGTTTTTAGTATGATCTAGTTAGTTTTTAGTATATTTTTATTAGTTTTTAGTTAAAATTCACTTTTCTGGACTTTACTATGAGTTTTTCTGTGATTTCAGGTATTTTCTGGCTGAAATTGAGGGACCTGAGCAAAAATCTGATTCAGAGACTAAAAAGGACTGCAGATGCTGTTGGATTCTGACCTCCCTGCACTCGAAGTAGATTTTCTGGAGCTACAGAAGACCAATTGGCGCGCTCTCAACGGCGTTGGAAAGTAGACATCTTGGGCTTTCCAGCAATATATGATAGTCCATACTTTGCCCAAGATTTGATGGCCCAAATCGGCATTCAAAGTCACCTTCAGAATTCCCAGCGTTAAACGCAGGAACTGGCACAAGGATGGGAGTTAAACGCCCAAACTGGCACCAAAGCTGGCGTTTAACTCCAAGAAGAGTCTTTACACGAAAATGCTTCATTGCTCAGCCCAAGCACACACCAAGAGGGCCCAGAAGTGGATTTTTATGTCATTTACTCAATCTCTGTACACCCTAGGCTACTAGTTTTCTATAAGTAGGAC
>NC_029780.3:44661019-44664235 GCF_000817695.3 Arachis duranensis
AACCAGCCTCTTTGTTTGATTTGCTCAGTGGTGTATTGCTGGAGTGCTTCTGGAATCTTCATAGTTCTCTCCAGGTATAGGTTTCTGGAGTCTGCAAATGCCGGATACTTCAGCTCACAGTACCGGTTAGCAAATTTGATGGAATCATTTGCAGGGAGCAGCTGGTCAGCTTTTTCCTGCTTGGGTAAAGTTCTTCTCCCGCCATGAGGAATCATGCATTAGATCTATGATGGACTGGGAGGGGTCTCCTCTTTTGCGCTTGCTAGTAGCCTTGCCTTTTCCCTTTCTCTGTGAGGTCGACATACTGAAAAATAGAAAACCAGGAAATATAAAAATAAGAAAACAAATAGGCAATTAAACAAAGAAAACTAAAAGCGGCAAAGGAGAATGAGAATGAGGCAAATGAGTTAGGTAGATGTGCATTAAGAATTTTATAGTAGTTTAAAAGTTTGAAAGGAATAATTTACAATCCAAAATGTAGTAGAATTCAAGTTAAAGAGAAAAATTGTCATTATGCCATGGTTAAAATTTAGAGGAAAGTGAAAAGTCAGAAAAGCGAGTATAAAAAGTTAGTATGGGTAGAATTTGAAAAAGAAGTTAGTAAATTAAAATTAGTGAGTCAGTAAAATGTGGGTAAAGTAAGTGGCATAAAGAGAATATTCCATGTAACAAGGATTCACAGGTAGGAATAGAAGTAACTCATAACCAAACAAAGAAAACAATTGGATGCTGATTCAAAGAGATATAAACAAGAATTGGAATCAGAGCATCACAGGTGCAGTTTATAAACCAGGAAATCAAAGAGGATAATAAAGCATGCCCTGGCATTCATGAAAGGTTCGGGTAAAGCAGAGTAAAACAGAGTTCAAAATGCCAAACCAAAACATGAATGAAAATAAGTTATAGAAATTTGGGCAGCATTCCGGCTAAAATTGGATTGTCCCAGAAAATAAACAGCAATCATATCAGTTCATATGAATTAAAAGAAAGCAAGCTGCAGGTACATAGATATAAAAGAAACATAAAAAACTCAATGTAAACAGCAACAACATACAAGAAAGCAACAGATGAATCATGAATATAGTAGCAACAGATTTGCACATAGGATAAAACAGAAGTAAGAACAGTGCAAGGAAACAGACCCAGATCCACTAACCACAGCCTAAGCTACCTAACAACCGAAAAATCCACTACAACATGCAAGTCTAACTATCCTAATTATGAACATAAACGGAAAAAATTATAGAAAAATGACAAACGGATAAAAGGGATTTACGTTTTGCGGAACCTGGTAGGCGGGAGGGGTGGAACGGGGAAGAAGGTGGCTGCGATGACACTAGTAACATATTTATTATGATAATAGAACATGTATAATGAGGCCTTAGCATTGCTAAATTCATCAGAGAGTGTTGGTGCTAAGCTGCACCAGTAAACCGTAAACCCGGTTAAACCGATTTTCTGTTTTTAACAAAAATAGACTAGCTAACCTTATAATATCATTCAAGCATTTTCTAATACTAATATAATGATAATATTATACTATTATCTCTCTCCTCTCATGAATCGAGTCCGGTTTGTCAAACAGAGACTATTTACGAAAATCAGAATCAAAACTGCCAACCGATACGGTTCAAAAACTAGGTTCTTCGCGATTGCATTATCGAGCTTGCCTCAGAGAAGGTTCTAGCTTAAGGATTACATAATGATAATGAGGATTGAGATACTTGATAATATATCAGAGCTTCTCCCCTTACTGATCCTCCGGAGTTCTCCGTACTTTTAGAAAAGATCTCGCGTACTCGAAAATCAGGGTTGTTACACACGACTCCAGCACCATTTCAGCACAACTCTCTGTCTCTTTTTGGGGTGATGTGCAACCCATACGACACGATCGCGTTGGTCATGCGGTCGCGTAGGATTGGTACTGTGCAAGTGACGCGATCGCATGGGGCATGCGATCGCGTGGGCCAATTTGCGCGAAACGCACAAGGGCCGCACGATTCCAGCGTAACTTTCTGTTCGTTGGATCCTTACGCCGATATATATATCACGCGGCCGCGTGAGTCACGCGGTCGCGCGGATGGTGTTTTCGCAATATGACGCGATCGCATGCTGCAACCCCCTTTTTTTTATACAAATATATGCACGAAAAATGCAGAATGCAATGATTAACATGAATGTTATGCATGATTCCAGGTTTAATAGATTAAAATGAAGAAGGAAAAAGGAAAGCAATCAACAAGAAATAAATTGAAAAAAAAAAGGAGCGATCATACCATGGTAGGTTGTCTCCCACCTAGCACTTTTAGTTAAAGTCCTTAAGTTGGACATTGGAGGAATATCCTGTTATGGTGGCTTATGTTTAAACTCGTCCAAAAATTTCCACCAGTTCTTGGAATGCCAACAGCCTCCGGGGTCCCAAACTAGGCATGTGAAGCTTCTGAGCAGCTTTAAATATATTGTTCGGCTCCCGGGACGACAAATGTCAGAATAAACTCCAGGATTCCAAGCCTTGCTTTTAAATCCGCCTCCGTCCTGATCTACATGTCTCAATCCGGGCGGTTTAAAAATTAGAATCTCACCGTGGTGACCAAACGTTATCCATGATCTGTGCAATTGAGTATGATACCAATCCGTGTACTTCGAGGTGAAGCATGGAACCTTATTGAACCTTATGCACCAGCTCTGAGTACGAGCCATTTCCCTCTTACTCTTAAAGCCGCAGAGAGCTCTAAGCTGGCCATCTGTTTCATGTAAACCATATTCAAGTGAATAAGTAAAATTGTAAGTTAAGGATTGTACCCACTTGAAGCTTGTATTAGGTGGTAGTGGCCTTGGGATAGGTGTTTCTGGTGCTTCTGTAAGTTCTACTCCCTTATGCTCTTCTATGAATTCCTCCACTTCTTTGCAAGAGTCCTCAATTGTATCTGTGTTCGAGTCAAAGTCTTCTATGTCTTCCTCATCACTCAAGTCATAGATTGGAGGTTAAGAGAAATCCACCTCCGCATCATCTTCATATTCACTTGGGGAAGATTCTTCGATTTCAGAGAATTTACTTGCGGATGCAAGTTCATCACCAAAAGAGCTAGACTTGTGAATATCATCATCAAGGGAATTTGCTTCTTGGATTATTCTGTCTGATTCCTCATAAACGACTTGCCTTGGAGATTGTACAGTATCTTCCTTAGCATCAACTGTAGCATCCTGGATGGATTT
>NC_029780.3:44664252-44664684 GCF_000817695.3 Arachis duranensis
TTCCTCAATTCTGGATACCCAAGGAAGTTCAGCATCGCCTAGATCTTCAACCAACTCTTCTTCTTGAACAATGACAGCCTCTTCTAATTGTTCTAGTACAAATTCATTCTCTGCCTTGTCCACTGGAGTCTCTAGTATTTCTTTCGTGCTACGCTCTTCATCGGGTTGTCCACATGGAGCTGTGGTTGATCCTTGTATATTTGGGCGTTTAGTGGCCCATTGTATTAGTGCGTACTCCAGTTGTTGAATGGTTGTTTAAAATTTAGTTATTGTTTCTTTTAGGCGATCCTCTGCTTCGCGGTTTGCTGGACTTAGACATGATACATAGGGAAGTGGTGATGATTGGGAACGATTGGATTGGTATTGGGGTAAAGAAGGATCATATGATGGCGAATGGTGAAGAGAAGCTTGTGAGTGTGGTGGTTCGAGGTT
>NC_029780.3:44664752-44674538 GCF_000817695.3 Arachis duranensis
GCACACGTTAGCAGTTCCCCGGCAACGGCGCCATTTTGATGAGAGAACTTTTGCGTGGTCTAGAAATTTGCGGATAAATCCTCGTTGCAAGTATAGTTTCTAAACCTTCAAAAGTCCTTTCATACAAACGTTTTGGGTGTCACAAGTAACAAACCCCTTTAGAAATTGTTAACCGAGTATTCAAACCTCGGGTCGTCTTCTCAAGGAACTGCGAGGAAGTATGTTCTTATTATTGGCTATAAAGGTTGTGAATTCGGGGTTTAGAAGGTGAGAAGCAAGTGATTTAAATGACAAGTAAAGTAAATGGCAATTAAGAATAGATAAATAACTGTAAAACCACTTTTGGCAAGATAAGAGAATTTAGAGGTCTAACTTAGTCATTTCTCTCAACTATAATAAAAGTTGAATCTAAACTCCACTTGGTCAACCTTTGCCAAGGCAAAGGAAACTCAAGGGACTAATTAAAATGACCTTTGAATCCTAATTATTTCCGAAGAAAAGGTTGGGATTATTCAGGTTCAGCTCAATTAGCAAGATAACGGTTATTAATTACGTTGAGTCTAATAACTGTTGAGTTACTAAATTCCTAATCAGAACCAAAAGGGAAAAAAAAGTAAAATTGCTGGAATAATAAAAATATCCTTGGATGAGAAGCAATGGCAATTTAATTCAAAGAGAATAATTATAAACTGAAAATACCTCAATTATCATTAAATAAAAATGTCATCAACAGCCAATTGGGCAACATCAATCAAACATAATAAAGGCTTCAGAGTAATCAAAATATAAAAGAGAAATTAAATAGTAATTCAAATGCTGGAATAAATAATTATAGAACTAAAATAAAAGAACATTTAAAACCTGGATGCAGAGTTACTCTTAAAACAAGAAGAAATCCTAAATCCTAAAAAGAGAGAGAGAGAATCTCTCTCTAGACTAAATCTAAATCATGGAAAAGTAGAATTATGTGAGCCATCTTGAATGGATGCATTCCCCCACTTCATAACCTCTGGTCTATGCCTTCTGGACTTGGATTTGGGCCAAAAAGGGCTTTAGAACTCGCTGGGGCGTGTTCTGTAGTTTTCTGGTGCGTGGCCTCTGTCACGCGTCCGCGTGGGTCACGCGGTTGCGTCATTCGGAGCTTTTCCTTGCCACGCGGTCGCGTCAGTCATGCGACCGCATCATGTGCGTTCTGCTAGAAGCGCGCGGTCGCGTCAGTCATGCGGCCGCGTCGCTGCTGATTCGTGCTTGGCACGCGATCGCGTCGTCCATGCGATCGCGTGGATACCAGTTTCCTTAAAGCTCCGTTTTGCTTTCTCCTTTCCCTTTGGTATGTTTCCTTTTTCATCCTTTAAGTCATTCTGCCTTAGAAACTCTGAAACTACTCAACACACTAATCATGGCATCGAATGGAAATAAAGGTAATTAAAATAATTAATTTTCAAAGCTTAGGAAACATGTTTTTCACGATATGACATAATAAGGGAGGGAAAGTAAAACCATGCAATTAATGTGAAGAAGTAGGTGAAGGATTGTATAAATCACTCAAATTAAGCACAAAATATCCCATGAAATATGGGTTTATCATCGTCTCACAAGGAATGGGCAAACATGTGCTTCGACATTGGTTAGAAATCCGGGGTTGTGAGTTTTGAGCATGAAAATAAATGGAAATCTTAACAAGCAAATAATCTTAAATTGTGATAAACTAATTCAACTATCTAAGCAAACTTGAGCAACTTCAATGAACAAGCAATATTCTACTAAATTCTACTTTAAACCAAGCAAGTAACTATAACTAAGGCAATTGAATTGGAAAATTGGTTTTCAAATTTGAATAATAAAAGCAACTCTTGGCTAGGTATGGGAATTGGGATCACAATCCTTGTCCAACAACTATATCTTGACAATTATGAGGAACCAAGCTCATTAAGTCTACCCTCAAAGTCTTAAGTACGTGATATCTACCCCTAGACTTGAAGTACGTTAAATGGCTTTGGTCACATCAACCCATAAGTCCCAACCTACCTACTAATTAGATTAGTAGTGGGTTGGTGTCAATGAGTATCAAATTGACCACCAAGGGCTCCCAAATTATCAAATCCATAAGACCCAATGACTCAAGTTCACCCAATTTCCTTGACCTAGGCCAAGAGTGGAAAAGACTACTCCATACTCAAAGTAAACAATTCATCGAACACTTGGTAAGCATTAACAAAAGACATGTTCAAATTGGCAATTAAATTGAAATCTACAAGTACCCACTAACAATTATCGACATACAATCAAGCAATTAACAAGGCTAAACATGGAATTCATCAATGCAACATCAACAAGTCAAGATTTACAACATTCATGAAATGGGTATGAAATGACAAGTGACAAGAATCATAAAACTATCATTAGATGCAAGGAAGATTATAACAAGAAATTCAACTTGAACAATAAAACTGGTAATTAACAAAATCCAATTCACAAATCAACAAGGGAAGATCAAATGGAAACTAGATCTAGAGAGGAACAAGGGTTTCTCTCCCTAGAATAACCAAAGAACCAAAAACTAGCTAAAATTTGTGTCCTAATGTCAAATGAGTGATCTCCCCTTTTTCCCCTAGCATCCTTGGGTCTTTTCCATGCAGAGATAGCTTGAAATTGGGCCTGATTCCCTCAGAAATCGCCAGGCACGATTTCTTTTAATGAGGTCACGTGCAGCCTCCCACGCGTGCGCGCCAAGCGTGCGTGCGCGCCGATTGCATTTGTGATCCACGCGTGCGCGCCAGTTGCGCATGCACGTCGACAGGAATCTTCTAATCTGCTGGATGCGTCCATCCTTGTGCGCCGCTTCCAGCCAATCCCATCCACGCGTGCGCGTGGAATGCGCGGATGCGCCGATGCTGCTGCTCCCAAGACTCCAATTCTTCATGTTCCTCTCCTTTTTTTCATGCTTTCTCCCTCTCTTCTAAGTCATTCCTACGCTATAATTCCTAAAATTACTCAACAAATACATCACGGCATCGAATGTCAATAGAAGAGGATTAAAATATGGCAATTTTAAGGCAAAATAAGCATGTTTTTCATCATGGAGCAATATTGGGAAGTGAACACAAAACCATGCATTTCTTGCGAATAAGTGTGAGAAATATTGAGAAAATCCTCCAAAATAAGCGCAAGATAAACCACGAAATCGGGGTTTATCACACGCCTGCTTCACACGCCCCACTTGTTTTGTTGTTTTCTTTCCCATTTTTTATGTCTTTTCCACCTGAAATTCAGCACAATCTCATTTCAAAGCAATATACTATGATATTCATCAATTAAGGCATGAATTGCAATGATCAAATGAGATTATGCCTCTTTTATGGTTCTTTTTATGCAAGAAAAAGGGTAGATGATGTAAGTCATCACAACACCAAACTTAAGCTTTGCTTGTCCCAAGCAAATCAATGTGAGTGGTCTTTTTGGTGAATTGAGACTTGACCTTGAATTGATGCAATATAACTAAGAATTAGACTAAGTGTTCAACACATGCATGAATGCTTTGAATGTCACAAATGGTTCCTAGATCCTTAAGGGTTTTTTTTCCAGGTATGTGTCTTAGGGGTCCTTTTCATTGATTGTCACCTTGAAGTAGTAAGGGTTAACTCTTTTTCCTCTTTTGTGCTTCTTTTCTGTTTATTGACTACGACTCTAAGTGTTTTGTCTCAAGATAATCCTTTAGTTAGGATTTCAATCAACACTCCCAAGCCAGTTGGCTTTAGGGTGCTAGGTGTTGAAACACCCCTGAGAATTTACTTGCCCAGATCTCTTCTTGACACATCTTCACCACAAGCATCTACTTGGGTTTCTAACTCTTTTTGAATTTTTCAATATTTCTCTTCCCTCCCTAGTAGTTGATGCTCAGAGCCTTGAGTCTTTGTTGCTTACTACTTCTTGGTTCTATAGATATTCAAGGAACACCCCTCAATTTCTACTTGTCATGCCTTCTAGGACTAGTTACCTTTCATGACTCATTTTCTTTTTACTTCATTCAAGGTTCTTCACTTAGTCTTTTGTTTCTTAGTTCTTTGAATAAGCTTTCTTGGTCTTAGTCTCATTTAATCTTGTTCTTACACACTCACAACAACTCTTATGGAGACAAACTACACTTTATTGATGTTGAAAAAGACTAAGGTTATCATTGCATTTTCTTTCCTTCATATCAAAGGACTCACAAAATACTTCAAGTAAAATAAAACATAAACTATCCTAACCTTATCAATTATTCTCAAACATAAAGTAAAGTAGACAGATAAAAACTTAAACAGAATTCAGAAATTTGGGAAATGTCAACTATGGAACTCAACAACCTTATACAGCTTCTTTAGTTCATTGGCCCATTGCCTTTGTCCTTCTTCTTGGAGGGGGAGGAGTCATATTCACCCTTTTTGGAGGATCCTTCTTGTGCTTTCATGTCTTTGGGCTTCCAGAAACCCAGCCTTACCATATAATCTCTTTCGTCCTCCTTATGCTTAGCTAGGATCTCCTCTTATCTAGCGCTCAATTCCTCCAGCCCTTGCATGAATGTCGAGTATCCGGGATTGATGGCAGCCACAGCATTACACAAGTGATTCAGCTTCACTTGTGTGTTGATATCATATTGCCTCCTTGAAATGGTCCGGCCATCATGGAGATTTCTGAACTCAGCAAGGTTCCTCTATTGCCATTTGTTTTGCTCCATCACTTTGTCAAGTGCACTTCGCACCTCACCCCAATCAAACTCCTCTTGCTACTCCTTCCTTGCTTGCTCAAAACATCCTTGAAGGTTGTGTATTTTCTCATTCACTTGGTTCCATTGCTTCCTTTGGCTACTTTGAAATTGGTTGACATCTTCCCTCAGTTGATGTAGATTTCCCTTCATTTGGTGCATGTTTCCTTGCAGCTGCTCCCAGTTCATTCCTTCAGGAAATTGTTGGTATTGTTGGTATGGTGGTGGTTGAAGTGCCAGAAATTATGGTTGCTCCTCTGCCTCCTCTTCTTCTTGTTGTTATGGTTGTGGCACATGAGCATGAGCTCTATGCTCTCTAGCCCTTTGAAGTGGATTGACGGCCAACACCTTGGCCATCTTCTTGGCAGTTATAGGCTTATCTTGCTTCACCAACACCTCATCAATCACCTTCTCTACTCCAGCGTCATCAGATAGCTCTTGTATAATGCTGGAGAATGCCAATCTTTTGCTCTCATTAGTGCTCTTCAGTATTTTGTTGATGTTGTCGCCAATCAACTCCCCAACATTCATGTCCTCTCCCTTTATTATACTGTATATAAGTACAGCCCTCTCCTTGGTCACCTCAGAAGTGTTTGATGTAGGGATCAAAGATCTTTTCACAAAATCTAGCCACCCCTTAGCTTGGGGACTCAAGTCTTTTCTTCTCAGCTGGTTGGGTTTTCCATCTTTGTCATTGATCCACTGCACATTTAGTACACAAATTTCATTCAGGATCTCATCAAATCCTGGATCTAGTTGCTTCATCCTCTCCTCATAACTCCGAGTGGAGTTTATCCTTTTAACATCAACACCCTTTTTTTGTTGGAGGGACTATAGTCAATGGATTTCCCCCTCACATAGCTAATATACCCATAAGTTTGCCCTGGCAGTGGCACGGCATTGGCATAAAACTCCCTTACTACTCCTTCCACCAGTTTCTTTAGTGGGTTGTAGAAGAGTGCCCAGCCCCTATTGTTGATCTCAATGTTGATCTCACTGTCCTCATTCCTTCCTAGTTAGAAGCCGACCTCTGGGATGATCTCCCTCTCACTCACCCAACCATAGAATTGGTTTTGGTTGAATGCTAAGATAAATTTGTACTCATTGAAGTTTGAGCATGAGGAACCAGAGGTTGGTTCTTTGGTCTTTCTATTCTTTGAGGTTGAGGATCTTGGTGGTACAATTGGGTGGAGAGAGAGAGAGTGTTTGAGGGTTTTGAGATATTAATGGAGTGTTGCAAGGGAACACAAGCAAAATAAAGTTTTCCCCCAACACCAAACTTAGCACTTGATTGTCCCAATCAAGTAAAAAAATAGAGAGAAAGGGGATGAAAATAAGAACGAGAAAAGAGAAAGAAGGGTCTGTGTGAGTTTCTTTTGTGTATGGAATGGGTTCTGAAGTGGGAGTGAATTGGAAGGTGAGGGGATTTATAGGAGTTAAAGGTGTGGTTTGAATGGTGGGAAAAGAAGGGAATTCAATGTTTTCCCACTTGAGGAGTAGCGCCTAGCGTGGGAAGAGGTGCCAATCCTTATCCCACTGTACCCTCTGCATATGTTGAGTTCCAAAGTGTAAGTACACTTTGACCTCCTTGTTATCTATCAAGTGGGCCCCATTCAATCTCCTGAAAAAAAAAAGAAACCGAAAACCCATCAGTAATGACAAAATAATCCTCCACATTCCTTTTCAATGCTAGTGAATGGAGTTGCAACTGATGGGTGTCCCTTAGGACACCAAACTTAATTCATTTGCATCTCAATAAATTGGGTTCATCATTGGGTTTTTAATGTGTTCATGGGGAAGAAGCAATTCTGATCTTTTCACATTCTTTGCTTTTAATCTCCCCTGAACACATTAAAATTCTCATTCAAGCATCCACCAATATATTAAATGCTTTCAAATTGAGTGGTATTGGGCTTGCTAAGTGATTCTCGTATGGTGGTGGCCACACCAAACTTAATCTCTGGGCTTACTCTTCAAAATTTAATTTATCTAAATGGTTGTAAGCCTAGATCAAGTTGGTGAGTGCCCACACCAAACTTAGCTTTTTAGCTAGTTCTTAGCCCAATCACTCATCATCATTAGTAAATGCTTTCATCCAGCTGCACTTCCAAAAAAATAGGAGACAAATTAACTCATAAAGCTACCCTAACTATCAAAACTGAAATTAACTTCCTAAGCTAATATTCACAATCTACTTCTAATAAAGCAATAAATCAAAAGGATATAAAGTGTTGGGGTGCCTCCCAACTAGCGCTTCTTTATCGTCACTAGCTTGACGTTCTTACTTTTTTAGTTGAGGTGGTAGCTCACTCTCCTTTTATCCAGTGAGTACCCCAGGTAATGCTTGAGTCTATGGCCATTTGCAGTGAAGGTTATCTGTGTTTTGTCCTCCATGAGTTCCACTTGACCATAGGGGTACACTTTGATGATGGTGAAGGGTCCAGACCATCTAGACTTAAGCATCCCAGGGAAGAACCTAAGTCTAGAATTGTACAATAACACCTTTTGTCCTTCAGTGAACTCTCTCCTTGCTATCTTTTGATCATGCCATCCTTTTGTATTCTTTTTGTAGATCTTTGCATTCTCATATGCTTAGTTCCTATATTCTTCCAGCTCGTTGAGTTGCCTTAGCCTCTTTTCTCCAACAGCTTGCTCGTTAAAGTTCAGTAGTTTTAGAGCCCAGAAGGCTCTATGCTCAAGTTCAACAGGAAAGTGGCAAGCCTTGCCAAATACCAGTTGGTATGGTGACTGATGAGCGGATAATTTATACGCTTTTTGGCATTGTTTTTAGTATGCTTTTAGTATGTTTTAGTTAGTTTTTATTATATTTTTATTAGTTTTTATTTAAAATTCACTTTTCTAGACTTTACTATGAGTTTGTGTGTTTTTCTGTGATTTTAGGTATTTTCTGGCTGAAATTGAGGGACCTGAGCAAAAATCTGATTCAGAGGCTGAAAAGGGCTGCAGATGCTGTTGGATTCTGACCTCCCTACACTCGAAGTGAATTTTCTGGAGCTACAGAAGCCCAATTGGCGCGATCTCAATTGCGTTGGAAAGTAGACATCCAGGGCTTTCCAGAAATATATAATAGTTCATACTTTGTCCGAGATTTGATGGCCCAAACAGGCGTTCCAAGTCAGCTTCAGAATTCCCAGCGTTAAACGCCGGAACTGGCACAAAAGTGGGAGTTAAACGCCTAAACTGGCACAAAAACTGGTGTTTAACTCCAAGAAAAGTCTCTACACATGGAAGCTTCAATGTTCAGCCCAAGCACACACCAAGTGGGCCGGAAGTGGATTTTTACGTCATTTACTCATTTTTGTAAACCCTAGGCTACTAGTTCTCTATAAATAGGACCTTTTGCTATTGTATTTGGAGAATGAGAGGAATCTTTCAATCTTCGATCATCTTTTGATCATGTTTTTATGATTGAACCCTCTTTGGGAGGCTGGCCATTCGGCCATGCCTAGACCTTGTTCTTATGTATTTTCAACGGTGGAGTTTCTACACACCATAGATTAAGGTGTGGAGCTCTGCTGTACCTCGAGTATTAATGCAATTACTATTGTTCTTCTATTCAATTCAGCTTATTCTTGTTCTAAGATATCACTTGTTCCTCAACTTGATGAATGTGATGACCCGTGACACTCATCATCATTCTCACCTATGAACGTGTGCCTGACAACCACCTCCGTTCTACCTTAGATTGAGTGGATATCTCTTGGATTCCTTAATCAGAATCTTCGTGGTATAAGCTAAAATCCATTGGCGGCCATTCTTGAGAATGCGGAAGGTCTAAACCTTGTCTGTGGTATTCTGAGTAGGATTCAGGGATTGAATGACTGTGACGAGCTTCAAACTCGCGATTGTGGGGCGTTAGTGACAGATACAAAAGAATCACTGGATTCTATTCCGACACGATCGAGAACCGACAGATGAATAGCCGTGCTGTGACAGAGCGCGTTGAACATTTTCACTGAGAGGACGGGACTGTAGCCATTGACAACGGTGATGCCCAACATACAGCTTGCCATGGAAAGGAGTAAGAAGGATTGGATGAAGACAGTAGGAAAGCAGAGAGACTGAAGGGACAAAGCATCTCCATACGCTTATCTGAAATTCTCACCAATGAATTACATAAGTATCTCTATCTTTATTTTATGTTTTATTCATCTTTTAATTATCAATCCTCCATAACCATTTGAATCCGCCTAATTGAGATTTACAAGATGACCATAGCTTGCTTCATACCAACAATCTCCGTGGGATCGACCCTTACTCGCATAAGGTTTATTACTTGGACGACCCAGTGCACTTGTTGGTTAGTTGTGTGAATTTGTGATAAAGAGTTGAGATTGCAATTGAGCGTACCATGTTGATGGCACCATTGATTATCACAATTTCGTGCACCAAGTTTTTGGTGCCGTTGCCGGGGATTGTTTGAGTTTGGACAACTGACGGTTCATTTTGTTGCTTAGATTAGTTTATTTTATTTTATGTTTAAGCTTTTCACTTTTCGAAAATTTTTCAAAAATACAAAAAAATATTTCTATTTTATTCTTCAGAGTTTTTAAGAATGGATTCTAGAGTTTCATGATGATTTGTTGAAGTATGGCTGGCTGTGAAGTGATGAGCGGATAATTTGTACGCTTTTTGGCATTGTTTTTAGTATGTTTTTAGTATGATCTAGTTAGTTTTTAGTATATTTTTATTAGTTTTTAGTTAAAATTCACTTTTCTGGACTTTACTATGAGTTTGTGTGTTTTTCTGTGATTTCAGGTATTTTCTGGCTGAAATTGAGGGACCTGAGCAAAAATCTGATTCAGAGACTAAAAAGGACTACAGATGCTGTTGGATTCTGACCTCCCTGTACTCGAAGTGGATTTTCTGGAGCTACAGAAGCCCAATTGGGGCGCTCTCAACGGCGTTGGAAAGTAGACATCCTGGGCTTTCCAGCAATATATAATAGTCCATACTTTGCCCAAGATTTGATGGCCCAAACCGGCGTTCAAAACACCCTCAGAATTCCCAGCGTTAAACGC
>NC_029780.3:44674632-44675046 GCF_000817695.3 Arachis duranensis
TTTAACTCCAAGAAGAGTCTCTAGACGAAAATGCTTCATTGCTCAGCCCAAGCACACACCAAGTGGGCCCGGAAGTGGATTTTTATGTCATTTACTCATCTCTGTAAACCCTAGGCTACTAGTTCTCTATAAGTAGGACCTTTTACTATTGGAATCTTCGAATGATTGGGATTTCTTTTGATCCTTTGATCATCTTTGGACATCTAGTTCTTAGATCATTGGGAGGCTGGCCATTTGGCCATGCCTAGACCTTGTTCTTATGTATTTTCAACGGTGGAGTTTCTACACACCATAGATTAAGGTGTGGAGCTCTGCTGTACCTCGAGTATTAATGCAATTACTATTGTTCCTCTATTTAATTCTGCTTGTTCTTGTTCTAAGATATTACTTGTTCTTCAACTTGATGAATGTGAT
>NC_029780.3:44675718-44677092 GCF_000817695.3 Arachis duranensis
AACCCTTGTTTTTCTTTTCCACTCAATTTTCAAAAAAGCACAAAAAAAATTTATAAAATCTTAAAATCAAAAATATTTTTATGTTTCTTGTTTGAGTCTAGTGTCTAATTTTAAGTTTGGTGTCAATTGCATGTCTTTATTCTTCTAATTTTCAAAAATTACATGCATTATGTTCTTCGTTGATCTTCAAGTTGTTCTTGATAATTTCCTTGCTCTGATCTTTAAATTCTCTTGTCTTGAGTGTTTTGTTGTTTCTCATATGCATTCTCAATTTGTTAGTGTCAATAGTATACAAACTTCTAAGTTTGGTGTCTTGCATGCATTGTTTATTTGATCTTAGTGGCATTTTGATTATTCATCATCATTAAAATATTTTTATGTTTTCAAAAATATTTTTATGTTTCTTGTTTGAGTCTAGTGTCTAATTTTAAGTTTGGTGTCAATTGCATGTCTTTATTCTTCTAATTTTCGAAAATTACATGCATTATGTTCTTCATTGATCTTCAAGTTGTTCTTGATGATTTTCTTGCTCTGATTTTTAAATTCTCTTGTCTTGAGTGTTTTGTTGTTTCTCATATGCATTCTCAATTTGTTAGTGTCAATAGTATACAAGCTTCTAAGTTTGGTGTCTTGCATGCATTGTTTATTTGATCTTAGTGGCATTTTGATTATTCCTCATCATTAAAAATTCAAAAATTTTTTTTTTATTTGTGTCCTTTCAAGTCAATAATACAGAGAATTGAAGATTCAGAACATGCAGCGGAGGAATTACACAGAAAAAGCTAGGCATTCAAAATGCCCAGTGAAGAAGGAAAACTGGTGTTTAAACGCCAGCCAGGGTACCTGGCTGGGCGTTTAACGCCCAAAGGGTAGCATTTTGGGCGTTAAACGCCAGAATGGATACCATTCTGGGCGTTTAACGCCAGGATGATACAAGAGGGAAGATTTTGTTTTTAATTCAATTTTTTTTTCAAGTTTTCATAATTTTTCAAAATCAAATCTTTTTCAAACCATATCTTTTTAATCATATATTTTCAAAATCAATTTCTTTCCATTCTCAAAAATACTTGCCTACAATTAATAATTTGATTCAACATTTCAAGTATGTTGCCTTTTCTGTTGAGAAAGGTTTAATGTTTGAATCATATCCTTTAAATTTCTTGTTAGCCAAATCA
The DNA here is from genome assembly GCF_000817695.3 of Arachis duranensis. Taxonomy (NCBI): domain Eukaryota; kingdom Viridiplantae; phylum Streptophyta; class Magnoliopsida; order Fabales; family Fabaceae; genus Arachis; species Arachis duranensis. The sequence continues at coordinate 44,676,894 of NC_029780.3, forward strand.
TTAATTTTAAAAATCAAATCTTTTTAAATTGTTTCTCAATCATATCTTTTCAATCATATCTTTTTAAAACCATAACTCTTCAATCATATCTTCTTAATCACATCTTTTTCCAAATAATTTTCAATCTTTTTTTATTTCTAATTTCAAAATCTTTTTCAAAAATCACTTTATTTCTTTCCCAACTTTAATTTTCGAAAAT
>NC_029780.3:44677242-44677944 GCF_000817695.3 Arachis duranensis
TTGATAAGTTTGAATTTTCTACTTCTGCCTTCTATTTTTCTTTTCCTCTGACACCTCAAGGAGTCTATATACTGTGACATAGAGAATTCCATATTTTCTTGTTCTCTTCTCTTTCATATGAGCAGGAGCAAAGACAAAAGCATTCTTGTTGAGGCTGACCCTGAACCTGAAAGGACCTTGAAGCGAAAGCTAAGAGAAGCTAAAGCACTACTCTCTGTAGAGGACCTAACAGAAATCTTCAAACAAGAAAAGGACATGGCAGCCGAAAACAACAACAATGCCAACAATGCAAGGAAGGTGCTGGGTGACTTTACTGCACCTACTCCCGACTTCTATGGGAGAAGCATCTCTATCCCTGCCATTGGAGCAAATAACTTTGAGCTTAAGCCTCAATTAGTTTTTCTAATGCAACAGAATTGCATGTTCCATGGACTTCCATTGGAAGATCCTCATCAGTTTTTAGCTGAATTCCTGCAAATCTGTGACACTGTCAAGACCAATGGGGTTGACCCTAAGGTCTACAGACTTATGCTATTCCCTTTTGCTGTAAGAGACAGAGCTAGGATATGGTTAGACTCACAGCCTAAAGAAAGCCTAAACTCTTGGGAAAAACTAGTCAATGCCTTCTTGGCAAAGTTCTTTCCACCTCAAAAATTGAGTAAGCTTAAGAGTGGAAGTCCAAACCTTCAGACAAAAGGAAGG
>NC_029780.3:44678121-44731209 GCF_000817695.3 Arachis duranensis
CCTGCTGGAGGATCTCTTCATCTGAAGAAGACGCCTGCAGAAGCTCAAGAACTCATTGAAATTGTTGCAAATAACTAATTCATGTACACTTCAGAAAGGAATCCTGTGAACAATGGGACGAATCAGAAGAAAGGAGTTCTTGAGATTGATACTCTAAATACCATATTGGCTCAGAACAAAATATTGACTCAGCAAGTCAATATGATTTCTCAAAGTTTGTCTGGAATGCAAGCTGCACCAGGCAGTACTAAGGACGCTTCACCTGAAGAAGCTTATGATCCTGAGAACCCTTCAATGGAAAAGGTGAATTACATGGGAGAACCCTATGGAAACACCTATAATCCTTCATGACCATCAACATGGCCAAATTTGGAGAGGAGAAAGAGGCAGTGATCGCCACTGAGGAAGACCTCAATGGACGTCCACTGGCCTCCAATGAGTTCCCTAATGAGGAACCATGGGAATCTGAGACTCACACTGAGACCATAGAGATTCCATTGGATTTACTTCTGCCATTCATGAGATCTGATGAGTATTCTTCCTCTGAAGAGGATGAAGATGTCACTGAAGAGCAAGTTGCTAAGTACCTTAAAGCAATCAAGAAGCTAAATGACAAGTTATTTGGTAATGAGACTTGGGAGGACGAACCCCTGTTGCTCACCAAAGAACTGAATGACTTGACTAGGCAGAGATTACCTCAAAAGAGACAAGACCCTGGGAAGTTCTCAATACCTTGTACATTACTCACCATGACCTTCGAGAAGGCTCTGTGTGATCTAAGGTCAAGCATAAAACTCATGCCTCTCTCTGTAATGGAGAAGCTAGGGATCTTTGAGGTACAAGCTGCAAGAATCTCACTAGAGATGGCAGACAATTCAAGAAAACAAGCTTATGGACTTGTAGAGGATGTTCTGGTAAAGATTGAAGACCATTACATCCCTGCTGATTTCATAGTCCTAGAGACTGGAAAGTGCATGGATGAATCCATCATCCTTGGCAGACCCTTCCTAGCCACAGCAAAGGCTATGATTGATGTTGACAGAGGAGAATTAATCATTCAAGTGAATGAAGAATCCTTTGTGTTTAAGGCTTAAGGATATCCCTCTGTAACCATGGAGAGGAAGCATAAAAAGCTTCTCTCAAAACAGAGTCAAACAGAGCTCCCACAGTCAAACTCTAAGTTTGGTGTTGGGAGGCCACAACCAAATTCTAAGTTTGGTGTTGAACCCCCACATTCAATCTCTAAGTTTGGTGTTGGGAGGTTCCAACATTACTCTGAACATCTGTGAGGCTCCAGAAGGGCCCACTGTCAAGCTACTGACATTAAAGAAGCGCTTGTTGGGAGGCAACCCAATGTTATATTTATCTATTTTCCATTATTATTTTATGTTTCCTATAGGTTGATGATCATGTGAAGTCACAAAAACAATTGAAAAAGCAAAAATAGAATGAAAAACATAAAGAAAAACAGCACACTTTGGAGGAAAAGCTTGCTGGCATTTAAACGCCAGTAAGGGCAGCAAATGGGCGTTTAACGCCCAATCTGGCACCATTCTGGGCGTTTAACGCCAGAAAGGGGCACCAGACTGGCGTTTAACGCCAGAAAGGGGCACCATACTGGCGTTTAACTCCAGAAAAGGGCAGCAGCCCGGCGTTTAACGCCAGGATTGGCAGAAAGGGCGTTTTACATGCCACTTGGTGCAGGGATGAGCTATCCTTGACACCTCAGGATCTGTGGACCCCACAGGATCCCCACCTACCCCACCACTCTCTCTCTTCTTCACCCATTCACCAATCACCTATCAAATCCCACCATTCTTTTCACTACTCACATCCATCCTTCATAAAACCACACCTACCCCACCATCTAAATTCAAACCACTTTCCCTCCCAAGCCCACCCATAATGGCTGAACCCTACCCCTCTCTCCACCCCTATATAAACCCTTCTTCACTCCTTCATTTTCACATAACCTAAACACTACTTCTCTCCTTGGCTGAACCACAAAGCCCCCTCCATCTCCTCCATTTTCTTCTTCTTCTACTCCTTTCTTTCTTCTTTTGCTCGAGGACGAGCAAACCTTCTAAGTTTGGTATGGTAAAAGCGTTGCTTTTTGTTTTTCCATAACAATTTATGGCACCTAAGGCCGAAGAAACCTCTAGAAAAAGGAAAGGGAAGGCAAAAGCTTCCACCTCCGAGTCATGGGAGATGGAGAGATTCATCTCAAGGGTGCATCAAGACCACTTATATGAAGTTGTGGCCATGAAGAAGGTGATCCCCGAGGTCCCTTTCAAACTCAAAAAGAGTGAATATCCGGAGATCCGACATGAGATCCGAAGAAGAGGTTGGGAAGTTCTTACCAACCCCATTCAACAAGTCGGAATCTTAATGGTTCAAGAGTTCTATGCCAATGCATGGATCACCAAGAACCATGATCAAAGTGTGAACCCGGACCCAAAGAATTGGCTTATAATGGTTCGGGGAAAATGCTTAGATTTTAGTCCGGAAACTGTAAGGTTGGCATTCAACTTGCCCATGATGCAAGGAGATGAACACCCCTACACTAGAAGGGTCAACTTTGATCAAAGGTTAGACCAAGTCCTCAAAGACATTTGTGAAGAGGGCGCTCAATGGAAGAGAGATTCAAAAAGGAAGCTACCGGTCCGAAGCTACTAGAGACCGGGCTATCATGATTCATAGCATCATGATTGGAGAGGAAGTAGAAGTTCATGAGGTTATATCCCAAGAACTTTATTAGGTGGCGGACAAGTCCTCTACCTTGGCAAGGTTAGCCTTCCCTCATCTCATTTGTCACCTCTGTAATTCAGTTGGAATTAACATAGAGGGAGACATCCTCATTGATGAGGACAAGCCCATCACTAAGAAGAGGATGAAGCAAACAAGAGATCCCACTCACGGACATGAGGAAATTCCTCATCATGAAATCCCTGAGATGCCTCAAGGGATGCACTTTCCTCCACAAAACTATTGGAGAAAATCAACACCTCCCTAGGAGAATTGAGTTCCAACATGGGATAACTAAGGATGGAGCACCAAGAACATTCCATCCTCCTCCATGAAATTAGAGAAGATCAAAGAATCATGAGAGAGGAGCAAAAAAGGCAAGGAAGAGACATTGAGGAGCTCAAGCACTCCATAAGATCTTCAAGAGGAAGAACAAGCCGCCATCACTAAGGTGGACCCGTTCTTTAATCTCCTTGTTCTTTATTTTTCTGTTTTTCGAAAATTATGCTTTATGTTTCATTTATGTTTGTGTCTTATGATCATTAGTGTCTTAGTGTCTATGCGTTAAAGTTATGAATGTCCTATGAATCCATCACCTTTCTTAAATGAAAAATGTTCTTAATTGAAAAAGAGAAGAATTGCATGAATTTCAAATTTCATAACAGATTAATTATTTTGATGTGGTGGCAATACTTTTGATTTCTGAATGTATGCTTGAACAGTGCATATGTCTTTTGAATTTGTTGTTCATGAATGTTAAAATTGTTGGCTCTTGAAAGAATGATGAAAAAGGAGACATGTTACTGAGGATCTGAAAAATCATAAAAATGATTATTGAAGCAAGAAAAAGCAATGAATTCAAAAAAAAAGAAAGAAAAAGAGCAAGCAGAAAAATCCAATAGCCCTTTAAACCAAAAGACAAGGATAATAAAAAGGATCCAAGGCTTTGAGCATCAGTGGATAGGAGGGCCTACAGGAATAACATCCTGGCCTAAGCGGCTAAACCAAGCTGTCCCTAACCATGTGCTTGTGGCGTGAAGGTGTCAAATGAAAACTTGAGACTGAGCGGTAAAAGTCTTGATCTGAAGCAAAAAGAGTGTGCTTAAAAACCCTGGACACCTCTAATTGGGGACTCTAGCAAAGCTGAGTCACAATCTGAAAAGGTTCACCATGTTATGTGTATGTGGCATGGATGTATCCGGTGGTAAGACTGGAAAACAGAGTGCTTTGGGCCATGGCCAAGACTCATAAAGTAGCTGTGTTCAAGAATCATCATACTTAACTAGGAGAATCAATAACACTATCTGGATTCTGAGTTCCTATAGAAGCCAATCATTCTGAACTTCAAAGGATAAAGTGAGATGCCAAAACTGTTCAGAAGCAAAAAGCTAAAAGCCCCGCTCATATAATTAATACTGATCTTCAAAGATGCTTTTGGAATTCATTGTATATTCTCTTATTTTTATCCTATTTTATTTTCAGTTGCTTGGGGACAAGCAACAATTTAAGTTTGGTGTTGTGATGAGCGGATAATTTATACGCTTTTTGGCATTGTTTTTAGTATGCTTTTAGTATGTTTTAGTTAGCTTTTATTATATTTTTATTAGTTTTTATTTAAAATTCACTTTTCTGGACTTTACTATGAGTTTTTATGTTTTTCTGTGATTTCAGGTATTTTCTGGCTGAAATTGAGGGACCTGAGCAAAAATCTGATTCAGAGGCTGAAAAGGGCTGCAGATGCTGTTGGATTCTGACCTCCCTACACTCGAAGTGGATTTCTAGATCTACTGAAGCCCAATTGGCACGCTCTTAATTGCGTTAGAAAGTAGACATCCAGGGTTTTCCAGCAATATATAATAGTCTATACTTTGCCCGAGATTTGATGGCCCAAACAGGCGTTCCAAGTCAGCTTCAGAATTCCTGGTGTTAAACGCCGGAACTGGCACAAAAGTGGGAGTTAAACGCCCAAACTGGCACAAAAGCTGGCGTTTAACTCCAAGAAAAGTCTCTACACATGGAAGCTTCAATGCTCAGACCAAGCACACACCAAGTGGGCCCGGAAGTAGATTTTTACGTCATTTACTCATTTCTGTAAATCCTAGGCTACTAGTTCTCTATAAATAGGACCTTTTGCTATTGTATTTGGAGAATGAGAGGAATCTTTCAATCTTCGGATCATCTTTTGATCATGTTTTTATGATTGAACCCTCTTTGGGAGGCTGGCCATTCGGCCATGCCTAGACCTTGTTCTTATGTATTTTCAACGGTAGAGTTTCTACACACCATAGATTAAGGTGTGGAGCTCTGCTGTACCTCGAGTATTAATGCAATTACTATTGTTCTTCTATTCAATTCAGCTTATTCTTGTTCTAAGATATCACTTGTTCCTCAACTTGATGAATGTGATGACCCGTGACACTCATCATCATTCTCACTTATGAACGTGTGCCTGACAACCACCTCTGTTCTACCTTAGATTGAGTGGATTTCTCTTGGATTGCTTAATCAGAATCTTCGTGGTATAAGCTGGAATCCATTGGCGGCCATTCTTGAGAATGCGGAAGGTCTAAACCTTGTCTGTGGTATTCTGAGTAGGATTTAGGGATTGAATGACTGTGACGAGCTTCAAACTCGCGATTGTGGGGCGTTAGTGACAGACGCAAAAGAATCACTGGATTCTATTCCGACACGATCGAGAACCGACAGATGAATAGTCACGCTGTGACAGAGCGCATTGAACATTTTCACTGAGAGGACAGGACGGTAGCCATTGATAATGGTGATGCCCAACATACAGCTTGCCATGGAAAGGAGTAAGAAGGATTGGATGAAGACAGTAGGAAAACAGAGAGACTGAAGGGACAAAGCATCTCCATACGCTTATCTGAAATTCTCACCAATGAATTACATAAGTATCTCTATCTTTATTTTATGTTTTATTCATCTTTTAATTATCAATCCTCCATAACCATTTGAATCCGCCTGACTGAGATTTACAAATTGACCATAGCTTGCTTCATACCAACAATCTCCGTTGGATCGTCCCTTACTCGCGTAAGGTTTATTACTTGGACGACCCAGTGCACTTGCTGGTTAGTTGTGCGAAGTTGTGATAAAGTGTTGAGATTGCAATTGAGCATACCATGTTGATGGCGCCATTGATGATCACAATTTCGTGCACCAGTTACATCCCAATGGGGGTTTTAAAGGTTGTCCTGTAGGCCCATAAAGCATCGTCTAGCTTTTTAGACCAGTCCTTCCTTGAGCCTCCAACAGTTTTTTCAAGAAACCTTTTTAGCTCTCTGTTGGAAATCTTTGCTTGCCCGTTGGTCTACGGATGATAAGGGGTTGCCACCTTGTGCTTGACTCCATATCTGAGAAGGAGTGCTTCCAGTTGTTTATTGCAGAAATGTGTTCCTCCATCACTAATAAGTGCCCTGGGAACTCCAAACCTGCTGAAAATGTTCTTTCTTAAGAAGCTCATTATGACCTTGTTGTCATTTGTGGCGGCGGCAATAGCCTCCACCCACTTTGACACATAATCTACAGCCACAAGTATATAACTATTTGAGTAAGAGGATGGGAAAGGCCCCATAAAGTCAATCCCCCATACATCTAATAGTTATAGCTCCATTATAAATCTCTGTGGCATCTCATTATTCTTAGGTAGATTGCCAGCCCTTTGGCATTCATCACATCTTGACACCAAGTCCTTTGCATCTTTGAAAATGCTTGGCCAGTAGAATCCACATTGGAGCACCTTGGCTGCTGTTCTTTCTCCACTAAAATGGCCTCCATATACAGATCCATGACATTGCCAAAGCACCTCTTGTCCTTCTCTATGGGATATACACCTCCTCAAGATCCCATCAGCACACTTTTTGAACAAATATGGCTCATCCCAGATATAGTATTTGGCATCTTTGATGAGCTTTCTCCTCATGTATTTGTTGATGTTGGTTGGTAGTTCCTCAATGGCCTTGAAATTGGCTATGTCAGCAAACTAAGGGGTCCCTTGTATCATCATCAATTGCTCATCAGGGAAGCTTTCATTCACTGCAAGATGGTGTGCTCCTTCTTCTTCTTGTAGGATCCTTGAGAGGTGGTCAGCAACTTTGTTCTCTACTCCACTCCTATCCTTAATTTCAATGTCAAACTCTTGGAGTAGTAGGATCCATCTTATTAGCCTTGGCTTGGACTCTTGTTTGGTAAGCAAGTATTTGAGTGCTACATGGTCAGTGAATACAATTACTTTAGAACCAATGAGATATGATCTAAATTTATCAAAAGACAATGGCAAGTAATTCCTTCTCTGTAGTGGTGTAGTTCCTTTGATTCTCATTAAGGACCTTGCTGGCATAATAAATGACATGCACCAATTTATCCTTCCTCTGGCTTAAAACAGCACCCACAGTAAAATCTGATGCGTCACACATCAACTCAAAGGGTAGATCCCAACATGGTGGTGCTATGATTGGTGCAGAGGAAAGTTTGTTCTTAAGCTCCTCAAAAGCTAACATGCATTCATTATCAAAAACAAAAGGCACATTAAAGACAAGTAGGTTGCTCAATGGTTTGGCAACCTTAGAGAAGTCTTTAATAAACCTCCTATAGAAACCAGCACGTCCCAAAAAGCTTCTAATTGCTTTGACATTGCAAGGTGGGGGTAACTTTTTAATCACCTCTACTTTTGCCCTGTCCACTTCTATGCCCTTTTTGAGATTTTATGACTAAGGACCACCCCTTCTGTAACCATGAAAGGGCATTTTTTCCAATTTAAAACAAGGTAGGTCTCTTGGCATCTCTTTAGCACCAAGGCTAAGTGATGCAAGCAATCAGAATATGTGTTACCAAATACAGAGAAGTCATCCATAAACACCTCAATAAACCTTTCAAACATGTCTGAGAATATGGAGAGCATGCACCTTTGGAATGTTGTAGGTACATTGCACAGTCCAAAGGGCATCCCCCTGTATGCAAAGACACCATATGGACAAGTAAATGAAATTTTCTCCTGGTCCTTTGGGTCTACAACTATTTGGTTGTAATCCGAATAACCGTCAAGAAGGCAATAGTATTCATATCCAGCCAGCCTCTCAAGCATTTGGTCCATGAATGGTAGGGGGAAGTGGTCCTTCCTGGTGGCTTCATTGAGCTTCCTGTAGTCGATGCACATGCGCAAACCAGTCACTGTTCTTATTGGTATCAACTCATTTTTCTCATTTGGTACAACAGTGACTCCTCCTTTCTTTGGAACTACTTGTACCGAGCTCACCCAAGGGCTTTCTGATGCACGAAAACTTGTCTCTCAACAAATTTTCCTTCGGCAAGTATACCGAATTATCGTCAAGTAAAAACTCACAATAGAGTGAGGTCGAATCCCACATGGATTGATTGGTCAAGCAACTTTAATTGGAGGAATGTTCTAGTTGAGCTAAGCAGAAATTGAGTTGATAATGGCAGAAAATTAAATGGCGGGAAAGCAAATGACAGAAAATGTAAATGCTGGAAATAAATGGCGGAATGTAAATTACAGAAAGGAAATTGCAGAATCTTAAATGGGGATCTGGGGAGATGAACATAAAAGAAAATGACAGAATATAAAGAGAATGGGTAAGATCAGAAATGGGGAATTTATTGAGCTTAGGAGATGTTGCATTCTCCGGATTAAGTTCATTCTCATCTCTTCCTCAATCAATGCATTCATTGATCTCCTTGGCAATCTTAAATGATTGGATCCCAATTCCTTGGCAACCTAATCTCTCTAAGCTTGAACAATTGCCCAATTCCTTGATTTAATTCCTCATGGGAGAGATGAAGTATGGCCACTGATTATACCACATGCATTTCCAAATTAAAGTGTTGGTAGGATTACATGTCACTATATCCATCCAAACCCCAATTTAGTCCAACATGAGAAAGAATTTCTAGCATGATCTCCTCATCCCTCTTCCAAGGCTCAGAGGAGATCTAATTATAGAGAGTTTCTTTTCCAAGACAACTAACCAATTGATTTAAGATTGAAAGCTTTCTAGTAAATCAAGAGAAAAGAAAGAGGAAGAAGAATGAAAACTATAATTGATCCATCAAATTACAACAGAGCTCCCTAACCCAATGAAAATGGGTTTAGTTGTTCATAGCTCTGAAAATGGAAGATGAAAGAGAAGAGTGCATTCTCAAAGTAAACTAAAATTTGCAGGAAAGTAAATATACAGAATGTAGTTCCCAATAATGCCAAAAACTCCTTTCTAGTTCAAAACTACTCCTATATATACTACTCTTCTTGATATTCTAGTCAGATCTTCAAGTCTTGGATATGGGCCTTTGATTTTGAGTTGAAGCAGTTACAATCTTCAGTGGGCTCAACTTTGCTTGCAGAAAAAGTGTGAGTCAAGCATGGGTGGATGTTAGTTAGGACGTTAGTGGTGTTAATGTTAAGTGAAAATTTGGGTTCGAAGATGTTAGTGACGATAACCTTTTTCACTAACGCTCCAAACCAAATTGATCCATGTTAACTTCAACGTTAGTGGCACTAACGTGACCACTAACGTTGCCTCTTAGTCCTTCGCAAACGTTATTGGCATTCACCTTTACCAATAACGTTGCTTCTTAGTCTTTTGCGAACGCTATTGGCATTCACCTTTACCAATAACGTTGCTCCTTGCTTCTCTTCCCCACGTTAGTGCTCCACGTTAGTGTAACTAACGTTGCCCTTAACGTGCGCATGCACAAGCTTCCAGGCGTTAGTGACAGTCACCTTTGTCACTAATGCTTCAAAACACCCCTTCTTCCCACGTTAGTACCTCACGTTAATGGAATTAACGTGACCACTAACGTGGTTGTAATTGCCATCTCCAACGTTAGTGACAAAGGTGAGTGTCACTAACATCGGCCTATCATTCCTTGCTGCATGTTACCCTTCACGTTAGTGGTCTTAACGTGACCACTAACCTAGGCAATATTGGCTTAGTCCAACGTTAGTGACAAAGGTGAGTGTTACTAACGTTGGCAATTTTTTTCTCCTTCCACGTTAGAGTTCACGTTAATTAGATTAACGTGACTCTTAATGTGGCTAAGTGTAGCCTTTTGGAACGTTAGTGGTGTTCACCTTTACCACTAACATTGGAGCTTCCCTTTCCCTTCCACATTAGCTCCCATGTTAATGTAACTAACGTGGCAACTAACGTGGGCTATGATGGCTTTCAAAGGCGTTATTGGCAATCACTTTTTCCATTAATGCTGCAAACTTACTCCTATTCCACGTTAGTGGTCACGTAAGTTAGACTAACGTGGCTGCTAACGTGGGTATTTCTTGCTTCCTTTGTCCTGAAATCAAGCAAATAAAGTGTATCAAAGCTTGGTTCTTAATCATGAGACCATGCATCATCTATTTTATCATTAAATTCATGCAAAATCTCATGAAATAATGTAGAGTTCACAATGTTTGCTTGAATCAAGGTGTAAGTGTATTTTTACCCAAAACTTGCTTATTTACTAAGAAAATGCATGAAACTACCTTAAAACATTAAAGAAAAGGTCAGTAAAACTGGCCAAGATGCCCTGGCATCACAACACCAAACTTAAAGCTTGCTTGTTCCTAAGCAAGTACTGAAGCCTAAGAATGATGAATAAAAGAACAAGAGAAACAAGTTCTTATTATAAAAGTCAAGTTCTTGGTCCATGGGGTTTCATACATAGCAACTTAGGTTCATTCCTTTACTGGTTTTCAGGCCCTTATCATGCTCTTGAATACTCGCTTGATTGCATCCTTTGAGATCCATATTCATTGATCCCCCATTTCCTTTCAGGGTTTATTGCATTCTTTTAGGCTAAGTACTTTGTGAGGGGGCGACTCTTTAAGATAAGCTTTCAACCAACACTCCCGAACTAGTTGGTTCAAGGTGCTAGGTGTTGAGACACCCCTAAGGACCTACTCCCTCAAGTCTCTCTCCCCCACACATGCACACCACAGGCATATGGTTTGTTACTTTCTTTCTTGAGACCTTGGTGTCCAGCACCTCTTTGGGTTACTAAGTGCTTTGTAGCAAAGGTTGCTCTTGATAGTAGACTTTCAGCTGATAATCCTGGGTTAGTTAACCCAAGTTACCAAGTGATAAGGCACCCCTGAGAGCTTATTCATCCAAGCATATCCCTTGCACATGAGCACCACAGACACATGCCTCAAGATTCAAACCCTTGGTGCCTAGCCTTATTTCGTATTATTTTTCTTTCTTTTTCAAACTCTCGTTATTCTTTTTCTTTTTCTTATTAGGATCTTGTTTTTTGGCTAATCTCATAGGATATGCTTCAAGCATATGATTCAGAACATCTAGTTCCCTGTATATCTTGTTGGTGAACCAACTTAGCTAATTAATTACCACACCACAAACATTGAGAACTTGCTTCACAAGATGAACCCCACTCTGGTTTTTCATAACATCTTCTTTTATTTAGCTTAAAGGATAAGCATACATTTTAGCAGGGTGAAAATGAAAACTGGGAACTTGGACCAGCACACATAGACCTAAGCAATGAAACCTTAAAGACAGAATTGAAAATTCCTAAGCTACTATGGAAGCATGTTCTATTTCATACATGATTTTCATTATTTAAACTTGAAAAAAATAGAACGAAGAGGGAACTCCACCACCTTTTACTCATTGGAATGCTCATGTCCCTTTGTTTCCTTTGTCTTGGGATCCTTCTTGATTGCTCGAATCCCCATTTCCTTTGCGCTTCCCGATCAGCTTTTTCCAGAAACCAGCATCTTCCATCTTCTTCTTCAAAGCTTCCTTCTGTTGTTTCACCTTCCCCTCCTCTTGTTCTGTTAGGTCCTTGCGAACTGTATCATACCTTGGGATGGAAGAGTGCAAATTATGCATATACCCAGCCACATAAATCAACTTGTCCTGAGTGTGTATGTTAAATTCTTCCTTGTGTAGTTGCCGTCCTCATTAAGCACGTTGAACTCGTTGAATGCTTTCATCTGAGCCAACTGATGTTGGTTGAGTTCTTGAAGGCACTTGTCTTTACGCTCTTGCCTTTCAGTTACTTGATTGATGGCTTGGGTGAGCTGGGAGTCATGCTCATGTTTCTGCTCCATTTGTTGTTTATGCCACTCCCCTTGTTGATTCATCCAATTAGATAGTAGTTCTTCTTGACGATCCATTCTTTGGGATTGAAAGTGTAGTTGTTGTTCTTGTCCCTCCATATATCTCCTTGCTAGATCCTCAATGGCTCCTTGAATGTGAACTAGATTTATATTGGTTGGATCATATTGCTCTTCTTGCTGATATTCTGTTTGTTGGGGTTCTTCTTGGTGAGGTTCTTCTTGGTGAGGTTCTTCTTGGGATGTTCTTTTCCTTATCTAAGGCCTTCTTTATTGTTGAACGGGTGCCACATAGGTTATACACTAGAGCATAACTAACTTCCTAAGGTTTACCCATTTTGGATTGTTATCTTCGAAGACTACCTTGGCTTTCATACATAGTCTAAGGATGGTACTAGGGTACCAAAGTCGAGCACTCGGATCATTTTTCTCGGTAGCATCTTGGATTCCCTCAGCTATAATTTCATGCACATTGATGTCTCCACCCTTCATTATGCAATGTACCATAGTAGCTCGAGCAATGTTGACCTCAGAATTATTTGAGGCTGGGAGGATGGATCTCCTCACGAGCTCAAACCATCCCTTGGCTTCCGGAATGAGGTATCCTCTCCTAATAAACCGTGGTCTCTTATCCGAATACCTTTCCCAATCTGATCCTATAACACACATGTCGTTCACAATTTCCTTCAAGTTCATCATTGTCGGGGCCATTACTTATTCTTGCTTGATAACTGGGCTCATCAAAATGTTGTGATCTCAGATGAAGAGTTTTCATTATAGCATTGGGACTGAAGTCCACCTCTGTTCCTCTCACGTAGCTTTTGAAGGTAGGAGCCCTGGTAGTGTCTTCTCTGGCTACATTGGCATAGAACTCCTTTATGAGATTTGCATATATCTTTGTTTCTGGGTTCGTGAGCCCTTGCCAACCCCTCTGTTCAACCTTCTCTCTAATATGTGGGCACTCATCATCGTTGAACTGGAATGTCAATTCTGGCAATATTTTCTTATGTTTTATCTGTTCAAATTAGAGCTCATGGAAGGCGGTCTTGAATCTTCCTTCATCAAAAAGAGTGCTCTCCACCGGTTCCTTTCCCTTTCGCCTCTTGGAGCTTGATGATGCCATGAGTAGGAATTGGTATGTGAAGGTGTTGAGAAGTATGGGTTGATGATGGAGATTGGCTGGGTTAAGATTGGGTGTAGCTTAGAAGATTGTGTTAACGTGTTGAGGGCAGAGGTGTTGGGTGTGTGTTTCGAAAGAAAGAAGAGATATGAAAAGAAAGGATATTTGAATATGGAAGGGTATAGATTGGGGGTCCTTTATATAGGAAGATGATGGGATTGAAGGGTGTAGATTGATAGTAAAAACCAATGGTGGACGGTTAGGGTTTGGCATGGAATGAGCACAAGGATCACCACTTTTATGAAGTGATTGGTTCGGTCTCCAAGGTGATGCTTCTCCCAACGTTGCATGGCAACACTTCCCTAGGTACTCCCCTTGAAGACATGTGTGTAATTCCCTTGGTGAAGTGGCCAAACCACCCTCCCTTGGGTTATCCCATCAGTTCCCTCCAACATTTCCTTCGATTCCCTTGCAAGACAAAAGAAAAGAGAGATTAGTTTGAATTGTGGCGGAAAAAATAAGAATGGGAGGCTAACTACTTTTTAAAATTTTTTCTTTTGACTAACTAAGTGCCATTCATGAATGCAAACCAACCGACCAACTAAGTGTTCATGCATGCAACATTGGTGACACCAAACTTAGTTTATGACCATGTGGTGTAAAAAGATTTGATTAAGACTCTAAGATTGACATGCTATGAATTGTGTTCATGTCTTCTTAGGGTGCCTTGAACACCAAACTTGGTGCATATAGAGATTCTTCTAAGTGCTTGTCAAAGTCGATTTGGAATTCATGAACCTTGCTTTATTAACTACTTTAAGAATCCTAAAAATACTGAAAGGATATAAAACATGGGTTGCCTCCCATGAAGCGCTTCTTTAGCGTCATTAGCTTGACGTTTGGCCTTTGTCAGGGTGGTTGGTAATGCCTCAAATCTTCCCCTCTCGCAGTGAATCTATCTCCGTTGGCTTTATTAAGAATCTTCACATGTTCCAAGGAGAGAATTCTGTTGATGGTGTACACTTGAGGTAGCTAATGAGCGGATATTTTATACGCTTTTTGGGGGTAATTTCATGTAGATTTTAGTATGTTTTAGTTAGTTTTTAGTAGATTTTTATTAGTTTTTAGGCAAAAATCATATTTCTGGACTTTACTATGAGTTTGTGTGTTTTTCTGTGATTTCAGGTATTTTCTGGCTGAAATTGAGGGAGCTGAGCAAAAATCTAATTTAGGCTGAAAAAGGACTGCTGATGCTGTTGGATTCTAACCTCCCTGCACTCAGAATGAATTTTTTGGAGCTAAATGAGTCCAATTGGCGCGCTCTCAATTGGGTTGGAAAGTAGACATCCAAGGCTTTTCAGAAATATATAATAGTCTATATTTTGCGCGAAGATAGACGATGTAAACTGGCATTCAACGCCAGTTCTATGTTGCAGTCTGGCGTTCAGCGCCAGAAAGAGGTTGCAAGTTGGAGTTCAACGCCAGAAACAGGTTACAACCTGGCGTTCAACTCCAGAAACAGCCCAGGCACGTGAGAAGCTTAAGTCTCAGCCCCAGCACACACCAAGTGGGCCCCATAAGTGAATTTCTGCACTATCCATCTTAGTTTACTCATTTTCTGTAAACCTAGGTTACTAGTTTAGTATTTAAACAACTTTTGGAGATTTATTTTGTATCTCATGAAATTTTTAGATCTGAACTTTGCACCTTTTGATGGCATGAGTCTCTAAACTCCATTGTTGGGGGTGAGGAGCTCTGCAGCGTCTCGATGAATTAATGCAATTAGTTCTGTTTTCCATTCAAACACGATTGTTCCTATCTAAGATGTTCATTCGCATTTCACTATGAAGAAGGTGATGATCCGTGACACTCATCACCTTCCTCAATCCATGAACGTGTGCCTGACAATCACCTCCGTTCTACATTAGATTGAATGAGTATCTCTTAGATTCCTTAATCAGAATCTTCGTGGTATAAGCTAGAATTTATTGGCGGCATCCTTGAGAATCCGGAAGGTCTAAACCTTGTCTGTGGTATACCAAGTAGGATTCAAGCATTGGATGACTGTGATGAGCTTTAAACTCGCGAGTGTTGGGCGTAGTGACAGATGCAAAAGGATCAATGGATCTTATTCTGACATGATCGAGAACCAACAGATAATTAGCCGTGCTGTGACAGAGCATTTGGACCATTTTCACTAAGAGGATGGGAAGTAGCCATTGACAACGGTGATTCCTTACATACAGCTTGCCATGGAAGGAGCCTTGCATGTGTGAAGAGGAGGACAAGGGAAAAGCTGAAATTCAGAGGACAAAGCATCTCCAAAACTCCAATATATTCTCCATTACTGCATCATAAGTATTTATTTCATGCTCTTTTACTTTTTACAATTGAAACTAAAAATTATTATTGATATTATATCCTGACTAAGAATAATAAGATAACCATAGCTTGCTTCAAGCCAACAATCTCTGTCGGATTCGACCCTTACTCACGTAAGGTATTACTTGGACGACCTAGTGCACTTCCTGGTTAGTTGTGCGAAGCTGTGAGAAATAGTCCATTAATATTGGCATACACAATTTTGTGCACCAAGTTTTTGGCGCCGTTGCCGGGGATTGTTTGAATTTGAACAACTGACGGTGAATCTTGTTGCTTAGATTAGGAAAAATTAGTCCTTTTGGTTTAGAGTCACTAGAATTGCATCTTTTATTATCCCTTTTTAAAAACTTTTTCAAAAATATTATTTTTCTTTATCAATTTTTAGTTTTTTGTGAAGTTTAGTGTCATGTTTTAAGTTTGGTGTCAATTGCATGCTTTTCTTTGTCTTTCAAATTTTTGAATTGCATGTTCTTTGTTTTTCCTTGATCTTCAAATTGTTCTTGTCAATTTTTCTTATTTGATCTTTGATTTTTCTTGTTCTGTGTGTTTTCGTATTTTCCTTGTGCTTTTTCAAAATATTAGTTTTCAAAAATATTTTTTTATACAATATTAAAACACGTTACATTTATAGCTCAATTGGCTAGAGCGTTGGCTTATGTTCTTGGCAATTGGGTATCCTCCTTTTAAAAGTTTTTTTTCAAAGATAATTTTTCTTTGATTAAATCTTGTGCCAAACTTTAAGTTTGGTGTTTTCTTGTTAATCTTTCTTTAATTTTCAAAAATTTTATTGTGGTTTTCTAAAAATTTTTAAGTTTTGTGATTCTTTCTTTTGTTCTTGTTGTTCTTGTGAGTCTTCAACGTGTTCTTGAGTCTTCTTTGTGTTTTGATCTTAAAATTTTTAAGTTTGGTGTTCCTTGGTGTTTTTCCTCCAAAATTTTCGAAAACAAGGAGCATTAGATCTGAAATTTTTAAGTCTTGGGTCTTTTGTGTGTTTTTCTCTTTCATCATATAATTTAAAATTAAAATATATATATATTTTTTCTAACTAATTTTAAAGCAATTATCTCGAAATTTTTAAACCAAAAAAATTTCGGATTTTATTTTTAAAATTTTGAAATTATAGCTTTTTCAAAAATATTCTAACCACTTTCTCTCTTCTCACTTTTTTGAATTTCTTCATAAAATATTTTCAAATTCTTTTTGTTTTCCTTTTTATTTTAGTTTTTTTTTATTTTATTTTATTATTTCGAAACCTTCTCTATAATAATAAAATAAATAAAATAAGTTCACATCATCTCCCTTTCCCATTATGGACTTAAATGGAAATGAATAGTCCAAAAGGACTCTGGGGTCATATGCTAATCCCACTACTGCTTCATATGGGAGTAGTATCTATATACCCTCAATTGGAGTTAGTAGTTTTGAGTTGAACCCTCAGCTCTTTATCATGGTGCAGCAAAGTTGTCAGTATTCCGGTCTTCCACAGGAAGAACCTACAGAGTTTCTGGCACAGTTTTTACAAATTGTTGACACAGTACATGATAAGGAAGTAGATCAGGATGTCTACAGATTGTTACTGTTTCCATTTGCTGTAAAAGACCAAGCTAAGAGGTGGTTAAATAACCAACCTAAGGACAGCATAAAGACATGGAAACAACTGTCAGAAAAATTCCTGAATCACTATTTTCTTTTCAAAACGGATGACACAGCTAAGGCTGAGCATCCAAGGCTTCAAATAAGGAGATATTTGAATCCATTTATGATGTCTGGGAGAGATATAGAGAGATGCTGAGAAAATTCCCCTCTGAAATGTTTTCAGAGTGGGTGTAGTTAGACATCTTCTATTATGGGCTTACAGAGAGAGCTCAGACTTCTCTAGACCACTCAGCTGGTGGATCTATACACATGAGAAAGACAATAGAAGAAGCTCAAGAGCTTATTGATACAGTTGCCAGAAATCAGCATCTGTACCTAAGCAGTGAACCTTCCATCAACGAAGAGGCTAAAATAGTAACAGTTGAACTCAGTCCTGCAGAACAAGCTACTGAATTCAATCAGCAATTAGATTTTCTAACAAAATAGCTAGCCGAATTCAAGGAAATATTGCAAGAAACAAGAATGGCTAATATGAATATGGAAGTGCAGTTGAAGCAAACAGAACAGCAATTATTAAAACAAATAACAGAAGAATGCCAAGCAGTTCAATTAAGAAGTGGAAAAACTTTAAATACCCCACTTCAAGGCAGCAGGAAGCCAAAAAATAAACAGACTGCTACCCAAAATCCCTCTAAGGACAGTGAGAGCCTAGAGAGGAAAAATTCTGGCGCTCAAATGCCAGATAATAAGTGGAAAGCTGGTGTTGAATGCCCAACCCATGCTCAATCCTGGCGTCCAACGCTAGAAACAAGCAAGGAACTGGCATTGAACGCCCAAAGGAAACCCAGTTCTGGCGTTCAGACGCCAGAAACAGATAAGGAGTTGGCGTCTAACACCACTCCAGCTTCCACCCCTGGTATTCAAACACCAGTGGGGGATCAGACACATACAAGTGTTGATAGCAACTCCTCTAAAAAGTCTTTTCAACCCACGGCTGTAGGCAATAAACCTGCAGCAACTAAGGTTGATGAATACAAAGCCAAAATGCCTTATCCTCAAAATCTCTGTCAAGCAGAATAGGATAAGCAATTTGCTCAATTTGCAGACTATCTCAGGACTCTTGAAATAAAGATTCCGTTTGTGGAAGCACTTGAGCAAATACCCTCTTATGCTAAGTTCATAAAAGAGATCTTAAGTCATAAGAAGGATTGGAGAGAAACTGAAAAAGTTTACCTCACTGAAGAATGCAGTGCAGTCATTCTGAAAAGCTTACCTGAGAAGCTTAAAGATCCTAGAAGCTTTATGATACCATGAACATTAGAAGGTACTTGTACCAAGCAAGCTCTATGTGATCTTGGGGCAAGTATCAACCTAATACCTACATCTACTATCAAAAAGCCTGGGTTGACTGATGAAGTCAAACCAACCTGGATATGTCTCCAACTTGCTGATGGTTCCATTAAACACCCATCAGGCGTGATTGAAGACATGATTGTCAAGGTTGGGCCATTTGCCTTTCCCACTGACTTTGTGGTGCTGGAAATAGAGGAGCACAAGAGTGCAACTCTCATTCTAGAAAGACCGTTCCTAGCAACTGGTCGAACCCTTATTGACGTCCAAAAAGGGGAAGTAACCCTGAGAGTCAATAAGGATGAGTTTAAGTTGAATGTTGTCAAAGCTATGCAGCATTCAGACACCCCAAATGACTGCATGAGCATTGATATTTTTGATTCTCTGGTAAAAGAGGTCAATATGACTGAGAGTCTCGAATCAGAGCTAGAAGTTATCTTTAAAGATGTTCAGCCTGATCTGGAGGAACCAGAGAGAATAATAGAACCTCTGAAAATCCCTCAGGGAGAGGAGAAACCTCCCAAACCCGAGCTCAAACCATTACCACCATCCATGAAATATGCATTTTTGGGAGAAGGTGATACCTTTCTTGTAATCATAAGCTCTACCTTAGAGCCACAGGAAGAGGAAGCACTAATTCAAGTGTTAAGGACACACAAGACAACTCTTGGATGGTCCATCAGTGATCTTAAGGGCATTAGCCCAGCCAGATGCATGCACAAAATCCTATTGGAGGGTGACGCTAAGCCAGTGGTTCAACCACAGAGATGGCTGAATCCAGCCATGAAGGAGGTGGTGCAGAAGGAGGTCACTAAATTACTAGAAGCTAGGATTATTTATCCCATTTCTGATAGCCCCTGGGTAAGCCCTGTTCAAGTCGTCCCTAAGAAGGGTGGCATGACAGTAGTTCATAATGAAAAAAAAAAGAACTGGTTCCTACAAGAACAGTTACAGGGTGGCGTATGCGTATTGATTACAGAAGGCTCATTACAGCTACCAGAAAGAATCATTTTCCTTTACCATTCATAGACCAGATGCTAGAAAGACTATTAGGTCATGAATACTACTACTTCATGGATGGATATTCAGGTTATAATAAAATTGTAGTAGATCCCCAAGATCAAGAGAAAACAGCATTCACATGCCCATCTGGAGTATTTGCATACAGAAGGATGCCATTTGGTCTGTGCAATGCACCTGCAACCTTTCATAGGTGCATGCTCTCTATTTTCTCTGATATGGTGGAAAGATTTCTGGAAGTCTTCATGGATGACTTTTCAGTGTTTAGAGACTCATTCAGCTCCTGTCTTGACCATCTAGCACTTATTCTAAAGAGGTGCCAAGAGACTAACCTGGTTTTAAACTGGGAAAAATGTCACTTTATGGTGACAGAAGAAATTGTCCTTGGGCACAAAATTTCGAACAAGGGAATAGAGGTGGATCAAGCTAAGGTAGAGGTAATTGAAAAATTACCACCACCTGCCAATGTTAAGGCAATCAGAAGCTTTTTGGGGCATGCATGATTCTATAGGAGCTTTATAAAAGATTTTTCAAAAATTGCCAAACCTCTGAGCAATCTGTTAGCTGCTGACATGCCATTTATCTCTGATAAGGAGTGTCTTCAGGCGTTTGAGACTCTAAAAGCTAAGCTAGTCACAGCACCAGTCATCTCTGCACCAGACTGGACATTACCATTTGAACTGATGTGTGATGCCAGTGACCATGCCATTGGTGCAGTGTTGGGACAAAGGCATGACAAGCTTCTGCACGTCATTTACTATGCTAGTCATGTTTTAAATGACACACAGAAGACCTACATAACCACAAAAAAAGAGTTACTTGCAGTGGTTTACGCCATTGACAAGTTTAGATCTTATTTAGTAGGATCAAAAGTGATTGGATCCCAATTCCTTGGCAACCCAATCTCTCTAAGCTTGAACAATTGCCCAATTCCTTGATTTAATTGCTCATGGGAAGATATGAAGTATGGTCACTGATTATACCACATGCATTTCCAAATCAAAGTGTTGGTAGGATTACATGTCACTATATCCATCCAAACCCCAATTTAGTCTAACATGAGAAAGCATTTCTAGTATGATTTCCTCGTCCGTCTTCCAAGGCTCAGAGAAGATCCAATTATGGAGAGTTTCTTTTCTAAGACAACTAACCAATTGATTTAAGATCGAAAGCTTTCTAGTAAATCAAGAGAAAAGAAAGAGGAAGAAGAATGAAAACTATAATTGATCCATCAAATTACAACAGAGCTCCTTAACCCAATGAAAAGGGGTTTAGTTGTTCATAGCTCTGAAAATGGAAGATGAAAGAGAAGAGTGCATTCTCAAAGTAAACTAAAATTTGTAGGAAAGTAAATATACAGAATGTAGTTCCCAATAATTCCAAAAACTCCTTTCTAGTTCAAAACTACTCCTATATATACTACTCTTCTTGATATTCTAGTCAGCTCTTCAAGTCTTGGATATGAGCCTTTGATCTTTAGTTGAAGCAGTTACAATCTTTAGTGGGCTCAGCTTTGCTTGCAGAAAAAGTGTGAGTCAGGCATGGGTGGACGTTAGTTAGGACGTTAGTAGTGTTAACGTTAAGTGAAAATTTGGGTTCGAAAACGTTAATGATGATAACCTTTTTCACTAACGCTCCAAACCAAATTGATCCATGTTAACTTCAACGTTAGTGGCACTAACGTGACCATTAATATTGCCTCTTAGTCCTTCGCAAACGTTATTGGCATTCACCTTTACCAATAACATTGCTTCTTAGTCTTTCGCGAACATTATTGGCATTCACCTTTACCAATAACGTTGCTCCTTATTTTTCTTCCTCACGTTAGTGCTCCACATTAGTGTAACTAATGTGGCCCTTAACATGGGCATGCCCAAGCTTTGAGGGCGTTAATGACACTCACCTTTGTCACTAACGCTTCAAAACACCCCTTCTTCCCATGTTAGGGCCTTACGTTAATGGAATTAACGTGACCACTAACGTGGTAGTAATTGCCATCTCCAACATTAGTGACAAAGGTGAGTGTCACTAACGTTGGCCTATCATTCCTTGCTCCATGTTACCCTTCACGTTAGTGGTCTTAACGTGACCACTAATGTAGGCAATATTGGCTTAGTCCAACATGAGTGACAAAGGTGAGTGTCACTAATGTTGGCAATTTCTATCTCCTTCCACGTTAGAGTTCACGTTAATTGGATTAACGTGACTCTTAACGTGGCTAAGTGTGGCCTTTTGGAATGTTAGTGGTGTTCACCTTTATCACTAACGTTGTAGCTTCCCTTTCCCTTCCACGTTAACTCCCACGTTATGTAACTAACGTGGTAACTATCGTGGGCTATGATGGCTTTAGAAGGCATTATTGGCGATCACTTTTTCCATTAACGCTACAAACTTACTCCCATTCCACGTTAGTGGTCACATTAGTTAGACTAACATGGCTGCTAATGTGGCTCTTTCTTGCTTCCCTTGTCCTGAAATCAAGCAAATAAAGTGCATCAAAACTTGGTTCTTAATCATGAGACCATGCATCATCCATTTTATCATTCAATTCATGCAAAATTCTCATGAAATCATGTAGAGTTCACAATGTTTGCTTGAATCAAGGTGTAAGTGTATTTTTACCCAAAACTTGCTTATGTACTAAGAAAATGCATAAAACTATCCTAAAACATTAAAGAAAAGGTCAGTGAAACTGGCCAAGATGCCTTGGCATCACAGTCTGAGATGGGGTAAATCACCCTAGTTGCCACAACTTCAA
The DNA here is from genome assembly GCF_000817695.3 of Arachis duranensis. NCBI lineage: Eukaryota > Viridiplantae > Streptophyta > Magnoliopsida > Fabales > Fabaceae > Arachis > Arachis duranensis. The sequence goes on from NC_029780.3 coordinate 44,700,202, forward strand.
CAATTCCATACTTCCTTCATATTGCTCTTCTTCTAAAACTCCTTGGACTATTTGTTCTATGGTGTCCACTGTCATGCATTCTCCTATTGCTTCCTTGGGATAACTCATTACCGTGAAGACATAGAAGACCATCTTTTCCTTATGTAATCTCAAGACTAATTCTCCTTTTTGTACATCAATGATGGCTCCAGCAGTAGCTAGGAATGGCCTTCCTAGGATAATTGAAGTGTTTGCCACTTCTTCCATATCCAGCACAACAAAGTCAGCTGGGAAGATGAATTCTCCCATTTTCACCAATAAATCTTCCACCACTCCATGTGGAAACTTGAATGTCCTGTCAACTAGTTGGAGTGCCATTCTTGTTGGTTTGGCTTCCTCAATTCTCATCCTTCTCATCATGTTCAAGGACATGAGATTGATGCTAGCCCCCAAGTCACATAAGGCCTTTTCAATAGTGATATCCCCTATGATGCAGGGGATTTGGAAACTCTTTGGGTCCTTCATTTTCTGGGGGAGTTTCTTTTGTATGATGGCACTATACTCCTCAGTTAGGATTATAGTCTCATTTTCTCCCCAGTTTCTTTTTCTTGTCATGAGCTCCTTTAGGAATTTTGCGAAGAGGGGCATTTGCTCTAGTGCTTCAGCAAATGGTATATTGATTTGGAGCTTTTTGAAGATTTCCAAAAATCTGGAAAACTGGTTGTCCTTCTCATCCTTCCTCAGCCTTTGTGGGTATGGTGCCTTTGGCACATAAGGCTTCAAGATTGGCTTTGGTGAAGATGGGCTAGGGGTCTCTTCTTTCTTCCTGTTTTCAGGCTTTTCGGCAGCTTCTTCTTTGTGGTTCTCCTAGTTTGGGGTGGCCTCTTCTACCACTTTTTCACTTCTAAGTGTGATGGCCTTGCACTCCCCTCTTGGGTTGGCCATGATGTCACTTGGAAATGTGTGTGTAGGCATTGGAATTTGCTTGGATAAGAACCCTACTCGTGCTTCCAGCTTTGAAATTGCTGCACCTTGGTTCTTCAAATTCGACCTGTATTCTTCTTGGTTGGCATCTATCTTCTTTTCAGCTTGTGCTTGCCATTCCAAAAGGGTGGAAATAGCCCCTGTGAGCTGTGATGATAGCTGTGCTATTGCAGCCTCTTCTCTCTCAAAGTTACCCTTGGTTTCACATGGTTGTGAAGTTGGGGTTAGTGTGTCTTGATGGTGGTGTGTTTGCTGGTTGAAAGGATATGATGTGTGAGGTGGATTATGGTAAGGTCTGTTATTGTTTGATTGATGGTTGGGGTTATAAATCTGGTATTGATTGGCTTGATATGGTTTATTGCGATCTTGGTTGTGATTTTGTTGGTTTCCTCACCTAAAATTTGGGTGGTTCTTCCATCCCGAGTTATATGTCTTGGAGTTAGGGTCATATGGTGGTCGAGAGGGGTTATGCACATAGTTTGCTTGCTCACATTTAACTTCTGGTTTATTTTCTTCTTGGGGTGGCGCTTGAGCTTGGACAACTGCAACTTGATTATTTTCCATCTTCTTGGTCAAGGCTGCCAATTGTGCTACAATTGCCTTATTTTGTGCCAACAAGGCATCCATAGAATTGAGTTCCAGTACCCCATTCTTTTGGCCTCTTTCTGAAGCATAGAAGTAGTCATTCTCAGCTACAGTTTCAATGACATCTATGGCTTCCTCAATGGTCTTCTTTTTGTTAAGTGAACCCCCTGAAGAGTAGTCCATAGCCTTCTTCAATTCATAGGTTAATCCTTCATAGAAAATGTGGAGCTGCACCCACTCATTAAACATATCTGGTGGGAATTTTCTTGTTAGATCTTTGAACCTCTCTCAGGCCTCATAGAGTGTTTCACCATCTAGCTATCTGAAGTTTTGCACCTCAGCTCTTAGCCTGTTGATCCTATGCGGAGGGTAAAATCTTGCTAGAAATTTGTTCACAACATCTTTCCATGTGGTTAGGCTCTCCTTGGGGAATGATTCTAAACACTTTGTTGCCTTATCTCTAAGTGAGAAAGGGAACAGAAGTAGTTTGTAGGTGTCAGGGTGTACACCATTGGACTTTATAGTATCACATATCCTCAATAATGTATTGAGATGTTGATTTGGATCTTCTTGAGCACCTCCTCCATATGAACAGTTATTCTGGACTAGTGTGATGATTTGGGGTTTCAACTCAAAATTGTTGGCATGAATTGTTGGCTTGAGGATGTTGTTGCCATAGTTTCTTGGATTTGGGTTGATGTAGGAGCCTAAGACTCTCCTTTCTTGCCCAGCTTGATTTCCAGCACCTCCTCCAACATCTTCGTGCACTTCATCTTCCATGGTGGTTGTTGGATCTTCCTCTACTGGTTCTTCTCCAACTATGCCCTTGCCTCTAGCCTCCCTCCTCAATCTAAGAAAGGTTTTCTCAGGTTCACTATCAAAAGAGGATGAAGTTTCTCCTCTTCTACCTGTCATACAATTAACACACAGCAAGAAAAGAGCAAGTGAAGGAATCTCCTCAGTTAAAATTAGTGGTTAGCTTGAGTGATGCAATTAATTAAATAGTTAGAAGAGTGAAAGTATAAACAATGAATAGCTAAAGAAATTTCAAAAAGACAAGAAAGAAAAACAGAGATTAGAAAGGAATTTAAAGATTACACTAGGAAATGAATAAGAAAATAATTAAGGAAAAATAAAAATGCTTAATCTAGCTCTCCAATCAATTTAATCATTGTCAAATTCAAACCAATACCCGGCAACGGTGCCATAAAACTTGATGGGCTGAATTCACTACCCTTCCCAATAATATTGATGAATCCGCTCTTGGCAAGCTCACCAAAATTATCGTCAAGTATTAACCCACAGTGGAGTGGGATCCTATCCACAGAGATTGGTAGATTTGAGCAATTTTAATTAATTGGTGAATTAGTCAAGCTCAACAGAATAAATTGTAAGTGCAAAATTATAAATGGCAGAAACATAAATGGCAAAAGAATAAAGGAAAGCAATAAAGTGTAGAAATGGAAATAGCAGAAATGTAAAGGGGAATGGGATTTTGCAGAATGTAAGTAAAAGCTATAAAAGAATGGGAGAGATAAGAATGGGGGAATGCATTGAGATCAGGAGATATTGTCTCTTTGGATTACATCCAGCTCATATCCTCTTCAATCATGCAACTCATTGACTTCTTGGTAATCATGATTGATTGAGCCCCAATCCCTTGGTGACTCAATCTCTCAGATCTTGATCAATAGCCAATTCTTTGGTCTAATTGCTCATAAAGAGAGATATGCTTGGTCCCTGATTATACCATACATCGTCATAGATCCAAGTAGAGGGAGGATTGTATGTCACTGATGCACGGAAACTTGTCTCTCAAAAAATTTCCCTTCGGCAAGTATACCGAATTATCGTCAAGTAAAAACTCACAATAGAGTGAGGTCGAATCCCATAGGGATTGATTGGTTAAGCAACTTTAGTTGGAAGAGTATGCTAGTTGAGCTAAACAGAAGGTAGTTGGTATTGCACAAAATTAAATTGCGGGAAAATAAATAGCAGAAAATAAAGTGCAGAATCTTAAATGGGGATTTGGGGAGATGAACATGAAAATAAATGGCAGAAAATAAAGAGAATGGGTAAGATCAGAAATGGGGAATTCATTGGGCTTAGGAGATGTCGCATTCTCCGGATCAAGTTCATTCTCATTTCTTCCTCAATCAATGCATTCATTAATCTCCTTTGCAATCTTAAGTGATTGGATCCCAATTCCTTGGCAATCTAATCTCTCTAAGCTTGAACAATTGTCCAATTCCTTGATTTAATTGCTCATGGGAAGAGATGAAGTGTGGTAACTGATTATACCACATGTATTTCCAAATCAAAGTGTTGAGAGGATTACATGTCACTATATCTGCCCAGACCCCAATTTGGTCCAACATGAGAAAACATTTCTAGCATGATCTTGTCATCCCTTTTTCCAAGGCTCAGAGGAGATCCAATTATGTAGAGTTTCTTTTCCAAGAAAATTAACCAATTGAATTAAGATCGAAAACTTTCTAGCAAATCAAGAGAAAAGAAAGAGGAAGAAGAATGAAAACTATAATTGATCCATCAAATTACAACAGAGCTCCCTAACCCAATGAAAGGGGTTTAGTTGTTCATGGCTCTGGAAATGAAAAATGGCAGAAAAGAATACATGCTTAGCTAAAAAGTGCTGAAAAGTAAATATACAGAGTGTAGCTCTCAAAAGTGCCAAGCTTCTCTATAGCTCAAAACTACTCATATATATACTACTCTTCTTGACATTCTAGTGAGTTTTTCAAGTCTTGGATGTGGGCCTTAGATCTTGAGTTGAAGCAAGTACAATCTTCAGTGGGCTCAGCTTGCAGAAAAGTGTGAGTTAGGCATGGGCGTTAGTTAGGACGTTAGTGGCGTTAACGCTAAGTGAAAATGTGGGTTCGAGAATGTTTGTGGAAATCACCTTTCTCGCTAACGTTCCAACCCCAAAATGGTCCATGTTAACTTCAATGTTAGTGGCACTAATGTGACCCTAACGTTGCCACATGATCCTTCGTAAACGTTATTGGGAATCACCCTTTCCAATAACGTTGCATTGTGCCTCCTTTCCCCACGTTAGAGTTCACGTTAAATAGGTTAACGTGGCTCTTAACGTGGGCATGCCTAAGCTTCGAGAGCGTTAGTGACACTTACCTTTGTCACTAACGCTCCAAATGCCCCTCCTCTCCACGTTACAGTTCACGTTAACTAGGTTAACTTGACCACTAACGTGGTAGTGAATGCCATCTCCAACGTTAGTGACAAAGGTGAGTGTCACTAATGTTGGCTCATCAAGCTTAGCTCCACGTTAACTCTCACGTTAGTAGTCTTAACGTGACCACTAACCTAGGCAATGTTGGCTTGATCCAACGTTAATGACAAAGGTGAGTGTCACTAACGTTGGCATTGTCTTTCTCTTCCATGTTAGATTTCACTTAACTAAGTTAACGTGACTCTTAACATGGCTAATTGCCAATTTGTAGCATTAGTGGTATTCACTTTTACCACTAACGCTGGAGCTCCCTTTTTCTCCACGTTAACTACCACGTTAACCTAGTTAACGTGGAAATTAACGTGGGCTTATGATGGCTTCACAGGCGTTATTGGCGATCATGTTTTCCATTAACACTACAAGCTTGTCCCTATTCCACGTTAGTGGTCACATTAACTAGGTTAACGTGACTGCTAACGTGGCTTCTTCTTGCTTCCTTTGTCCTGAAATCAAGCAAATAAAGTGTATCGAAGCTCTAGCCCAAGTCATGAGATTATGCATCATCAATTTGTCATTCAATCCTTGCATAATCCTTATGAAATCATGTAAAATTCACAATGGTTGCTTGAATCAAGGTGTAAGTGTATTTTCATCCAAAACTTGCCTTATTTACTAAGAAAATGCATGAAACTACCCTAAAATAGTAAAGAAAAGGTCAGTGAAACTGGCCTAGATGCCCTGGCATCGGTCACCATATCCAAACACCAAAACCCAGATTCTACTAAAGTGTGAGAAGGGATTTCTAGCATGGTTTCATGTTTCTTTTTTCAAGGTTCCCATGAAACCCATTTTGCATTTAATTTCTTTTCCAAGTTAATTGAACACTAAGCATGAAAATCGAAATTCCTTTTAGCAAATCAAAGAGAAGATGAAGAGGAGAAGAAATTCACTATCATTAATCCATCGAGTACAATAGAGCTTCCTCTCTCAATGAGAGGGAATTTTGCTACTCATAGCTTAGAAAGAAAGTACAAAGATGGAAGAGATGAAGTGTGAAAAGTGAAAAGTGAAATCATAACTAAACTCTGTGACTTGCTAACCCTCTTTTTCCAATACTTCCAAGGGTATTTATACTACTCCTAGATCTAGAAATAAAGGAAATTACAAAAATAAAAAGAAAATTACAATTTGGAGGGAAAGGAAACTCAACAAACATGATCTTCCAGCTGGCGTGTGACTGGCGCTTCTCTGGCGTGTCACGCTCCCTCTGTTTCTAACTTGGCGTGCCACGCGTCACCATTCAAGTGGCACGCCATCCTCTATTTCACCCCTGGCGTGCCACGCCTTCGAGCCAAAGTGGCACACCCAGGACATTTTAATTGGCCCAAGTAACCTGGCGTGCCACGCCTTCGACACCAAGTGGCACACCCAAGGTCATCTTCCTCATCTCTATGCTTCTAGAAATTTGTACCAGCATGGCACACCCAGGGTCTGGCATGCCACGCCTCGTCATCCAAGTGGCATGGCTAAGTTCACTGGCTTCTCTTCCTCCTCTCTAGAAAATACTACCAGCGTGCCACGCCATGAGACTGGCGTGTTACACCGTTCATTTGCTTCATCTTCTTGTTGGCATGCCACGCCTCATCTCCCAAGTGGCACGCCTGAGTTCATTGGCCCTTTAATTCCTCCTCTGGAAAATACTACCAGCGTGCCACGTCATGAGACTGGCGTGTCACGCCCTTCATTTGCCTTGGTCCCAGAGGTTGGCGTGCCACGCCTGGATGTTCAAGTGGCACGCCAAAGTGGGATGATTGAGCTGGAATGCCACGCCTTCAATACCAAGTGGCACGCCCAGTTTTATTTGGCCTCCCTAGGTGCTGGTGTGCCACGCCTCATCACTCAAGTGGCACGCCTTAGTGGGACTTCTTGAGCTGGCGTGCGACGCCTTCGATACCAAGTGGCATGCCCAACTTTTGCATTGTCTTCTTGTTCACTGGTGTGCCACGCCTTGTTGCTCCAGTGGCACGCCCATTCAATTGTGGGTCATTTAGGCTTGGCGTGCCACGCCTTGATCCTCAAGTGGCACGCCCAAGTGAACTCTGGAGCTGGCGTGCCACGCCTTCGATACAAAGTGGCACGCCATAGTGATGGTTCTTCTAGTAATGAATTGGCGTGCTACGCCCTGCTTCTGGCATGCCACGCCCCTTTGATGGTCTTCATATTTGCTCTCTAGAATGTTGTATCAGCGTGCCACGCCCAGCTTCTGGCGTGCCACGCCAACACATTTTTGTGGCGTTTGTTCCAAGTGGCACGCCTGCTTCACACGCCCCACTTGTTTTGTTATTTTCTTTCCCATTTTTGATGTCTTTTCCACCTGAAATTCATCACAAACTCATTTCAAAACAATGTACTATGATATTCATCAATTAAGGCATGAATTACAATGATCAAATGAGATTATGCCTCTTTTATGGTCCTTTTTATGCAAGAAAAAGCGTAGATGATGTAAGTCATCAATACTCATCCGGTTGGAGTGCAAATCGCACTTCCGGCAGTACATGCCTCTTCCTAGTAACCTCAAAGAAATGCTCTTCATGCAATTTAGAGTGAAATTTCTGTGCATCATGAGAACCGGTGGCCAGTTCCTTTCCTTTCCTCTTTTTGGAGGGTTGAATGGTATTTAGTGCCATGAAAATAAACAGAAAAAAACCAGCAAAGCGACAACACCAAACTTAGTACTTTTGCTCATCCCCGAGCAAATTAAAGAAATACAAAGGGGAAGGAGAGCAGAAATTGGAAAAGAAAAAAATAAAAATTAATGCTAAAACTTTTTTCTGTTTTTTTTATGAAATAGAAGAAAACAGAAAGGGATTAAGGAAGCTAAGGAGGAGGGGCTAGATAGAATGGCGTTGGGGTGCGTGAGGAAGGGGGTACGGTTAGGTTGAGGTGAAGGTTTAGGGGTTATTGTAGTTGTGGTTGACAAGGGAAAGGGGGGAAGGCTCTTTGATCTTCGAAGAGAGTGGGGGAGGATATGTGGTGGGGGAATGTGGTTGAAGGGGCAGAAGGGATGGGGCTGGGTGTTCTGCGAGTGTGGGGAAGGGAGAAGAAGGGAGTGTTGCTATGTGTATAGATAGGGATATGAGGATGGAAGGGATTTAATGTGTGTGAAGTGAAGGTAGTAGAGATGGCGATATATAGTGGGGTGGAAGTGGGAGTGGGGGGGGACGTTGGTAGGAGGGAGAGGTCACAAGTTTTGGAAGGCTTGGTCAAGGGGTTGGGGAACATTTGAGGGGGCTTGGGAGTGGAGAATTGTTCACGGGTTAGGGTTGGGAAATTGATGAAGAGTGAGTGGGGACCAAATCAGGGGATTCGGTTTGGAATTAGGAGATTATGTTTTAATTTGGCCAAAATTTTGTCCTTGGTGCCAAACTCAGGAAAGCTGAAGTTTGGCACCGTGACTCCAGAAGTGTATGACTCCTCCTGGCGCCAAACTTGGTGTAGCCCAAGTTTGGCGCCACCCCCTTCCCCTTTTTCTTCGTAGTTGCGACGCATGTGGCGCCAGACTTGGAATTTTCCAAGTTTGGCGCCATCCCTCCAGAACGCCATCTCCAAGTTGCACGCTATGTCCGGCGCCAAACTTGAAAATCCCGAGTTTAGCGCCACCCAATCCGAGATGAACACTGCCAGGGTGGTTGAAATTCCTTTAACTATATCGGTTCATGTTCTAAACATTCCTCATGATCAAAACACGCATAAAACAAGGGAAAAATAGTAGAAACTCAAATTAAATCAAGTAAATAACAGAATCAAAGCAACAGAATTCAAGCAAAAGGATACAAAAATATCGGGTTGCCTCCCGACAAGCCCTTCTTTAACATCACTAGCTTGACAGTTAGTTATGCTAGTTTAGCAAATTAGCGGACCTTTGGCTATCAATCTCACCTCCAAGATAGTGCTTCAATCTCTGGTCATTAACTATAAACTTTCTATCATAATTCTCTTACTGAATCTCCAGATGACCATACGGTGATGCTTTTATAACCACAAACGGTCCTGACCACTGGGATTTCATCCATATCTTAGTTCTCTCTTTATAGAGCTTGACATTCTCATAGGCTGAATATTTGAATTCATCAAGCTCATTCAACTAAAGCATTCTCAAGCATTCTCTTTATTCATGCAGCTTGAGCATCAAAGTTCAAAAACTTGATTGCCCAGTAAGCTTTATGCTCCAGCTCCACTGGCAAGTGACAAGCTTTACCATAGGAGTCTTGTAAGCTGTTTGGTATGCCAAGAGAGTATCATCAAGTTTTCTAGACCAGTCCTTCCTTGAGATACTAACGGTCTTCTCCAGAATCCTCTTGAGTTCTCTATTAGAGACCTCAACCTGTCTACTTGTTTGAGGGTGATAAGGGGTTGCCACCTTATGACGGACTCCATACCTCTGTAGAAGTGAGTCCATCTGTCTGTTATAGAAGTGACTTCTACCATCACTAATGAGTTTCCTTGGGACACCAAACCGGCTGAAAATATATCTCTGAAGAAAGCTCTTCACCACTTTGGCTTCATTGGTGGGCAGAGCCATAGTTTTCACCCACTTGGACACATAATCAACGGCCATCATCATATTGTTGTTGGAAAATGAGGGTGGAAAAGGTTCCATGAAGTCAATATCCCATACATCAAACAACTCAATCTCAAGAATCCCATACTGTGGCATCCCTTGGTTGGCAGGGAGAGTCTTGGCTCTTTCACATCTGTCACAGTTCTTTACAAATGCTCTTGAGTCTCAGAAGAGAGTCGGCCAGTAAAAACCGCTTTGAAGGACTTTTGTAGCTGTCCTTTCACCACCAAAGTGGCCTCCATAATCAGAACCATGACAATGCCAAAGAATCTGATGTGTTTCCTCATTTGAGACACATCTTCGGATTATACCATCTGAGCATCTTCTAAAAATGTATGGTTTCTCCCAAAAGTAGTACTTTGCATCAGTCAGTAACTTCTTCACTTGTTGTTTACTATACTCTTTTAGAATGAAATTCATGGCTTTGTAATTTGTAATGTCCGTAAACCATGGAGCCTGCTGAATGGTGAACAGTTTCTCATCCGGAAATGTCTCAGTCACAGTTATGGGTGGTTGCATGCCCTCCTCAGGTTCAATCTTGGAAAGGTGGTCAGCTACTTGATTTTCTGACCCTTTCTTGTCTTTGATCTCGATATCCAACTCCTGAAGGAGTAGCACCCATCTGATTAATCTTGGTTTAGAATCCTGTTTGGTTAAAAGGTACTTCAAAGTAGCATGATCAGTATAAACAATAACCTTAGAACCAATTAAATAGGAGCTAAACTTGTCAATAGCATACACAATAGCTAATAATTCTTTTTTTGTAGTTGTGTAATTCTTCTGAGCATCATTTAACACACGGCTAGTATAGTAAATGACATGTATAAGCTTGCCATGCCTCTGTCCTAAAACAGTTCCTATAGCAAAATTACTAGCATCACACATTAATTCAAATGGCAAATCCCAGTCAAGGGGAGCTATGATGGGAGCAGAGGTAAGGTTCGTTTTTAGAGTTTCAAAAGCATGCAGACATTCAGTGTCAAATACAAAAGGAACATCAGTGAGTAAAAGGTTGCTCAACGGTTTAGCAATTTTAGAAAAATCCTTTATAAATCTTCTGTAAAATCCTGCATGACCCAAGAAACTTCTGACTGCCTTAACATTAGATAGTGGTGGTAATTTTTCAATTACCTCTGCCTTGGCTCTATCAACCTCAATCCTCTTGCTTGAAATCCGGTGTCCAAGAACAATACCTTCTGTAACCATAAAGTGGCATTTTTTCCAATTTAAAACAAGGTTTGATTTTTGACACCGTTTCAAGACTAGAGATAAATGCTTAAGGCAGGATTCAAAAGAATTACCAAAAATAGAAAAATCATCCATAAATACCTGAATAAACTTTTCAACCATATCAGAAAAAATTGAAAGCATACACCTCCTAAAAATTCCTGGGGAATTATAGAGTCTAAATGGCATTCTCCTGTAAGTAAATACTCCAAAAGGACATGTCAATGCTATCTTCTCTTGATCTTGAGGGTCTACTGCAATTTGGTTATATCTAAAATATCCATCTAGAATACAATAAAAAGCATGACCAGCTAACCTCTCAAGCATCTAATCAATGAAAGGCAAGAGGAAGTGATCCTTCCTTATAGCAGTGTTGAGCCTCCTATAGTCTATGCACATTCTCCATCCTATAACGGTCCTTGTAGGAATTAGCTCATTCTTTTCATTCTTGATCACTGTCATCCCTCCTTTCTTGAGAGCTACCTGCACAGGATTCACCCAAGGGCTGTCTGAAATAGGGTATATAATCCCAACCATAGTTTCATTACCTCTTTTTGGACCACCTCTTTCATAGTTGGATTGAGTCTCCTTTGTGGTTGCACAACCGGTTTAGCATCATCTTCAAGAAGGATCTTGTGCAACACTTGGTTGGACTAATCCTCTTTAAATCACCAATGGTCCACCCAAGAGCTGTTTTATGGCTCCTGAGCACTGTAATAAGCGCCTCTTCCTCACCAGGCTTTAAGGAATAGCTTATAATCACTGGATATGAATCATTTTCACCTAAGAAAACATATTTCAGAGAAGGAGGCAAAGGCTTTAGCTCAAGCTTGGGGACTTCTTCCTCCATCTTAGGCGTGTTCACCTCCTCAATTTGGAGGTTTTTCATCACTGAAAGTGGCATGAAATTGATGCTAGCTCTAAGATCACACAAGTCTCTCTAAATAGTGACATATTCAATGGTGCAAGGTGATGAGCGGACAATTTATACACTTTTTGGCATTGTTTTTAGGTAGTTTTTAGTAGGATCTAGCTACTTTTAGGGATGTTTTCAGTAGTTTTTATGCAAAATTCACATTTTTGGACTTTACTATGAGTTTGTGTATTTTTCTGTGATTTCAGGTATTTTCTGGCTGAAATTGAGGGACCTGAGCAAAAATCTGATTCAGGCTTAAAAAGCACTGCTGATGCTGTTGGATTCTGACTTCCCTGCACTCGAAATGGATTTTCTGGAGCTATAGAAATTCAAATGGCGCGATCTCAACAACGTTGGAAAGTAAACATCCAGAGCGTTCCAGCAATATATAATAGTCCATACTTTATTCGAGTTTAGACGACACAAACTGGCGTTCAATGCCAGTTCCATGCTGCATTCTGGAGTAAAATGCTAGAAGCACGTCACAAACCAGAGTTAAATGCCAAAAACATGTTACAACTTGGCGTTTAACTCCAAGAGAAGCCTCTGCACGTGTAAAGCTCAATCTCAGCCCAAGCACACACCAAAGTGGGCCTCGGAAGTAGATTTCTGCACTTAGACTTATTTCTATAAACCCTAGTAGCTAGTTTAGTATAAATAGAACTTTTTACAATTGTACTAGGGGTCCTTTTCCCTATTTTTGAATTCATATGTCTTTTGTGGAGGCTGGCCATTCGGCCATGCCTGGACTATCACTTATGTATTTTCAACGGTGGAGTTTCTACACACCATATATTAAGGGTGTGGAGCTCTACTGTACCTCCAGTTTTAATGCAATTACTAATATCTTTTATTCAATTCAACCTTATTCTTATTCTAAGATATTACTCGCACTTCAACCTGATGGATGTGATGATCCGTGACACTCATCATCATCCGTCCTTATGAACGCGTGCCTGACAACCACTTCCGTTCTACAAGTGAAAGCTAGAGTGAATATCTCTTGGATTCCTTAACTAGAATCTTCGTGGTATAAGCTAGAATTATTGGCGGCCATTCTTGAGAATCCGGAAATTCTAAACCTTGTCTGTGGTATTCCGAGTAGGATTCAGGGATTGAATAACTATGACGAGCTTCAAACTCGCGATTGTTGGGTGTAGTGACAGACGCAAAAGAATCAATGGATTCTATTCCGACATGATCGAGAACCGACAGATGATTAGCCGTGCTGTGACAAGAGTATTCAGACCATTTTCACTGAGAGGATTGGAAGTAACCATTGACAACAGTGATGCCCTACATACAGCTTTCCATGGAAAGGAGTATAAAGAATTGGATGAAAGTAGTAGGAAAGCAGAGATTCAACAGGAACAAGCATCTCTATGCACTTATCTGAAATTCCCACCATTGAATTACATAAGTATCTCTATCTTTATTTTAATGCTTTATTTATTATTATTTTTGAAAACTATTATAACCATTTGAATCTGCCTAACTGAGATTTACAAGATGACCATAGCTTGCTCCATACCAACAATCTCCGTGGGATCGACCCTTACTCACGTAAAGTTTATTACTTGGACGACCCAGTGCATTTGCTGGTTAGTTGTGCGAATTTGTGAAGAATGTGAGAGAACCATAGTAGTGTGCACCAAGTTTTTGGAGCCATTGCTAAGAATTGTTCGAGTTATGAAAAGAGTAAATCACAATTTTGCCTATCAAGTTTTTGGCACCGTTGCCGGGGATTGTTCGAGTTTGAACAACTGACGGTTCATCTTGTTGCTCAGATTAGGTAATTTTCTTTTCAAAAAGTTTTTAAAAATCTTTCAAAAAATTTTTTTCTTTCTCTTTTTCGTTTTTCTAAAGATTACTTTCGAAAAATCCAAAAAAAATTAATAAAATCATAAAAATAAAAAAATATTTTGTGTTTCTTGTTTGAATCTAGAGTCAATTTTTAAGTTTGGTGTCAATTGCATGTTTTTAAAATTTATGCGTTTTTTTTCGAAAAATTCATGCATGGTGTTCTTCATGATCTTCAAGTTGTTCTTGACAAGTCTTCTTGTTTGATCTTTAAATTTTCTTGTTTTGTGTCTTTTGTTGTTTTTCATATGCATTTTTGCATTCATAATGTCTAAGCATGAAAAATGTCTAAGTTTGGTGTCTTGCATGCTTTCTTTTCTTGAATTTTTTTTTCAAAAATAAGTCTTGATGTTCATCTTGATCTTCAAAGTGTTCTTGGTGTTCATGTTGGCATTCATAATGTTCTTGCATGCATCATGTGTTTTGATCCAAAATTTTCATGTTTTGGGTCATTTTTATGTTTTTCTCTCTCATCATTAAAATTCAAAAATAAAAAAATATCTTCTCCTTTTCGCTCTTATAAATTTCGAAAATTTGAGTTGACTTAGTCAAAAATTTTTAAAACTTAGCTATTTCTTATAAGTCAAGTCAAATTTTCAATTTTAAAAATCCTATCTTTTCAAAATCTTTTTCAAAAATCAACTATTTTTTATTTTTCTTTTATGATTTTTGAAAATTTAAAATTATTTTTCAAAATCTTTTTCTTATCTTTATTTCAAAATTTCGAAAACTTTACTAACAATTAATGTGATTGATTCAAAAAATTTGAAGGTTGTTACTTTCTTGTTAAGAAAGGTTCAATCTTTAAATTCTAGAATCATATCTTTTAGTTTCTTGTTAGTCAAGTAATCAATTTTAATTTTAAAAATCAAATCTTTTTCAAAATATCATTTTCAATCATATCTTTTTAATCATATCTTTTCAATCATATCTTTCTCAAAAAAAAAAAATTGATTTCAAAATATCTTTTCTAACTTCTTATCTTTTCAAAATTGATTTTCAAATCTTTTTCAACTAACTAATTGACTTTTTGTTTGTTTCTTATCTTTTTCAAAACCACCTAACTACTTTTCTTTCTCTAATTTTCAAAAATCATCTCCCTCTTTTTCAAAATTCTTTTAATTAACTAATTATATCAAATTCTAATTTTGATTTTATTCCTTCTCTTGGTTTTCGAATTTTAACTTTAATTTAAAATAAAAACAAAAATATTTTTCTTTATTTTAAGTTAATTTTCGAAAACCCCTATCTCTCATCTCTTTCTATTTATTCATTCATTTACTAACACTTCTCTTCATCTTAAAATTCGAATCCACTCTTCCTCTCTGAGTTCGAATTTTCCTCTTTACCTTCTTCTATTCTTTTCTTCTTCTACTAACATAAAGGAATCTCTCTACTGTGGTAAAGAGGATCCCTATTATTATTTTCTGTTCGCTTCTTTTTCATATGAGCAGGAGCAAGGACAAGAATATTCTTGTTGAAGCAAATCCTGAACCTGAAAGGACTCTGAAAAGGAAACTAATAGAAGCTAAATTACAACAATCCAGAGACAACCTTACAGAAATTTTTGAAAAGGAAGAGGAGATGGCAGCCAAAAATAATAATACAAGGAGGATGCTTGGTGATTATACTACACCTACTTCCAAGTTTAATGGAAGAAGCATCTCAATCCCTGCTATTGGAGCCAACAATTTTGAGCTGAAGCCTCAACTAGTTGCTCTAATGCAACAGAACTGCAAGTTTCATGGACTTCCATCAGAAGATCCCTATCAGTTTTTAACTGAGTTCTTGCAGATCTGTGAGACTGTTAAGACTAATGGAGTAGATCCTGAAATCTACAGGCTCATGCTTTTCCCTTTTGCTGTAAGAGACAGAGCTAAAACATGGTTGGACTCATAACCTAAAGATAGCCTGGACTCTTGGGATCAGCTGGTCACGGCCTTCTTGGATAAGTTTTTTTTTCCTCAAAAGCTGAGCAAGCTTAGAGTGGATGTTCAGACCTTCAAACAAAAAGATGGTGAATCCCTCTATGAAGCTTGGGAAAGATACAAGCAGATGACCAAAAGGTGTCCTTCTGACATGCTTTCAGAGTGGACCATTTTGGATATATTCTATTATGGTCTATCTGATTTCTCTAAGATGTCACTGGACCATTCTGCAGGTGGATCCATTCACCTAAAGAAAATGACTACAGAAGCTCAAGAACTTATTGACATGGTTGCAAATAACCAATTTATGTACACTTTTGAGAGGAATTCTGTGAGTAATGGGACGCCTCAGAGGAAGGGAGTTCTTGAAATTGATGCTCTGAATGCCATATTGGCTCAGAACAAAATGTTAACTCAACAAGTCAACATGATTTCTCAAAGTCTGAATGGATGGAAACATGCATCCAACAGTACTAAAAAGGCATCTTCTGAAGAAGAAGCTTATGATCCTGAGAACCCTGCAATGGCAGAGGTAAATTACATGGGTGAACCTTATGGAAACACCTATAATTCTTCATGGAGAAATCATCCAAATTTCTCATAGAAGAATCAACAAAAGCCTTAACAAGGCTTTAATAATGGTGGAAAAAATAGGCTTAGCAATAGCGATCCTTTTCCATCATCTTCTCAGCAACAGATACAGAATTCTAAGCAGAGCTCCTCTAGCTTAGCAAACATAGTCTCTGATCTGTCTAAGGCCACTTTAAGTTTCATGAGTGAAACAAGGTCCTCCATTAGAAATTTGGAGGCACAAGTGGGCCAGCTGAGTAAGAAAATCACTGAAACTCCTCCTAGTACTCTCCCAAGCAATACAGAAGAGAATCCAGAAAGAGAGTTTTGCCATTGACATAATCAAAATGGCCGAACCTAGAGAGGAAGGGGAGGACGTGAATCCCAATGAGGAAGACCTCATGGGACATCTCCCAGACAAGAAGGAGTTCCCTATTGAGGACCTAAAGGAACTTGAGGCTCATATAGAGACTATAGAGATTCCTTTAAACCTTTTCTGCCATTCATGAGCTTTGAAAACTATTCATCCTCTGAAGAGGATGAAGATGTAACTGGAGAGAAAGTTGCTCAATATCTAGGAGCTATCATGAAGCTGAATGCCAAGTTATTTGTTAATGAGACTTGGGAAGACGCATCTCCCTTGCTCATTAGTGAACTAGATACATGGGTTCAGCAAACTTTACCTCAAAAGAAACAAGATCCTGGTAAATTCTTAATACCCTGTACCATAGGCACCATTACCTTTGAGAAGGCTCTTTGTGACCTGGGGCCAGGCATAAATCTTATGCCACTCTCTGTAATGGAGAAACTAGGGATCTTTGAGGTACAAGTTGCAAGAATCTTATTAGAGATGGCAGACAAATCAATAAAACAAGCTTATGGATTGGTAGAGGACGTGTTGGTAAAGGTTAAAGGCCTTTACATCCCTACTGATTTCATAATCTTAGATACTGGAAAGGATGAGAATGAATCTATCATTCTTGGAAGACCCTTCCTAGCCACAGCAGGAGCTGTGATTGATGTTGACAGAGGTGAGTTAGTCTTTCAATTGAATGGGGACTACCTTGTGTTTAAAGCTCAAGGTTATCCTTCTGTAAACATGGAAAAGAGGCACAATAAGCTTCTCTCAATACAGAGTCAAACAAAGCCCCCACAATCAAACTCTATGTTTGGTGTTGGGAGGCCACAACCAAACTCTAAGTTTGGTGTTGAACCCCCACATTCAAACTCTAAGTTTGGTGTTGGGAGGTCCCAACAATGCTCTGAACATCTGTGAAGCTCCATGAGAGCTCACTGTCAAGCTATTGACATTAAAGAAGCGCTTATTTGGAGGCAACCCAATTTTTATTTATTTATATTTTTTATTGTTCTTTTATGTCTTATTAGGTTCATGATCATGTGGAGTCACAAAACAAATACTAAAATTAAAAACAGAATGAAAAACAGCAGAAGAAGCAGCACACCCTGGAGGAAGAGCTTACTGGCGTTTAAACGCCAGTAAGGAGCATCTGGCTAGCGTTCAATGCCAGAACAGAGCATGAATCTGGCGTTGAACGCCAGAAACAAGCAGCAGTCTGGCGTTTAAATGCTAGGATTACACCCTGAGGAGAGCTGGCATTAAACGCTAGAAACAAGCATGGAACTGGCATTCAATGCCAGAAACATGCTGCAGACTGGCGTTGAACACCCAAAACAAGCATGGAAGTGGCGTTTAATGCCAGAAACATACTGCAGTCTGGTGTTAAACACCAAGATTGCACTCAGATGGCGTTTTACACGCCTAATTGGTGCAGGGATGTTGAATTCTTGACACCTCAGGATTTGTGGACCCCACAGGATCACCTCAAGATCTGTGGACCCCACAGGATCCTTACCTACCTCAACTCACCTTCTCTCTTCTTTCACACAATCCAATAACACTCTTCCCCAAACGCCCTTCACCAATCACCTCAATCTCTCTTCCCCATCACCTCTTCACCACTCACATCCATCCTCTCTTCCCCATAAACCCCACCTACCTTCAAAATTCAAAATCTCTTTCCCACCCAAACCCACCCTAATTGGACAAAACAATACCCTCTCCCTCCACTATATAAACCCCTCCATCATTCTTCATTCTCACACAACACAACCCTCTCTTCTCCCCCTTGGCCGAATATACATCTCTCCTCCTTTCCTCCATATTTTCTTCTTCTTCTTCTATTCTTTCTTTTCTTTGCTTGAGGGCGAGCAACATTCTAATTTTGATATGGTAAAAGCATCGCTTTTTTGTTTTTCCATAACCATCTATGGCACCTAAGGCCAGAGAAACCTCTAGAAAGAGGAAAAGGAAGACAAAAGCTTCCACCTCTGAGTCATGAGAGATGGAGAGATTCATCTCAAAGGTCCATCAAGACCACTTCTATGAAGTTATGGCCAAGAAGAAGGTGATCCCTGAGGTCCCTTTCATGCTCAAGAAAAATGAGTATCCGAAGATCCGACGTGAGATCCAAAGAAGAGGTTGGGATGTTCTGACCAACCCCATTCAACAAGTCGGAATCTTAATGGTTCAAGAGTTCTATGCTAATGCATGGATCACTAGAAACCATGATCAAAGTATGAACTCGAATCCAAAGAATTATCTTACAATGGTTCGGGGAAAATACTTAGATTTCAGTCCGGAAAATATAAGGTTGGCGTTCAACTTGCTTATAATGAAAGAACACGCACGCCCCTACACTAGAAGGGTCAACTTTGATCAAAGGTTGGACCAAGTCCTTATGGACATATGTGTGGAAGGAGCTCAATGGAAAAGAGACCCAAAAGGCAAGCCAGTTCAATTAAGAAGACTGGACCTTAAGCCTGTGGCTAGAGGATGGTTGGAGTTCATCCAACACTCCATCATCCCCACTACAACCGATCCAGAGTTATTGTGGATCGGGCCATCATGATCTATAGCATCATGATTGGAGAGGAAGTAGAAGTTCATGAAGTCATCTCTCTTGAATTCTACAAAGTAGCCGAAAAGTCCTCCACCATGGCAAGGCTAGCTTTTCCTCATCTTATTTGCCATCTATGTTACTTAGCTGGAGTTTTCATAGAAGGAGACACCCTCATTGAAGAGGACAAGCCCATCAATAAGAAGAGGATGGAGCAAACAAGAGAGTCCGTCCATGGATCTCAAGAGACGTATGAGGAAGCTCATCATCAAGAAATCCCTGAGATGCCTCAAGGAATGCAGTTTCCTCCAAACAACTATTGGGAACAACTCAACACTTCTCTAGAAGGATTGAGTCATGATATGAACCAATTAAGGGTGGAACACCAAGAGTATTCCATCATTCTCCATGAGATTAGAGAAGATCAAAGAGCAATGAGGGAGGAGCAACAAAGGCAAGGAAGAGACATAGAAGAGCTCAAGGACATCATTGGTTCTTCAAGAAGAAGACGCCACCATCACTAAGGTGGACTCATTCCTTGTTCTTATTTCTCTGTTTTTCGGTTTTTATGCTATATGTTTGTCTATATTTGTGTCTCTACTTCATGATCATTAGTGTCTAGTGTCTATGTCTTAAGGCTATGAATAATTCCATGAATTCTTCACCTTTCTTAAATGAAAAATGTTTTTAATACAAAAGAACAAGAAGTACATGAGTTTCGAATTCATCCTTGAAATTAGTTTAATTATATTGATGTGGTGACAATACTTTTTGTTTTCTAAATGAATTCTTGAACAGTGCATATTTTTTATCTTGTTGTTTATGAATGTTAAAATTGTTGGCTCTCGAAAGAATGATGAAAAAGAGAAATATTATTGATGATCTGAAAAATCATAAAATTGATTCTTGAAGCAAGAAAAAGCAGTAAAAAAGAAAAAAGCTTGCGAAAAAAAAAGTAGCGAAAAAAATTATATAGAAAAAAAAAAGAAAAAGCAAGCAGAAAAAGCCAATAGCCCTTAAAACCAAAAGGCAAGGGTAAAAAGGATCCAAGGCTTTGAGCATCAATGGATAGGAGGGCCCAAGGAAATAAAATCCAGGCCTAAGAGGCTAAATCAAGCTGTCCCTAACCATGTGCTTGTGTCATGCAGGTCCAAGTGAAAAGCTTGAGACTGAGTGGTTAAAGTCGAAGTAAGATGCCAAAACTGTTCAGAAGCAAAAAGCTACAAGTCCCGCCCATCTAGTTAGAACTAATATTCATTGATATTTTGAGATTTATAGTATATTCTCTTCTTTTTATCCTATTTGATTTTCAGTTTCTTGGGGACAAGCAACAATTTAAGTTTGGTGTTGTGATGAGCAGATAATTTATACGCTTTTTGGCATTGTTTTTAGGTAGTTTTTAGTAGGATCTAGCTAATTTTTAGGGATGTTTTCATTAGTTTTTATGCAAAATTCACATTTTTGGACTTCACTATGAGTTTGTGTGTTTTTCTGTGATTTCAGGTATTTTCTGGCTGAAATTGAGGGACATGAGCAAAAATCTGATTCAGGCTGAAAAAGGACTGCTGATGCTGTTGGATTCTGACCTCCCTGTACTTGAAATGGATTTTCTAGCGCTACAGAACTCAAAATGGCCCACTCTCAACGCCGTTGGAAAGTAGATATCCAGAGCTTTCAGCAATATATAATAGTCTATACTTTATTCGATTTTAGATAACGCAAACTGGCGTTCAACGCCAGTTCCATGCTGCATACTGGAGTAAAACGCCAGAAACACGTCACAAACCAGAGTTAAATGCCAAAAACACGTTACAACTTGGCGTTTAACTCCAAGAGAAGCCTCTGCACGTGTAAAGCTTAAGCTCAGCCCAAGCACACACCAAAGTGGGCCCCGAAAGTGGATTTCTGCACTTAGACTTATTTCTGTAAACCCTAGTAGCTAGTTTAGTATAAATATAACTTTTTACTATTGTACTAGGGGTCCTTTTCCCTATTTTTGAATTCATATGTGTTTTGTGGATGGCCATGCCTGGACCATCACTTATGTATTTTCAACGGTGGAGTTTCTACACACCATATATTAAGGGTGTGGAGCTCTGCTGTACCTCAAGTTTTAATGCAATTACTACTATCTTTGATTTAATTCAAGCTTATTCTTATTCTAAGATATTACTCGCACTTCAACCTGATGGATGTGATGATCCGTGACACTCATCATCATCCGTCCTTATGAACGCGTTCCTGACAACTACTTCCGTTCTACAAGCAAAAGCTAGAGTGAATATCTCTTGGATTCCTTAACCAGAATCTTCGTGGTATAAGCTAGAATTATTGGCGGCCATTCTTGAGAATCCGGAAAGTCTAAACCTTTTCTGTGGTATTCCTAGTAGGATTCAGGGATTGAATGATTGTGACGAGCTTCAAACTCGTGATTGTTTGGCGTTGTGACAGACGCAAAAGAATCAATGGATTCTATTCCGACATGATCGAGAACCGACAGAAGATTAGTCGTGCTGTGACAAGAGCATTTGGACCATTTTCACTGAGAGGATGGGAAGTAGCCATTGACAACGGTGATGCCCTACATACAGCTTGCCATGGAAAGGAGTATGAAGAATTGGATGAAAGCTGTAGGAAATAGAGATTCAACAAGAACAAGCATCTCTATGCACTTATCTAAAATTTCCACCATTGAATTACATAAGTATCTCTATCTTTATTTTAAGTCTTTATTTATTATTATTTTCGAAAACTATTATAACCATTTGAATCTGCCTAACTGAGATTTACAAGATGACCATAGCTTGCTCCATACCAACAATCTCTGTGGGATCGACCCTTACTCACGTAAGGTTTATTACTTGGATGACCCAGTGCACTTGCTGGTTAACTGTGCAAAGTTGTGAAGAATGTGAGTGAACCATAGTATTGTGCACTAAGTTTTTGAAGCCATTGGTAAGAATTGTTCGAGTTATGAAAAGAGTAAATCACAATTTTGCCTATCACAAGGGATCACAGAACTCCCTGGATCCTACATCTTCTCATGAAGGTTATGTTGAATAATAGCACTGCATTCCTTAGTTAACACCACTGTCTCTTGTTCCTTCCAATTTCTCTTGTTAGTCAACAGTTCCTTCATGAATTTAGCATAGAGAGGCATTTGCTTAAGAGCCTCAGCAAAAGAAATGTTAATCTGAAGCTTCTTAAAGATTTCTAAAAATCTAGAAAATTGCTTGTCCTTGGAAGCCTTCTGAAGTCTCTGAGGATTTGGCATGTTAGGCTTGTACTCAGGAGCCATTGGCAATGTAAGATGAGTGTCAAGAGAGACTGCGAATGGGTTATTTGCACGCCTACGAGGGACTTGCTCCACCTCTTTCTTCTTCTCTTCTGGAGCTTCTTTTTCAACTAACTCCTCTTTGACCTTAGTCTCAGAACTAATCACTTTACCACTTCTCAATTGGATGGCATTGCAGTCTTCTCTTGGGTTCACGACTGTATCACCAGGAAATGTACTTGGAGGCCACTCAGGTATTTGTTTGCTCAACTGGCCTACTTGCACCTCCAAGTTCCTGATGGAAGCTCTAGTTTCCTGCATAAAATTATTCAATACTGTTTCCCAATCAGTGTTCTTTTGGGGCTAAGAATTCGCCTACTGAGGTGGTTATTGTTGGTGAGACTAAAAATGGCAGTTATTTTGATTGTTCTACTAAAAACCGCTTTGAGAATTATTGTTAAAATTTTGTGATCTTTGAGGTTACTCTCTCCACCCAAAATTTGGGTGATTTCTCCACCCCTGATTATAGGTCTTAGAGTACGGATCATTATTTGGGTTTCTAGGAGCATTCCCCGCGTAATTGACCTGTTCAGTAGAAGATTAAGCATAATCATAATTCTCACCTTGTATAGAGCTACCAGTCATGTCATAAGGGGCCTCTTAAGGTGCAGTCTGAGTGTTGACAGCTAAAACCTGCATCCCACTCAACTGTTGAGTAATTAAATTCATCTACTGAAATAGAATCTTGTTCTGAGCAAGAAGAGCATCAAAAGCTTTTACTTCCATGACACCTTTCTTCTGAGGAGTCCCAGAGTTCACAGGATTCTTGTTAGATAAGTATAAATATTGGTTGTTAGCAACCAATTCAATAAGCTCAGTAGTTTTCTCTAGTGTCTTCTTCATGTGGAGTTTAATTAGGCTATGTCTCTTCTTGAAGTGGGGTTTATCTATTGCAACTTAAATTATTGCTTGTCCTCAAGCAACCAAAACTAATGCATGATTAAGATGTGAATTTGCATGAGAAGTGAGAGTTTAATTAGGCTATGTCTCTTCTTGAAGTGGGGTTTATCTATTGCAATACTGAATCGTTTTGACATCTCACTCTCCTTTGAATCAGAGGAATCTCAATGTCATTCGGAGTTAGAATATGGATAATATTATGAATTCTCTAATTCTTTATACTTTAGTTTAATCCTTGAACACAACAAATTTCCTTTAATTCTCTTTTCTTTGGTGCTTTGCACCTTGAGCCTAACCGTGACTTTAAAAATTTCGTCTCAAGCTTCACTTGACACAAAAATACCACAAGCACTTAACTGGGGAACTCTCTTGAAGTTTTGATTTTTCTTTCAGTTACTCCCAGACAGTGGTGCTCAAAGCCTTTGGCATATTTTGTTAATTGCATTTGATCTCGACTCTTAGTGCTCTGTCTCAAGGATTACTTGACACATTTACACCACAAACATATGACTAGGAAAATAACTCTTTGAGCTTTTAATCATGTCTAACCTCCATAGTCATTGATGATCAGAGCCTTGGACCTTACTTTTATCTTCCTTTTGCTGTTTCTTTTGCTTCAAGGATTAAGCCTTTGTTTACTTTAGAGAATTCATAATAGTTCTCTAAATTCTTGTTCCTCATACATCAACATCCTTTTATTCAAATTCAAATATGCACTGTTCATATCATGCATTCAGAATCACAGATAATACCACCACATTTGAGTAAGTAAGACTACTCTTAAATATAAACTTAATTTCTCATGCAATACATCACTTCTTTTCTTTTTTTTTTTAGATTCAAGCTCAGTGAGCGGTACATGAGATAAATTATTTTTTCTTTTTTAAACTAAAAGCAAATAACAGAATGAAACTAAATTTAAGAACTAAAAGTACTAAAGATCATGCAGCAATCAATGTAACAAAAAATAGAAGACAACAAAATAAGAATGGAAGGGGAAATAAAATGAAAGGAACTCAACCACCTCAGTTATGCTGGTGTCCATCTCATTCCTCTAGCTGTGCTCCTCCATGAAGAACATTTATCTCCCCATGGTGTCACTGATGACAAGGTAAATAGAGACCGCACTCTACAACACCAAACTTAAAAGTTTGCTTATTCCCAAGCAAAGAAAAACTCCAGGGTGTCAAAAATTGCTTTTAATTGCTCCTATTCCTGTTCTAATCACTCTGTATGACCAAAACACATGTAAAACATGAAAAATTCTAAAAAAAAATTGAGATAAAGTAATTTAAAACCAGAACTAAAATAACTATAATGCTAAAATCAAAATAACTATAAAATTAAAACCAAAGTAACTGCAAAACCAAGGATACTAGTAGTTGGGTTGCCTCTAAACAAGCGATTCTTTAATATCACTAGCTTGACACTTGATTGTTAAATTTTCTTCCTCTTCTTCCAGTTGGTTAAAAGAAATGTATCCAAGGGGGGAAAGGTGAAAATTAGTGCCCCCTGATATAAATTCCTCCTAATAAGCTTTCTTTTATTGTGGTTAGCTTGATTTAACTTGCTTGTTGGGGGGTAGAGGTTGGATTATATTTTGCCGACCTTCTCTTTTTCATGGATATTTTCTTCTGTTTCTTGGTCACAATCCCCTTTTTAGTGCTTTCCTTGGTTACTTTCACTTCTTTGATTTCAAAATTTGGGCGTTGTGTGATGGTTGGAGTGTACCTTTCATCAAGAACTTCTTGAATTGGTGGTTCAAGAAACTCACCCTTTATGCCACTCTCTGCTTCATTGTAGTGTAGATTCCCATAATTATTTTCATCCCTTACAACCTCATTTGTTTCTGCATCTTCCTTGTTTGTTTGTGCATCTTCCTCTTTTTCCATGTGAGAGGGTGGGGAGTTCTCTAATTCACTGGAGTATGAACTCCTTTGATTGATTTCCTCACTTTCTTTTATAGGATCTTGCATTGTATCTCCTGGAAAGGAATTTGCTTGTTCCTCTTCCTGGGGGCTTGATAATCAACTCCACATATTTCTCTATATTTTTGACACTCATCCTTATATCACGTATGAATTCTTTCATGAGAAGCTCAAGAGCTGATGGTTCTTGATATGAATAAGGAGATGGTGGCTCTTAATATGAATAAAAAGAGGAGGATGGTTCTTGGTATGAGCAGGGAGTGGTGGCTCTTGATATGAGTAGAAAGATTATGGTTCTTGATATAGATAGAGAGGTGGTGGTTCCTGGTATGAATATGGAGATGGTGACTCTTGATAGTTGGAACTTGGAGCACTGAAGTTTCTTTGGTTTTGACTTTGCCAACCAAAATTCGGGTAGTTTCTCCATCCACAATAATATGAATCACTCTTTGGGTGTGAGTAGTAACCCATATGATCTCTCTCCATTATTTTTCCTTAGCACAAAACACCAAATAGAATTAAACGCACCTTGTGGTAAACAGGCAAGCAAAGAAGAAAGAACATAAAGAAAAAATAAAAATAATAAAACATAAAAATAAAATAAAATATAAAAGAAAACGAAAATAAAAGAAAAATAAAATAAAGAAAATAAACTGAATAATTAAGAAAATAAAACAACTAATAAGCAAAAAGAAGTATAAAATACAAACTGAATAAGTAAAATAACTAGAAAGAATAAAACAACTAAGGGGACACCAAACATAATTTCATAAATTAAGAGAAAATTTTTTTAAATAAAATAAATCAAAATAGTTTTTTTAATTTAAAGAAATAAGTGAAATGAAATTAAAACAAAAACGCTTAATCTAAGAAATCAAACAACCAGTAGTTGTCAATCACAGTCAATCTCCGGCAACGGCACCAACAACTTGGTGCGGAATTTATAACCAACAAACTAACCGGCAAGTACACCGGGTCGTACCAAGTAGTACCTCAAGTGAATGAGGGTCGATCCCACGAGAATTGATGGATTAACCAACAATGGTTAAGTGATTTACTTAGTTAGACAAATAGAAAAGAGTGTTGAGAGTTTAAATGCAACAAACAATAATTCAGAGAATCAGAGAACAAGCAGTAAATTAAGGTAAAATATATATGGAGAAACATTTAAGACTTCAGAGATATCTATCTTCTGGATTGACTTTTCTTACTAACTATTTTAATCATGCAAGATTCAATTCATGACAAACTATATGTGACTAAACCCTAATTCCTTAGACCTTTTTAGTCTCTTCTAACTTTCATCAACTGCCAATTCCTTGGTCACTTAATTCCAATTAGAGGGTGAAGTACAATTCTAGTTTATATGCCACAGAAATCCTAATTACCCAAATATAAGAGGATTATATATCACGTATCCCGTTAAGTCCAGATAATTAGTAGTTTAGGAGAAATTATTTTCAAACTGTTGTTCAAGTAAAGAGCTTTTCCAAGTTATACAAAAACTCAATTAGAACAAGGGTCATACTTCCTTTCCACTCTAATTCATAAGATAAAGAACGAAAATGATTCTTGAAATTGAAATCAATACATGAATTAAAATAGAAAAATAGTAGTATCAATCCATACAATAGACAAAGCAGGCAGGGACTCACCAAGAGAACTTGAGATGCCCGAGATGCAAAAGATACCATCCAAAAATGTTGTGCATGGCTGGGCTAGGATTATGCTATCAATGCGGATTGCCTGGGCATGTCCCTATATATTGTCCTAACAGGAAGGACCAGGATGCGAGTCAGTCTTAGCGACAAGGTTGAGAATATCTAATATGAGGTAATTGTGGAATGGGTATCCAAATTCTAATTGCATTGTATGATATTGGATCACCGTGTTTATCCATAGTTTGTAATGGAGATAGGGATTTAAAACTGAAAATGTCAAACTTAGTGTCACATCCAGGATTAAATTTAATAGTGTCGCATAGACTATGGCCGTTAGAGTTGGCAGAACTTAAGAAGATTTTTGGTTGACATGGGCGGCAAGCGAATCAAAGTAACATTGTGGAAGCATAGTTATCTTGATGGCGATGTGAGGTTTTATTAGTTGTGACCCAATCTGTCTCTTCTTTTATTAGTTGCATTGAGGTTCTTTATTCCAAATTATTTCTTGGAACTAATTTGAATATTCTCAGTTCTATTCCTCATTCGC
This sequence comes from Arachis duranensis, assembly GCF_000817695.3. Classification (NCBI taxonomy): domain Eukaryota; kingdom Viridiplantae; phylum Streptophyta; class Magnoliopsida; order Fabales; family Fabaceae; genus Arachis; species Arachis duranensis. Next base: position 44,727,371 of record NC_029780.3, read on the forward strand.
ATATATCCTTGCATGAAATCTGTACTCATTGATGTGAGCCCAAACTCATTTCAAACCAATCAAATGGATCTTCGATCCTTGAGGGGATCACTATTGAGTTGAGTTGCCTCCATTCACGAACTCAAAATTCTTCTAAAGCTAGCAGGGATATGTTTCGAGTCAATGAGATTTTTGTTTCCACTAAAGATTCTTAATTTGGAAATTTCTTTCTTAGATGCGTTCTAGTTCTCTTTCTGGTGCATTTCATTATTTTCTATAACCTTGCTTCATTGTAACACTGAGCGTCTTTCCGATTCCTGTCAGATACCATTTGAGTTATTTGTCCTCTTTTGGGTTTGGTATTCCTTCGAATATACTCGAGCTTATTTCGGCGTTGCGTGTAGTTCTTAGACTCAACTAATGAGACGTTAGTACCTTAGAACATAACTTGTGGACACTGAAGGTGAAACCTATAAGTATATGCCATCGCTAGAAGTGGTGAAGTGGTAATTTTTGTAGAAAAAGTTTCGGATTAATCTAAGTCTAAAGTGGATGGTAGTAAGATTGCGAGGGGTTCATGCTCCATTGTGTTGATATGGGTATGGAGAGCTAAGTGTGGTTAGGTTCCAACTTGTGTTGAGAGATGTCACAGGAAAAGAAGTTCTGCTAGTTAAGTTCGCTCGGAGTCGAACTGGGGTGAGATAGCATACGTAGAAGCTTAATGTTAATTATGAGAAAAGACTCTCCTCAATATTGAGACAAGGTGACTTCTAGTTAATATAGAGAAATAGCTAGGTTTTTGGTGACTAATAATCAGAGTGACGCAGCAAAAGCGGGTTGGAACATTCAATTTGAATTAGGTTTATGGGACTGGAAAGGGCGTTGGTAGCGTGGAGTTATCAGTTGCATTCTATAAAGAAGGAGAATATGTTATTTAAGTCACAAAATCTTACTATAGGTACTGAGGAAGTTTCACTAATGAAGATTACCTGAAGTCGGATAGACCTTGAGAAGCAAACATGGAAAGTGGAAATACATGAGAGGAAGAATCATTCAAATTTAGTTACGAATGGTCAAATTTTGAGGACAAAATTTTTATTAAGGTGGGTAGGATTTAAAACCCCAATTTAACGAAAATTAAATAAATAATTAATTAAATATAGGTGGTAATGAGTGAAAATGTTAGCATCATAATTTGAAGATTTAAATATGATATTTGGACTCAGTGAATTTTTCTGAGTCGGAAAAACATAATTTTCTACGTAAAAACGTGCACTGAAAATTTGACCGGCAGTACCGGCTGAAATTTGTCCGGTACTACAGCTGAAGAAATTGATTATAAGTGAATAAGGTTAAGAAATTAGAATTTATAATTTGGGAAGATAGAAATATTTAAAATACGATTTAAAACTCTAATCTTAAAGGTTTTGGCCCAAAATTGGGCCAACGGGCTAAACCAAATGAACTGGGCCCAAGCCCACAATACAAATACCCCACAACACCCACATTTCAGCTCATTCTCATCAAAGTAAGAGAGAGCTTGGGTAGAAGTTAAGAGAGGAGAAGAAACCCAAATACTATTCACATCAAACTTCAAACCACCATAACTTTTGATCCGAAACTCCAATTGACGAGACGTTTAAGGCTACGTGTAGCTCTTCTCATCCTATTCAATTCTATCTAAGTTTTGTGGTAAGAAAGTCTCAGTTTTTTGCCAAGTTTTCTGTTCCTTATAGATTCACATTTTTTGTTTTGGGGTTGTTGAATTATTGTAATTTTGGTTGTTTAGGGATGCTCTAGTATGAATTCCTAGTGGGTTCCATCTATATTTTGTGTGGGTTAAGGTAAGAAAGCTTAACTCTCTTCATTGTCTCCAATTTTATGTATGAACCGTAGAATAAATGTTGAGATATATTGTTGTGACTAGATTATATGGAATAGAGAATTGTTGGGGCTGAATTTGATATGAAGTGAAATTTGATTGGCAAATTTGGGTGGTGGACCTTGGAGATTGAGCTAGGCAAGGCTTCAAGGGTTGGAACCACCGATATTCAAGGTACGGGTTTGAGTTTCGAGTAGGCATTATGTAAAGTTATGTGAATGCCTAGGTTAGTTGACCCTAGGATAGGTGTGGATTGAAATTAGTTGTTGTTGTAGATAGTGAATGGCTATATGTATGTGTGTATTGATTAAGAATTGTTGTGACATTATAAAGTGAATGGCATTTATTGATTTTATTGTCAATTGATTCGGATATTGGGCCGGAGGCCATAATAGGGTGAGGAAACCCCCTATGAGGTAAGTGAGGATAATCGGTGTGAATTATTGTAATGGTGGTGGACTTGGTGCATGATTGATTGGAATTGAGTTCAGAGAATATTTGACGGATTGAATCTTAAAATGTTGAACTACTTGCTGAAAATCTGAGTTTTGAAGTCAAACAGCAATTTTGAAAGTGAACTAGTAACTCAATATTGTTTAAAATGATAAGAAAGTAAGAGCAAAGTAAACTTTAATAAGTATGATTGTTAAGATTCAATTTTGAAGGTTTTGTATTAATTGGAATATTAGTTATGATTTTTCAAAGTTAAATCGTGGGATCTGATTTTCTGCATTTTTAAACGAAGTAAGAAATTTTGAAAACCTATAACTAATTCTGTAATGATCGAAATTACATGATACTAAGTCTGGATTAAGCTTGGGAATATAAGAGCTGGACTGATGAATTTGAGACATTTTTATTAAGTTTATGATTTATGGTAAATTTTTGAAGTGTGGTTGTTAAATCTGATTTTTCTGCAGAATGCTTAACACAGCAGCAACTTGTTTTCTCTATTGGAAATTTTCTAGTTTGAATTTTGAAATGAAATCAATTCTAAATGAAACTCTCATCCTCGTACTTTAATTTTATTAGAATTTTTGGAATTGTAGTTTTAAAGATATGAATTTTTGAAATATGACGTGTTATGCAGTAAAAGCCAGATTCTTTTCTCTTAAATCAGTAATTTTGAAAGTTTATAACTTTTGATTCTGGATTGGTATTGAGGTACAACTAATTGGAGGTGAAAATTAAGTATGTCTAGCATATGTGATTTAAATTTCAAAGCTGTCCAAGTTTTACTAAGTGAATTATGGGACTTGGAGGAGGATATGCTCATTGGCTTTTAAAACAAAATTCTGCAGAAAATTACTCAACTTTCAAGTCACATAACTTTCTCATTAAAAATGGTATTGACCTGGAACCAATTGGAAAAGAAACCTGGATCAGGGACGTTAAATCATAATAATTTTTAGGGTTAAGTACTGAAATCGTCCCTAACATCTTGGGTCAAAATCAAAATCGTCCCTGAACTTTTTTTGTTATTAAAATCATCCTCAATGTTACAAAACGTTATAAAATCGTCCTTTTCCACTTCAATTTTATTTTTTTTACCATATTATCCTTCATTATTGATAAAAATAATTAAAAATAATATTAAAAAATTAAAACAAACTCCTCCCTCCTCCTCTCTCCTCCCCTTCCGTAACTCCCTCATCCCACTTCCTCACTCACCCTCCTGTAACCGCCACATTAGAAAATCATAACCCAAAAAATTAGAACTCAAAAAATCAGAATAATCAAAACTCAACAACAATAATCAACAAATTCAGCAACAAGAATAATCAAAACTCAGCAAAACTCCGCAATAAGCAATAATCAAAACTCAGCAATAAGCAATAATAAAAACTCAGCAACAATTCACAAAAAATTTAGAAATTCTACAACAAAAATCCAGTTCAAAGAAGAAGAAGAAGAAGAAGAAGAAGAAGAAGAAGAAGAAGAAGAAGAAGAAGAAGAAGAAGAAGAAGAAGAAGAAGAG
>NC_029780.3:44731418-44742418 GCF_000817695.3 Arachis duranensis
CTTCTCTGATCTATCCCTTTCTTTCCTTTCTTTTTATTTGTTTTATATTTATTTTATTTTATAATTATATTTATTTTATTTTATAATTTTTTAATGAGGGTAGTTTGGTAATAAAAAAATAAAATTGGTAAAAAGGATGATTTTAAAGCGTTTTTGAATGTTGAGGATGATTTTAATAACGAAAAAAGGTTGGGGGACGATTTTGATTTTGACCCAAGATGTTAGGGATGATTTCAGTACTTAACCCTAATTTTTAAGGTCATTAGATTTAACTTGAATTTTATATTGAATTTTAAATATCACATGCTACTGTTGTTTTCTGATTTTTAAGCATTGCAAAGCAGTCACGGTTTTTCTTCCATTCCTGAAGCTAGAGTAAGTGAAAAATTATGATTTTTGATTTAATAGAAAGCTTAATTCGAAACGGTCGGATGGATATAAAGTTTGTACAATTCCGAGTTCATTTGATATTTTAAAAACAAGATTATAATTTGGCTGCCGATGATTGTTTCGGTGACTACATTGGGTATTAGATTTAAGAATTGATTTTATACTATTATTAAATATTTTTGAGAGTATATTTGTTGTAGCAATTATTGATAAAAGGATGGTGAAATGTTGAGGATAAGAGTGACTATGATGAGGTTAAAAGCGAGCCGGACACTATATCCCAGGGACTTGGTTTATTGAAAGAGTTTTGTCCCGGCAAGGATGATGGTTTGATCCCGCTTGTCGTGGTTATTGTGCATATGCAGGGATGGTGGGTTTATCCCACCTGCAGTGAGGACAGAGATTCTATTCCGCTCACGTATGGGTGAATTGTTTAGCAAGTATGGTGGTGTGATCTTGCTTGCATATAGTTTTATGTTGGGCAAGGACGGTGGTTTAACCCCGCTTGCAGATTGATTTGTGATTGTAACCCGAACAAGGATGGTGGTGTAATCCCGCTTGTTCGAGGTGCCCAATAGGGATGGTAGTTTAATCCCACTTATTATGGAGGCAAGGACGGTGGTTTAATTTTGCTTGCATGTTCCGAGCAAGGATGGTGGTTTAATCTCGTTTATCCGAGTCGGGTCTGGCAACACAATCGACGCGTAAGCTCATGGCCAGTAGGACAGGCATGCATCATTTGCATCTATGTGATATTGATTGGGTGTGTTTATTGTATATGTGGTTTGCCTATGTGATTATAATTGTTTAACTGCTATCTGTTATAATTGCTATAATTGAATCTAGTTGTGCTTGAACTTCATTACTTGTGTTTGCTGTTACTGTTCTATTATGAGACCTTGTATATATGGAGGCTGAGATGATATGGGGAGAACTGAGACTGAAAGAAACATGATAAGTGAAAGGTGAGAGAACTAATAAGAGATAGTTTAAGAACTTGAGGTTTATTGGAGAGAGAAATGTCGAATGAAAATCAAAAGTACATGAGTGCAGTTAGTCAGTCTACCATACCTTACTATTTTCTAGTTTAGTATATTTCTAGGCTTGGATTTCTGTTTGTTGAAGTGTTAGGATTGCCTAGAGGATTCGTGTAGTCTTTACATCGCCTCTACTTTGGAACTGTTACCCTTGCTGAGAACTCCGAAAGGGATGGTGTTCTCACCCGTTTTGGGAATTTTCATCTTACAGGTACTGGACGTGATGCACTCATTGAGCGTGCCAATTTCTCTCCGTAAAGTGAAGATTGTCTTTTGGGGATTTTACTTTTTCTAGATATTTTATATATATATATTCTCCACTGTTGTATTTTATACTTGTATATCCCTCTTCGAGGTTGATTATAGAGAAATAGGATTTATGTTTATATTTATACTCTTGGGTTCTATTATATTAACTAGTCGGCCTTATCTTCACAGGTTAAGACTAGTGTTGCCATTATATACATATGTATTTTTTTAGAAGTCGTGATACCTCACCACCGTTGATTTACGACCTAGGCGTAAAGCTCTATGTAGTAGGGTGTTACAGAAAGCATTGACCAACTTTTTCCAAGATTTCAAGCTTTCCTTAGATTGAAAATCCAACCATATCTTAGCTCTATCTCTCTCAGCAAAAGGGAAAAGCATAAGTCTATAGACCTCAGGATTCATTCCATTGGTCTTAATAGTGTCACAAATCTGCAAGAATTCAGATAAGAACTTATGTGGATCTTTCAGTGGAAGTCCATGGAACTTGTAATTCTGTTGTATTAGAGAGACTAGCTGAGGCTTAAACTCAAAGTTATTGGCTCTAATGGTAGGTATAGAGATACTTCTACCATAGAAGTCAGAAATGGGTACAGTGAAGTCCCCAAGAACCTTCCTTGCATCTCCTTCATCATTCTGTTTGGCTGCCATGCTTATATTTTTGATTTCTTGTTCGAAAAGTCCTATGAGATCTTTTTCAGAGTGTTGTGCTTTAACTTGTTTTAAATGCCTCCTTAGGGTCCTCTCAGGTTCAGGATCAGGATCAAAGAGAATTTTTTTATCTCTGTTCCTACACATAAACAATAAAAAGAAAACAAGAAAGAAGAAGAATGGGAGCTATATGTCAAAGGATAGAGGACTCCCTGTGAGATGTGAAGAAGAAAGAAGAATGAAGACGGAGAGAAGAGAAGAAGAATTCGAATGAAAGGGGGTAAATAATTCGAAAATAAAAGCTAATTAACTAAAATGATTTGAAATTTGAATGATGAATTTCGAACAAGAAAAAAGAGAAATAGAAGGGAAGTTTTCAAAAATAGGAGAGAGAAGAATTAGTTAGGAAGTTTTGAAAAAGAAGAAAGAGAAAATAAGTAACTAATTAAGAATTATTTGAAAATAAGAAGATTTGATTTTGAAATTTGAAATTTGAATTTTGAATTTGATTTTTAAACTTTGAATTTTGAAATTTGAATTTGAATTAGGATAAGATAAGATTTTGAAGATCCAATTTTAAATTTTGAATTTTGAATTTGAAACAAGATAAAATAAAAAAATTGAAAAAGATTTGATTTTGAAATTTAAATTTAAGATAAGATAAGATAATGATTTGAAATTTAATGAAAGATAACAACATATAAGATAAAGATTTGAATTTTAAATTTTAAAAGAAAGATAAGATAAGATAGAATCAAATTAAAAGAAAAGATTTGAAAATATTTAAAAAGATAAGGTTTGAAATTTGAAGTTTGAAATTAAGATAAGATAAGATAATGATTTTGAAATTAAAATTTGAAACTTTAACAAGAACAAGAACAAAGACTCAAACAAAAGATAAAGATAAAAAAGAAAAGCAAAGATTTTTGAAATTTTTTTATTTTTTCGAAAAAAGGTAAACAAAAGACTCAAACAAAATTAAAAAGTACCTAATCTAAGCAACAAGATAATCTGGTAGTTTGTCAAATCCAAACAATCCCCGACAACGGTGCCAAAAACTTGGTGCATGAAACTGGCTCCGCAGAATTTGCACAGATAGACCGGCAAGTATACCGGGTTGTCCAAGTAATACCTGAGGTGAGCCAGGGTCGATTCCACGAGGATTGTTGGTTTGAGCAATCAGTGGACACCTTGCATATCTTAGTTAGGCAGATAGAAAATATAGTTTGTCATGAAAAGCATATAAAATAGATAAATAGAATGTTACTAGGTAGATAGGAATTCAATGGTGATAGAATGGTTGAGGCTTTGGAGATGCTTTGTCTTTCCGGATTAACTTTTCTTTCTGTCTTCTTCAATAACCTTCTGATTCCTTCAATGGCAGCCGTAAGTGATTAACTCATGTCTTTTCATCAACTTAACCTCCTCTACTGCAGTAATCCACCATATTGAGATGACTCATGTCCTCTCATCAAGCCACCTCTAGGTTTCTCATTGTAACAGAAGATGAAGCTCTAAGCATTCCACTCCCCTTCACGATCCTACTCAAAGTGCCACAGACAAGGCAGATCTTTCAGACCAGAAAGTGCTGCTTCTCTGACTCTAGCCTTAACGCCACAGAAACTTCACGCACCCATAGTCAACAGGATTGTATGTCACATATCCAAAGTTGCTTAGATGCTCTATTGGAATCCGCAATGCAATTTCTAGCTTTAGTTCAACGATATCTGGGTCAAGAATCGCACGAAACCCATGTAGAACAAGGGTGATTGTCACGGGTCACCCTCAATTCATAAGATGAAAAATGAGGTTGCATAAGAGAATAGGATCAGACTTGTTAAATGAAAATAGTAATATTATTGATCCATGAAACTCAGCAGAGCTCCTAACCTTAACCTTAGGAGGTTAGTGACTCATGCTCTTCGAAAATACAATGGAAAAAGTAAAAGTAGGCAAGAGTTTCCTAACAAGGGTGAACTCTTGTATATATATACAAATCTGCTAACTAGGAATTACAGAAATAAGATAAACTAGTCTTATAGTGCAAAAATTCACTTCTGGGTCCCACATGGTGAGTGTTTGGGTTAAGCTTGAGTGTCTCCCACAAGCTTTACTCCTTAGGGGCGTTGAACGCCACCTCTGGGCTCCCTTTTGGGCGTTGGATGCCAGCTACTCCTCTGTGGGCGCTGGACGCCAGGAATAAGGCTGGTGACTGGCATTGAATGCCAGTTTTGGGCCTTCATTTCCACCGAAAAGTATGAACTACTATATATTTCTGAAAAGCCCTAGATGTTAGCTTTCCATATCCTTTAAGAGAGTGCCATTTCGACCTCTGTAGCTCCATAAAAGCTCCTTTGAGTGTATGAAGGTCAGATCCTAACAACATCTGCAGTCCTTTCTCTGCTTTTGAATCAGACTTTTGCTCAAACTCTTCAATTTCAACTAAAAAATACCTGAAATTACCATAAACACACAAACTCAAAGTAGAAACCAAAAATGTAAATTTTGCATTAAAACCTATGAAAACATAATAAAACTTAAACAAAACATAATGAAAACTATATGAAAATGATGCCAAAAAGCGTATAAAATATCCACTCATCAATACACCACCTCAATGCTCTTACAATATGAACCACCTTCTAATTATAAAACCTATCTCCTAAACAATGAACTTTATTCTCCACCTTAAACACTAATGAATGGCACTCTCATTTCATTTTTTTAAAAGCGACTTGAAGCTCAAAGGAGGCAAGACGAATTCATGGCTACCTTGGCCAAGGTAGTAACCAACTTAGTCTCCCAACGCCTATGCACTCAAAGTACTCCCATGTCTGAATGTAGAGAATCAATTGAAGAGCGTAGTATGAAATAGAGATTAGAAACTCAAGTGGAGAATGGGGAGTGGACTTTTGTATTGGAACAAGTGGAGAAAGTTGAAATTGTTGAAGAGGAAGAAGTGGTTGAAGATTTAGGAGATGTTGAATACAAAGAGGAATCTAAGGTTGTAAAACCTTCTTCCATTGAGCTTAGAAGTGATGTTGAGGAAGATAATACAAAACCTCCAAGGCATATTATGAATGAAGAATCGGAAGAAATGGAGCAAGCAACAAGTTCTATTAATGTTGATGATTTTGCATCAACATTTGATCTCATTGTGTTTGTTGAATCTTCCCCCATGGAATTTGAATTTGATGTTGATGTAAACTTCACTCAACTTCCAACTTATGACTTGAGTGATGGGAAAGAAAAGGGAGTTACAATCACCTTGCCAAAGCCGGTTGGAGCTTCTCTTGCTAAGAAACCATCCATCACATCATTTGAGTGGGTAAAACTCATATCCTTAAGCTTCATTGTCCCACTTGAATATGGATTGCTTGAGACGGATGGTTGATAGGAAGAATTTATGCCGGTCTAGAATTCCTCAATAAAAAGAATCTCTTCGTTGCAAGCATAGTCTAGACCAACAATGGATTCTCCATCAAAGTTTAGTTTTGGTTGTCACAAGTTCAACCCAATAATAATAACTGAAAGTATTACTCCCGGGTCATTTTCCCTCGGAATTGCAATTGAATGCTCAATTATTGGTTATGAGATCAAGGGGTTAATGACAAAAAGGCAAGAATTTAAATGACAATAAAGTAAATCATACAACTAAAGATAACAATTACTAAAGAGGCATAAATGGCATGGCTTGATAATTAAGGTCTTCTATCCTAGTCATCAATTATAACACAATAATTACTAAGAGTTAAGCCTATTACGTTATCTCCTATATTGAGAGAAAGTCAAATAGGCCTAGCTAGTAAATCCCAATCCATAAGTAGCATCAATGAAAATAAGATTAACTAAAAACTCTAGCATTGATTTCTTATTTTCATTGATGCTAGTAAATCACCAATCCAAATTGGGTATTAATAACTCAAGACTACCAAACTTTTCTTTCCAAGCCAAGAATGCTCAATATCTACTCTAAAACTAAGCCAAGCATGTTATCAAATACTTGGTGTGCATAAAAAGAAGAGCATATTAAATTACAATAATAATAAAATCTAAAGCTACCAAATGTAATAAAATAATAATAACAACTCAATTAAGCAACAATAAACACAGAAACATCAAATTGCATTAAAAGAAATTGAAATTAATAAGAGGGTTCATAAACTAAAAATGACAAAAATGAGAAATTAACAAGAGAAACTAAGAGAATTAAGACGATAAGTTATATAAATATAAATGAAACTACACTAAAACAAGAATTAAAGAGAGAAATTATAGAGAAATTGGACTAAGAACCCTAAATTCTAGAAAACTACTGTAAAACATGTTTCTAACCTAACCTAATTGCTCCCCCCTTATTTCTTCCTGAATTTGGCCTCAAATACTTTAGAAATGAGTTGTATTCGGGCTTGGATGTGCTCAGAAATCGTTGGCCACATTTTTCTTAAGTTGGTCATGTGACAAGTGTCACGCGTACACGTGGCTATGAATTCTACCAAATTCTCATTTCTTCATGAATTCTCCACTTTGCATGCTTTTTCTTCATTTCTTCAATCCAATATTTTACTTCTAAGCTTGAAATCACTTAACAAACACATCAAGGCATCGAATGAAATTAAAAGAAATTAAATTTAGCAATTTAAGAGCCTAAAAAGTGTGTTTTTAATCTTAAGCACAATTTAGGAGAAATTCACAAAACCATGTTATTTCATTGAATAAATGTGAGATAAGTTGATGTCATTGAGAAATTCACAAAACCATGTTATTTCATTCAATACAAGATAAACCCTAAAATTGGAATTTATCAATGGTCAACTTGGAGCTCTTTGTGGATTTAAGAGCAAAAGGGAGATGGGTACTGGTTGAAAACACAATTCAAAGTTCATTATAGTTGAGAGCTCAAAATTTAAATGCAAAGCTTGGTGTAGAGCTTGATTGCTTGGGTTTAGGAGGATGTTTGTGAACTCGAATGAGAATTCATATTGCTTGTCTCCCAGTTGGAACTATGGTAATTGGTGCACAAATCCCCACACTTTTGTACAGTTGTACCAGCAAGTGCACTGGGTCATCCAAGTAATACCTGAGCGAGTCAGGGTCGATCCCACGAGGATTGTGGTTTCAAGCAAGCTATGATTATCTAGGTCTTAGTCAGGCGAATCAGAGGAGTTATTGGATTTAATTTTTTGATAGAGTGAAAAAGGTCTAATAAAAAATGGTATAAAATATTCTATGAATTAAATGGAATCAGTAATAGGAATATGGTTAAGGATTGGAGTTCTTTGTCTTTCTGAATTAACTATAGTATTACTGTCTTCTTTGCTTGTGAATCATTTCTTCTATGGCAGGCTGTATGTGATCAATACCATTGGCCATGGTCATCAATCTCCTCTACTTCAGGTCAAACGCCGTATGGCCGCGGTCATCCAATCTGAACGAGGGTGAAGCTCTAGCAATTCATTCTCTTGGCGATCCTACTCAAAATGTCACAGACAAGGTTGAATCTTTCGAATCAGAGAATTCTGCTTCTTTGGGTTCTAGCCTCAACCACAGAGACCCTAATCTCCCCGGAAATCGGCTGAACTGGTGTCTCGTGAAGTCTCCAACGAAATCGTGGATTAGTCGTCTGAGAGATGTATAATCAAGTTGGCGGTTTGCGCTTTCCAGTCACGTATTCACACGAAATCAAGTAGCCATGGGTGGTTGTCAGGCATGCAGTCTTAGTATGATGAATAGATCTAATTGTCACTGATCATCCTATTCTTAGTATGATGAATAGATCTAATTGTCACTGATCATCCTATTCACCATGTTGAAGAATGAGTATACATCTTAGAATTAAATCAAGCACGGATCGAAGAGAAACAGTAATACTTTTATTAATTCATAGAACTCAGCAAGGCTCCTCCCCTCAACCTAGGAGGTTTAGAAACTCATACTAATAGGAAAATACAATGGTAAAAAGAAATATGGTATAAAATTGGGTGAGGATCCTTAACAAAGAGTGATCTTCTACTTTAAATACTAAACTAATGACTAGTAAGGGTAAAAGAATCTTCTTAGTGCTAAAATCCACTTATGAGGCCCACTTGGTGAGTGTTTGGGATGAGCTTTGATGAGATCCACGTACTAGGAAGCCTCTAGGGCGTTGAACAATGGCTAGGGGGTCCTCTCTGGGTGTTTAGATGCTGGACGCCCAGAAGAGGGCAGGAAGCTGGCGTTGGATACCAGTTTTGGGCCTTCAAATCTGAAGCAAAGTATGAATGATTATACATTACTGGAAAGCTCTGGAAGTTAACTTTCCATATCTATTGAGAACGCTCCATTTGAACTTCTTTAGCTCTAGAAAAGCTCTTCCAAGTGCAAGGAGGTCAGATCTAGACAGCATTTGCAGTGCTTTCTCTGTCTCTGAATCAGACTTTTGCTCCAGCTCCTCAATTTTAGCCAGAAAATACCTGAAATTGTACAAAAACACACAAACTTAAAGTAGATTCCAAAAATATGAATTTAACACTAAAACCTATGAAAATTTAATAAAAACTAAATAAAACATACTAAAAACTATATGAAAACAATGCCAAAATGTGTATAAAATATCCGCTCATCAGTAATCAACAAGAAGATGGGTGCAAAAACAAGGTTTGGGACCCCGAAATTCACTTCAACAATAAATAATCTTGGGTCCTAACTACTTGCTTGGAACTTCTTGAGAGTTGTATGTGCTTTATTTGGGATCCTAGAGGGCAAATGAAATGCAAACATGGGTGGAGATTCAAAGAGAAGTAGAAGCACAAGCCACCTTGACAAGATTCTCCTAAAAAATGTCAAACTTAAGGACTTTAAATAAAAGTACTAAGTGAGAGACACCCTACCATGGTAAAACCTTCCAACTTCCTTTCTTCATTTCATTCTTGTAAATATATCTCTTAAGTGTTAGATTGATTTGATAGATTTTAGTTTGAATGGAATGGTTGAATAGTTGAATAAATTTTTGGATGTTAGAAATCTAGTTAATTTTTTTGGATTTTGATTTGTTTAAAATGTGCATAGTTACTGTTCATACCCTGACCGAGCTCCCCAAACTCGGACAAGATCATAGAAGGCCCGACCTCGTCCCAAAGGCCCACGCCTGAGGTCGAACCTCGGACAAATAGGCTAAGAAGGCCCATCAAAAGGAACAAAGCCCAAAACCTAAAGGCCGAAGAGGCCTGGGAAAGGCGGTTCCGCAAAGATAGAGATAAAACTCCCAAAAAGATAAGATAAGATAAGAATATCTTATCCAGGGAAGATCACGACCAACTACTATAAATACACTGGAGCACCCAGGTATAACTCATACTCTAATTCTACTAAATATCTGCTTGAACCCATGCTAACTTAAGCATCGGAGTGTCATTGCAGGTACAACCACCAGCCACTCGGCACATCAAGCTCGGGTCACAGAACCCCCACCTCGGGTCTTACCAAGACGACCGAGCTACACGTTTCAGGTAACCCTCGGAACACCTGGCATGTCGGAGGCTTTCCAGGCGAAGAGGTCGGAATTCTCCCTTAAGAGGGTTATGAGTTCCTCCTTTAGGCCTGCTTCGAGGTTTGCTCCTATGTTTGTTATTTTTTCAGGTGTGTTCCCGATCTGGACTTTGTCGGTTTCTCCCTCTGGTTGTGGCCGAAGGTCTTCTCGGGCTTGAACTCGTCCGAGTTCTATTGTGTTGACCTCCTTCCCTTTTAGGCTCAGGCTTTCGTTGTAGCATCGCCGTGCTAGTTTTTGGTCGCCTTTTAGGGTAGCGATTCCTTTTGCGGTAGGGAACTTCATACAGAGGTGTGGGGTCGAGACTATAGCTGCCAGTCTGTTCAGGGTTGGTCGCCCCGATGAGGGCATTATATGCTGAAGCGACGTCGACTATAATGTAGTCGATGCTTAATGTTTTAGATTGCTCGCCTCTTCCAAAGGTAGTGTGTAGCGAGATGTATCCTAAGGGATGGATCGGGGTATCCCCTAGTCCAAATAGGTCGGTGGGGTAGGCCTTTAGTTCTTTTTCCTCAAGTCCGAGTTTGTCGAAGGCCGTTTTGAACAGGATATCTGCTGAGCTTCCCTGGTCAACCAGAGTTCGATGTAAGTTGGCGTTTGCTAGGATGATGGTGATTACCATTGGATCGTCGTGCCCGGGTATTATCCCTTGAGCATCTTCTCGGGTAAATGAGATAGTAGGTAGTTCGGGCAGGGGACTGTCTTCTCGGACGTGGTAGACTTCTTTGAGGTGTCTTTTTCGCGAGGATCTGGATGTTCCTCCGCCTGCAAAACCTCCATTTATCATGTGAACGTGCCTTTCAGGGGTTCGCAGGATTTGTTCGGCCCGACCTTCGTTATCTCCCCGCCTTCTCTTCCTGGTCTCTTCTCCTTTCTCTGCTATGTATCTGTCGAGTTTTCCTTCTCTGGCTAGCTTTTCTATAACATTTTTTAGGTCGTAGCAGTCGTTAGTAGAATGACCGTAGAGCTTGTGGTATTCACAGTATTCGGACCGATCTCTCCCCGCTCTCTTGTGTTTTAGCGGTCGAGGTGGTGGGATCTTTTCGGTGTGGCATACTTCTCTGTAGATGTCTACCAAGGAGACTCGGAGGGGGTGTAACTGTGGTACTTCCGTGGCTTGTCCGAGTTGG
>NC_029780.3:44745936-44747717 GCF_000817695.3 Arachis duranensis
GCCTGGCACGCCTGTAATCTAAGACGGTACTACAGCTAGAAAAACTTAACCCGAGGTGTACTCTTTTTCCCCACAAGGGTTTTTTAATGAGACACCCGGTTAAGTAGGATACCCGACCTAAAGGGTAAACACTTTGTAAACATTCTTTCTTTTTTTTACTAATCAAATTTCTCTATTTTCTCCTCCTCATGATGAAGCAAATCCTAGAAAGTACCCCACCAAGGCGCATTAATTTATGCTCGGCAAAACGCAAAAAATCATTTGCCAAGAGACCATACAAGGTCGGCAAAGATAAAGCGACGAGGTTCAAATTAATGTGAGAAGTTATAAAGTAACTCTGAAATGGCTCGAAAGGCCAAATAAAAAGAGGTTACAAAAATAACTTAAAAAGGCCGACCAAACGACGAAGTCAACAAAGGGAAAGTTATAAAGTAACTCTGAAATGGCTCGAAAAGCCAAATAAAAAGAGATTACAGAAATAACTCAAAAGAACCGACCAACGACAAGGTCGGACCTAACAAAAAGGAGGTACTCAAGCACCCGATATCCGAGAAAAAGCTCGGACCCAAGAAAGAAGCCTTAAAACAGCAAGAACCAAGATTTCGAAAAACGCTTACTAAAAAGTTGCTTTACAAAAGCAACTAAAAAGTACAAAGCGAAAGAACGAAATCAAGGGAAGTTTCAAAACGCTGGCTAAAAAGTTGTTACCCAAAAACAACTAAAAAGCACAAAAGCGGAAACATAAAGTCAAAACGCTAGCTAAAAAGTTGTTATCCAAAAACAACTAAAAAGCACAAAAGTGAAAGCATAAAGTCAAAACGCTAGCTAAAAAGTTGTTATCCAAAAACAACTAAAAAGCACAAGAGCGGAAGCATAAAGTCAAAACGCTAGCTAAAAAGTTGTTATCCAAAAACAACTAAAAAGCACAAGAGCGGAAGCATAAAGTCAAAACGCTAGCTAAAAAGTTGTTATCCAAAAACAACTAAAAAGCACAAGAGCGGAAGCATAAAGTCAAAACGCTAGCTAAAAAGTTGTTATCCAAAAACAACTAAAAAGCACAAGAGCGGAAGCATAAAGTCAAAACGCTAGCTAAAAAGTTGTTATCCAAAAACAACTAAAAAGCACAAGAGCGGAAGCATAAAGTCAAAACGCTAGCTAAAAAGTTGTTATCCAAAAACAACTAAAAAGCACAAAAGCGGAAACAAAAGGTCAAAACGCAAGCACCGCATAATAAAGTTACCACAGGTAGCTAAATAAAGCAAAAGGTGTCCAACAGCGTTCACAGAAAATATCCAACAAAAAGCCCACAGGCCGGGCAAACCACTAAAAAATTTTACAGAGGATCAAGGTCCTTTCCAGACTCCACATCAACAGCAGGCTCCGGGGGAGCCATAGATATCGGGACCGCATCGACAGCGATGTCATCCCGATCTGAAGCCTCCACACCAGATCTATCCCCGACCAAAGGGGAAGTTGGGTTCTCAACCGGAACTTTGGGATCGGACATCGGGACCTCATCCTTAGTAGGAGCAGGGACAATCTGGCCATCCACAACAACGTTATCCGTACTGAACAAGCTCAGATCTAGGTCGGGAGCAAGAACCCGGACCTGAGCCTTCAAATTTTCAAACATAGCATCCATACCCTTAGCCACATGACCCTCTAGCTCGTAAAAATCATCCTGAGCGGATTGCAACCTCTCCTTTGTCTCCACAAGCTCAGCATATGTCCGAGTATAACTCTCCCTCGCCGCCTTCGCCATCTCCTCGGATGAACTCGCC
>NC_029780.3:44749366-44764423 GCF_000817695.3 Arachis duranensis
GTTACTGTTCATACCCTGACCGAGCTCCCCAAACTCGGACAAGATCATAGAAGGCCCGACCTCGTCCCAAAGGCCCACGCCTGAGGTCGGACCTCGGACAAATAGGCTAAGAAGGCCCATCAAAAGGAACAAAGCCCAAAACCTAAAGGCCGAAGAGGCCTGGGAAAGGCGGTTCCGCAAAGATAGAGATAAAACTCCCAAAAAGATAAGATAAGATAAGAATATCTTATCCAGGGAAGATCACGACCAACTACTATAAATACACTGGAGCACCCAGGTATAACTCATACTCTAATTCTACTAAATATCTGCTTGAACCCATGCTAACTTAAGCATCGGAGTGTCATTGCAGGTACAACCACCAGCCACTCGGCACATCAAGCTCGGGTCACAGAACCCCCACCTCGGGTCTTACCAAGACGACCGAGCTACACATTTCAGGTAACCCTCGGAACAGTTACGTAGTTGAATTACATAGTTGAATTGCATAGTTTTTGGATTTTGATTTTGGATTATAGCTTTTGATTTTAATTTAGTTTTGATTTTTAATTTTGAATTGCATAGTTGAATGTTTGAATTGTTTTTACAAGTTAAAGCTTTTGTTAATTTTAGAGTTTGGTTTATTTTCAAATGCAAATAGTTGGTTGGAAAGTCTTGATTATGTTTAAGTCTTGTAAAAAAAACCTTGCATACGCATGCTCAATGGTGCGTACGCAACCCTACTTTTTTGGACCATTTCGTATACGTAGTCAACTTCCACGTACGCAACCCCCTCAAACAGAGAGCACCATCCACATACAAGTTGTTCGCATATGCACCCCACCCTCCGCATTCTAGCACACGAGCCCTTAAAAAAAGTCGTGTCATGCGTACGCATACATGGTTCTGCGTACGCATGACTACCCTGTTTCACATACTTTTCTTTTCTTCTCTTTTCTCCATTTCTTTTCTTCTTTTCCCTTATCCTCTCTTTTTTCCTTTCTTCAACCATCATCCATCACCACCATTCATCATCTACCGCCATCTTCATTTGTTAATTAATTAGTTTAATTTTCTATTTTAGTAGCTTAATTGGTTAGGATAGGTTATCTTTTGGTGATAAGTGTTGAATTATTGATTTGATTTGCTGATTGTGCTAAGATAATCCTACTGATTACTGACGTGTTGTTATTTAAGCATCATTGTTGTTAATGTTTGGTGCGCAAAATTACACTTCTCACAACTGAACCAACAAGTGCACTGGGTCGTCCAAGTAATACCTGAGTGAGTCAGGGTCGATCGAACGAGGATTGTTGGCTTGAATCAAGCTGTAGTTATCTTGTAGATCTTAGTCTGGCGGATAAAAAAGTTGTTTGTTTATTTAAAGCACATAAAAGTAAAATAAAGATAAGGTTACTCAATTGAAGGTGAATGCAATGATAAGAAGATGGTTAAGGCTTCAAAGATGCTTTGTTCTTCTGGATTAATTCAGTCTCACTGTCTAGGCCAACTGTGAATGATTTCTTCTATGACATGCTATATGTGATCAATGCCTTTCTTGAGAGGTTGTCGATTCTCTTCCAGGCTGAACACCAGGGTTAGTGCGCATCCAGTCTAATCGAGGGCGAAGCTCCTACAATCTATTCCCCTTAATGATCCTACTCAAAATGCCACAGACAAGGTCAAATCTTTCAAATTAGAGAATGCTACACCTTTAGTTCTAGCCTTTACGACAAAGAACCTAGTCTACCATGCCTCGGCTGAACTGGTGTCTCGAGAAGTCCCCAACGAAGTCGTGGATTAGCCGTCTAAGAGATGTATAATCAAGCTAGTGGTTCATTGGTATCCGATGAAAAACGCTTGTTGAATCCATGTAGAATAGAGATAACCTTGTGCTGGTTCAACTCATTCATAAGGTTGAAGAATGAAGATACATCTTAGAATAGAGAATCAAACATGAATTGAGATAGAACAATAATACTTTTATTAATCCATAAAACTCAGTAGAGCTCCTCCCCTTAACCTAGTAGGTTTAGAGACTCATACTAATAGAAAATACAATGAAAGGTAAAAGTGGGCAAGGATTGGTCGAAGATCCTCAAACAAGGGTGATCTTCTCCTTTAAATACCAATCTAATAACTAGGGTTTACAAAAATAAGATAGGCTTAGGCTTGTAGTGCAAAAATCTACTTCTAAGACCCACTTGGTGAGTTTTTGGGCTGAGCTTGAGTGGTCTCCACATGATAGTAGGGCTCTAGAGCATTGAACACTGGCTAGAGGCACCTTTTTGGATGTTGGACACTGGTCACTCCTTTGTGGGCATTGGACGCCTGGACTGGGGCAGATGGCTGGCGTTGAATGCCAGTTTTTTGCCTTCAATTCTGAAGCAAAGTATAGACTATTATATATTGCTGAAAAGCCTTGGATGTTAGCTTTTCATATTCATTGAGAATGCTCCATTCGAGCTTTTGTAGCTCCAGAAAATCTCCTTTGAGTGCAAGAAGGTTAGATCCTGACAGCATCTGTAGTGTTTTCTCTGCCTCTGGATCAGACTTTTGCTCCAACTCCTCAATTTCAGCCAAAAAATATCTGAACTTTCATAAAAACACAAAAACTCATAGTAGAATCTAAAAATGTGAATTTTACACTAAAACCTATGAAAATATAATAAAACTTAAACAAAACATGCTAAAAACTATATAAAAATTATGCCAAAAAGCGTATAAAATATATGCTCATCACAACACCAAACTTAAACTGTTGCTTGTCCCCAAGCAACTAAAAAACAAAGTAGGATAAAAAGAAGAGTAAGATACAATAAATCTCATAGTTTTTGATGAAGCTCATTTTCAATTAGATGAGCGGGACTTAGTAGCTTTTTGCTTCTGAATAGTTTTGGCATCTCACTATCTATTGAAACTCAGAAGTGTTAGTCTCTTTAGTAACTTAGAATCCAGATGATATTATTGACTCTCCTTGTTTAATTCTTTTTTATTCTTGAACATAGCTTTTTAGAGTCTTGGCCGTGGCCCTAAGCACTTTGTTTTGTAGTATTACCACTAGATACATAAATGACACAGACACTTAATTCGGTGAACCCTTTCGGGTTGTGATTCAGCTTTGCTAGAATCCCCAAATAGAGGTGTCCAGAGTTCTTAAGCACACTCTTTTTGCTTTTGATCACGACTTTAACTGCTCAGTTTGAAGCTTTTTACTTAACACCTCCACACTTCAAGCATATAGTTAGGGACACTTTTCGTTTGAAGTGCTTAGGGGCAATTGATGCTCAAAGCCATGGATCCTTTTACCCTTGCCTTTTGGTTTAAAAGGGTTATTGGCTTTTTTCTCTTGCATTTTGGTTTAAGGCTTTTTCTACTTTTTATTTCTTCTTTTTTTTTCCCATGCAATTATTTTTTTTCTTTTTATTGCATCTTGCTTTTTTTGCTGCTTTTTCTTGCTTCAAGAATCAATTTTTGGATTTTTCAGATTACGAATAATACTTCTCCTTTTTCATCATTCTTTCAAGACCCAACATTCTTAATTCCAATTTCAAATATGCATTATTCATTCATACATTCAGTAAACAAAAGCAATGCCACCACATGAAGATAATTGAACTATTCTTAAGATAAACTCGAAATTCATGCAACTTAATCTCTCTTTCAAATGAAATTTTCTTTTAAGTAAGATGAGAGATATATGGAACATTTTATAACTTTAAGACATAGATAGAAATGATCATGTAATAAGAACACAAGAACAGACAACAAAACGTAATGGAAAACAGAAAAATGACACAAAAGCAAGGGGTGATGGAACGGAACCACCTTTATGATGGCGACTACCACTTCCTCTAGAGAATTCAATTGAGCGCTTGATGTCTTCAATGTCATGCCTTTTTCTCTGTTGTTCTTCCCTCATAGCTCTTTGATCTTCTATAATTTCATTGAGGATGGTGGAATGCTCTTGATGCTCCATCCTCAACTGATTCATATTAGAGCTTTATTCTCCCATAGAAGTATGCCATTGATCCTAATAGCTTTGAGGAAGAAAATATATCCCTTGAGGCATCTCAGGGATCTCATGTTGAGGCAGCTCCACATACTCATGTTGTGGTTCATGTGCTGGCTCTCTAGTATTCTCCATCCTTCTTTTAGTGATGGGCTTATGCTCCTCAATGAAGATATATCTTTCTATGATAATTTTAGCTGAATTGCATAGGTAATAGATAAGATGATGGAAAGCTAACCTTGCTTGGGTGGAGGCTTGTCTGCCACTTTATACAACTCTTGAGGTATCACCTCATGTACTTCCACCTTCTCTCCAAGCATGATGCAATGGATCATGATGGCTCGATCTATGGTTACTTTGGACCGGTTGCTAGTAGGGATGATAGAGTGTTGGATGAATTCCAACCATCCTCTAGTTATGGGCTTGAGGTCAGGCCTTCTTAGTTGGACAAGCTTTCCTTGGGAATCCCTTTTCTACTGTGCTCCTTTCACATAGATGTCTGAGAGTAGTTGATCCAGCTTTTGATCATGGTTAACTCTTCTAGCGTAAGGATGTGGGTCTCCTTGCATCAAAGGCAAGTTGAACGCCAACCTCACACTTTCCGAACTAAAGTCCAAGATTCTCCCTCGGACCATGGTGCTCCAATTTTTAGGATGAGGGTTTACACTAATGTCATAGTTTTTTGTGACCCATGCATTAGCATAGAACTCTTGCACCATTGAGATCCCAACCTCTTCTCCAGATTTTATGTTGGATCTCTGGATACTCTTTCTTCTTAAGATTTAAAGGGACCTTAGGGATCACCTTCTTCTTTGCCACTATTTCATAAAAGTGGTCATGGTGGGTTTTGGTGATGAATCTCTCTATTTTCCAAGATTCGGAGGTGGCGGCTATATCCTTGATGGGTGGAAAATTAGATTTCACACAAACTCGCCGGCAAGTGTACCGAGTCGCATCAAATAGTAATAACTCACAAGAGTGAGGTCGATCCCACAGGGATTGATGGGTCAAGCAACTTTAGTGGGTGATTAGTCTAGTCAAGCTAACATTAGTGAATTGGATGAAATTGAAGCAACAGAAATTAAATTACAGAAATTATAAAGTGCAGAAAGTAAATTGACTGAAACTTAAAGAACAAGGAATGTAAATTGCAGTAAATGTAAATCAGCAGAATGAAGATTGGACAAAAGCATAAAGAGCAAGAAAAGTAAATTGCAACAAAATGTAAAGGGGAATTGGGTGCAGGGGAAGTGAACAAAGCAGTAAATCAGGACTCAGAACAAGAAATTTGAATTGTAGGAAAATTAAATTCAGATCACAGCAAGCTCAAATGTAAATTAGCAAGGAGGCAGAGAATTTAAATTTCATAGAAAGCAAACTCAGCTCAAGCAAAATGTAAAAGTGCAGAAAAAGAAATTGCAGAAGAGAATTTGTAGAAGAGAATTGCAGAAACTAAAAATTTCATAAACTGAATTCAAGATTGAAATACAGAAAAGTGCAAAAAGGAAAAAGTGTTGCAAGAGAGCCTTCTATTCTATCCTACTCCTATTGCTCTCTAGCAGAGCCAGCCTCTGATGATTGGAATTCACTACCCCTTTTTAAAAATTTAGTGAATTAGTTCTTTTGGCAAGCGCACCAAAATTATCGCCAAGTAATAACCCACAGTAGAGTGGGATCGTATCCACAGAGATTGGCAAATCCAAGCAGTTTTAATTGATTGATGAATTAGTCAAGCGGATCAATAAAATTGTGAAGTGCAGAATTGTAAATGGCATAAATGTAAATGACTAGAATATAAAGAAAAGCAATAAAGTGCAGAATTAGAAATTGCAGAATGTAAAGTGCTGAATCATAAATGACTTGAATGTAAATGGGAATGGGGAATTGCTGAATGTAAAATTAGGGTATAAAGAAATGGATAGATAAGAATGGGGGAATTCATTGAGATTGGGAGATGTTGTCTCTTTGGATCAAATCTAGCTTATATCTTCTTCAATCATGCAACTCATTGACCTCTTGGCAATCTTGATTGATTGAGCCCCAATCCCTTGGTGACTCAATCTCTCAGATCTTGATCAATAGCCAATTCCTTGGTTTAATTGCTCATGAAGTGAGATATGCTTGGTCCCTGATTATACCACACACCCTTGTAGGTTCAGGTAGAGGGGGGATTATATTGAACGTATCCCATCACCAAAACCCAGAATCTACTCAAGTGTGAGAAGGGATTTCAGGCATGGTTTGATGTTTCCTTTCCCAAGGTTCCCATGAAACCCAATTGCATTCAATCTCTTTCCCAAGATAATCAAACACTAAGCATTAAGAACGAAATTCCTTCTAGCAAATCAAGAGAATATGAAGAGAAGAAGAATTTTACTATTATCAATCCATCAAGTACAACAGAGCTCAATGAGAGGGAAGTTAGCTACTCATAGCTTGAAAAGTACTCAAAAGTGGAGTGTAAAAGTGGATCTAGAACTATTGCTTAACCCCTCTTCAATACTCTTTGGGGGTATTTATACTACTCCTAGTGAAAATAAAGAAATTACAAAAGTGAAAAAGGGAAAATTACATTTTCGAGGGAAAGAAAACACTTAATAAACGTGACTCCTTAGCTGGCGTGTGGCTGGCGCTTCATCGGCGTGTCACGTGCCCTTCAAAATGGCTTGGCGTGCCATGCTTAATCCTTCAAGTGGCACGCTCATCCCTTGTCAACCTTGGCGTGCCACGCCTTCAAACTCAAGTGGCACGCCATAGTGGCATTCTTGTGTTGGCGTGCCACGCCTTCGAGCTCAAGTGGCATGCCCTTTGATTTTTCCACTTCGTTTGCCTCTGGAAACTTGAACTAGCGTGGCACGCCCAGGGTCTGGCATGCCACGCCCTTGTTATGTGCTTGGCTAAGCTTCTCTGGAAAGTTACACTAGCGTGGCACGCCCAGGGTCTGGCGTGCCATGCCCCTTTGTGAGTGAGTGGTTCCTCTGTTTGGCGTGCCACGCCACGAACTCAAGTGGCACGCCCCAATGATGCTTTGGCCTCTGAATGACAATGGCGTGCCATGCCTGGTTGCTCAAGTGGCACGCCTAAGTGAAGAATAGTGATTGGCATGCCACGCCTTCGATACCAAGTGGCACGCCCCATGTAATTGGCCTCTTCCACCCTCTCTGGAAACTTATACCAGCGTGCCACGCCTAAAGGTTGGCGTGCCACGCCCATGATCTTGTCTCGCTCCAGTAAGTGGCGTGCCACGTCTTGACCTTCAAGTGGCACGCCAAAGTGACTTTTTGGAACTGGCGTGCCACGCCTTCGACACCAAGTGGCATGCCCAAGTGAGGTTGAGAGGTTGGCGTGCCACGCCTTTGACTTCAAGTGGCACGCCCAGTCTTCAATTGCCTTCAACCCCTTCTCTGGATCATTGTACCAGCGTGCCACGCCATGCTACTCAAGTGGCACGCCCATGTATTTGTGCACTCTTCAAGCTTGGCGTGCCACACCTGGGTCTTCAAGTGGCACGCCTAAGTGACTTTTTGGAGCTGGCGTGCCACGCCTTCAACACCAAGTGGCACGCCCAAGTGAGGTTGAGGGGTTGGCGTGCCACACCTTCGACTTCAAGTGGCACGCCCATAGTTGTTGATGGGTCAGGTGTGCCACACCCAACCTTGCGTGCCACGCCCCTTTTGTTTCCTCCATTTTGCTCTCTGAAATTTTGTACTAGCGTGCCACGCCTAGTCCCTGGCGTGCCATGCCCACATGCATCTTTGGATCTCCCTTCTGGAATTTAGTACTGGCGTGCCACGCTTAGCTCCAGGTGTGCCACGCCAGTGCATTTTTGTGGCGTTTGCCCCCAAGTGACACGCCAGTCTCACACGCCAAGCTTCTTGTTTGTCTTCTTCCCCTTTTTGATACCTTTTTCACCTGCAATTCAGCACAACTCATCTCAAAGTAGTGTACCATAATATTCATCAAATAATGCAAGAATTGTACTGATCAAATGAGATTTGTGCTCTTTTATGGTGTTCTTTATGCAAGAAAGAAGGGTAGATGATGCAACTCATCACAACACCAAACTTAAGCTTTGCTTGTCCCAAGCAAATCAATGTGAGTAAACTTTTATATATTGAGGCCCTGGCTTCGAGTGATTGCAAAACAACTAAGAGTAAAACTAAGTGCCTAACACATGTATGAATGTTTTAATTGTCATGGAAAGCTCTTGGATCCTTGAGGGTTCACTCAGGTATAGGCTTTAGGGGTCCTTTCTATTGATTGTCACCTTGAAGTAGTAAAGGTTATTTTGCTTTCTTGACCACGACTCTAAGTGTTCTGTCTCAACACAACCCTTTAATTAGGCTTTCAATTAGCACTCCCAAACCAGTTGGTTTTAGGGTACTGGGTGTTGAGACACCCCTAAGAATTTAGTTGCTCAGGACTCTTCTTGACACATCTTCACCACAAGCATCTACTTGAATCATTGATTCTTTTTGAGCTTTTTAATGTTTCTTTTTCTTTTCTATCCCAGTAGTTGATGCTCAGAGCCTTGGGTCTTTATTGCTTACTACTTCTTAGTTCTATGGATATCCAAGGAATACCCCTTAGTCTTCCCTTTGTTATACCTTCTAGGACTAGTTCTCTCCATGACTCATTTTCTTTTTAGTTCATCCAAGGTTCTACACTTAGCTTCTTGTTTCTTAGTTTGTTCGATGATCCCTCTTGGCCTTGGTCTCTCTTATTTTTTTTACACAACTCACAGTAACTTATGGAGACAAGCTCTACTTTTATTGAAGTTGTAAAGAAGACTTGAAATACATGGCATTTTCTTTCTTAAAAAAAACTCATAAAGACTTCAAACAGGAATTGAAACTAAGCATAAAAGATAAACTATCCTAGCATGATTATTCAAAAAGTAAATAAAGCAAAAGCTTAAACAGAATTCAGAAATTTGAAAGTGTCAACCATGGGACTCAACAACCTTGAGCAGCATCATCTTTAATTCATTGGTCCCTTCCCTTTGTCCTTCTTCTTGTGAGGGGATGAGCCACCTTCATCTGGCTTGCAAGAACCTTCTTGAGCTTTGGTATCCTTGGGCTTGGGCTTCCAATATCCTAGCCTCCTCATATAGGACTTCACATTCTCCTTGTGTTGGTATGCTATTTCTTCTTGCCTTGAGCTGAGTTCCTCCAATTTCTGCATATAGGTGGGGTAATTGGGGTTCATGTTAGCCATTGCATTGCACAAGTAGCTCAACTTTGTTTGTGAATAGCAATCATATTCCACTCTGGCTACAGTCCTTGCTTCATAAAGGTGTCGAAATTCAGCAATACTCCCCATTTATTGTAATTGTCGCTCCAAAATCATTCCTAGGCTGACTTACATCTCTCTTCAGTCAATCTGATCTTGCTGTTCCTTGAGGTTCTCAAAGCCCCCTTGGAGTTGTTGAATGTTTTGGTTGACTTGGCTCCATTGTTGTTGCTGAGCCTCCTTGAATTGGTTGACATCCTCCCTCAATTGGTGTAGATCTCCCCTCATTTAGTGTACATCTCCTTGCATTTGCTCCCAATTGAATCCCTTTGGAAATTGTTGATATTGGTAGTGTGGTGGTGGTTGAAGTGCTAGAAAGTGAGGTTGTTCATCTGCCTCCCCCTTTTCTTGTTGTTGTTGTGGTTCATGAGCATGGGGTCTTGGTTCTTTAATTCTGTTGAGTGGGTGGACAGCCACCACTTTTGTCATCTTCTTGGCAGTGATGGACTTGTCTTGCTTCACAATCACCTCATCAATAATCTTTTCAACTTCAGCCTCATCACACAGCCTTTGTATGATGCTGGGGAATGCCAACCGTGTGTTGTCACTGGTGCTTTTCAGTACTTTGTTGATGTTGTTAGCAATCATCTCCCCCACATTGATGTTCTCTCCTTTCATGATGCTGTTGATGAGTACAGCTCTCTCCTTGGTCACCTCTGAAGTGTTGGATGTGGGGATTAGGGACCTCCTCACAAATTCTAGCCACCCTCTAGCTTGGGGGTTCAAATCTCTCAAATCTCTTCTCTTCAATTGGTTAGGTATCCCATCCTTGTCATTGATCCACTGCACATTCATCACACATATTTCGCTCAAAATCTCCTTAAACCCAGGGTCTTGTTGCTTCATTCTCTCTTTATAGCTCCGAGTGGAGCTTGTCCTCTTTACCATTAGCATTCTTTCTATGCTAGAGGGGCTATAGTCAATAGATTTCCCCCTCACATAGCTAATGTAGCCATATTGTTGCCCTGGTTGACGTACCGCGTTGGCATAGAACTCCCTCACCAAGCTTTCTACCACTTTCCTTGGTGGGTTGCATAGGAGTGACCAACCCTCTGTTCAATCTCAATGTTGATCTCAATGTGCTCATTCCTCCCTTGTTGGAATCCAACTTCTGGAATGATTTCCCTCTCACTCACCCAACCATAAAATTGGTTTTGGTTGAATGCGGAGAGGAACTTGTAGGTATTGAAAGAGCTTGAGGATCCAGAGGTTGGTTCCCTAGTTCTTCTTTTCTTTGAGGCTGATCTTTTTGGTGGTGCCTGATGACAAGTCATCATATACCCATTTTTCAAGCTAATTTCACTTGTTTTATTAGTCTTTATGCACTTTCTTGCATCCTAAGTAAGTAATTTGGAATGAAAATGCATAACTTCTTTAAATCAAACAACCACCATTAAATTGATGCTAAATCATGAGGTTTGAGCTAAAATTAATTGATTTTTAATGATTTATAAACCTTATGAGTTTTGACATACTTTGATTGGTTGTTTTGGTTTCTTGTAGGTGAAGAAAGGAAGAAAAGAAGAAAAACGTGGCTTAAGAAGTGTGATCATGGGAGGAGAAGTGTGGTGCAACATAGAAGGAGGAAGCAAACACTGCCCTCCAAGAGAGCAACATAATGAATCAAGCTTTGAAAAGCAACATTGCCCTGCCCACAACAAGGGCGGAGCACAATTTGATGCTAAGGATCAAAGAGAGCAAAAACTCTGCCCTGCCCTCCTCAAGAGCAATATCGGGCTTCACCCAAGAAAAATTCAAAGGAAATTGCTTCATAATGCTTCCTATGGGTTTTGAACCCAAGGACAAAGAGGAAAGGAGTATCAAGCAAAAAGTGGCTTGCTTTCATTCTCCATGAATCGAACACGGCACCATGAGGAAATAAGGAACTAAGCATGACTTTGGTGCCAAGAAAACCAAGGAAAAAGGAGCAACATGTGCCTCCACCGAGTTTCGAACGTGGAACCTCACCTTTGGCAAATTGCCCTGCCCTCCACAAGGGCAGGGCAGCATTTTGTGGTGCACAGCCAGCGCACTAGATTGGCACGCACCAAGGGAGTTTCGGCCAGCAGCAGCATGCACGGGCAGCAGAATCTGGCGCACCAAGAAAGCTCTGCCCTGCCCTCCACAAGGGCAGGGCAACATCCTGCAGCACCACACGCACCAACACGCACGCACAAGGGCCGCACGCACCATTTCCTGCCCTGCCCTCCACAAGGGCAGGGCAGCCTCCTGGAAGCCACTTTTCTCATGGGCTGAAATTGGATAAAAAAAAATCCAATTTAATTCAATTCTTCACCAAATCAAAAGCCCACCCAAATTCCAAAATCCAAGAATAAAAAGTGTATAAATAGGAGATAGTTTGATGTAATTAGGACCTTTTGAGCTTTTCTTTACTTTTGACTTTTAAAACCTTCTTTTGATTTTTGAGACTTGATTGAGAGCTAGGCACTGAGATTTCAGAGAATTGGGGAGGAGAATTGATCTCTCTTCTTCCTCGTTCTTGCTTGAGCATTTTTACTTTTCTTGTTTGAGTCATTGGGTGTGAAGAATTGAGGAATTTCTGTCTCAATCTCCATTCAAGATCTCTTTAATTTCTCTACTGCATAATTGAGTTCAATTTCATTTCCTTTACTGCTTCTTCTTTAATTTCTCGTTAATTGCTTTGTGAACTTGGATCTAGGAAGGCAATTGAGATCTAGGCTTTGCTATCTAGTCTCTGGAGTCCTGAGATCCCATTTTCCTTTTTGGTTCTTCTGTGAACCCATGCTGCAAGTTAATTTCCATTTCTGTTTGAGATCTAGTTTATTCCAATTCATCTTCTGTTTTATTAATTGTTGCAATTTAATTTCCTTTGCTGAAATTCTAAATTCCCCATCCTCAACTCCCTTGTCCATTCAAGCAATTTATATTTCTTGCACTTTAAGTTACTGCAATTTACATTTCTGGCACTTTAAGTTTCAGTCATTTAATTTCTTGTTCTTTAAGATTCAGCACCTTACTTTCTGTTCTCTTTAAATTCTGCAATTCATCCCTCTCCCTTTACATTTCCTGTTATTTACTTACTGTTGGATACAAAATCACTCAACCAATACTTGATTCGCTTGACTAAATCAACCACTAAACTAAAATTGCTCAATCCTTCAATCCCTGTGGGATCGACCTCACTCCCGTGAGTTTTATTACTTGATGTGACCCGGTACACTTGCTGGTGAGTTTTGTGTTGGATCGTTTTCCACACATCAAGTTTTTGGCGCCGTTGCCGGGGATTGAAATAGATTGACAATGATTAAGTGAAGTGGAGGTCTAGATCAAGCACTTTTTCTTTATTTTTAAACTAACACACTAACTGTTCGAGATTTTGCCTCTACTAACTCTAACTGCACTCAAGTTACAAAGTGCTCTGTTTTAGTTTCTGGCTCTGTTTGTGTTTCTGCTTTTGTGACAGGAGGAAAGTGCAATGAATCCACACCTTTTGATCCTGAAACACTTTGGAAGTTGAGTAAGAATAAGGAATGTCAAGCTAGTGACATTAAAAGAGCGCTTATTGGGAGGCAACCCAACCTGATGTAGTTTCTTTTCATAGCTATTTCAATAAAAAGGTTGAATAATTGGTCTGTATTGCAAGGAGCTAAGTTTGGTGTTGCACGCCAAAACAATTTAAGGGAGAATGAAGGATTCTAAGTTTGGTGTTCCACCAAAATCTCATTTAAAAGAACATTCTCACTTCCTGCACAATGCTAGCTCCGAGCAATCAGACAAATTATTCAACTATTTAACTGCTTTTTAGCTTTAATTCCATAACCTTTAGCAAGGACACAAGGTTTCACATATGGTTGATTTGTTGCATCAGAGGCTGTGGCAAACAATTAAGTTTGGTGTTCCCATACCAAAATAAATCCAAGAGCCACACTCAATTTATGCATACTAACCATGCACTTAAGGGCTTGAGAAGCAAGCAACTTTTGAAAATTATGCAGGACATGAGTCAACAATTGAAGATATTATGCATCTTAACTCAAAGAGAACACAACAGAAGGAAGAATCAAAGGGCTGCAACTTCAAAGGTTGTATCTAAACTTAATCCTTGCTGCTGTGAAGTGTTTTGAATCTGGAAACCATTCTATGTCCTGCTAAAGTGTTTATCTAGTTGCAAGTGGAATTGTTTGTTAAGAATGCTTATTTGCATAAGTGCTTGTCATTCATCACTTAGCTTTAAATTTTGTTTTGTTTCCCATATGCTTGAATAAAAGAGAATGGTTTGAATTAGAAAGTAAATATCCAATGTTGCATAAGTAGAATGGAAGTTAATGGTGGTGTATGTGTTTGATTAAATGCATAACTCATGAAATAATTGCTGCATAATATAATTTTCATTGAAGTGTGAGCTAGCTTGCTATCATAAAGGTTCCTATCAGTAAAGAAAAAACCCTTGAGAACAAAAATAAAACAGAAAGAAAAGGAAGAAGAAAAAGCCAATGTGGCAGGAAAAACAAAGAATAAAGGCTGGACACCAATAGCTTGGACCCTAGGACACATGCATGTGGTGTTCTTGTACTAGGATATGCTTGGACAAGTAAATTCTGAGGGGTATTTCAAAACCCGGTCACTTAGATCAACTGATTTGGGATGGCCAATTGAAAGTCCACAATAAAGAGCAACCTAGATACAGAACATTTAGTTATCTAAAGAGATGCTGGGCATCAATGATCCTAGGAGGAAATAGTGAGCCATGTGTCTGTGGTGGAAAGATGTTGAGTAAAAATAAAGCCAAAGGCTACTACTGCAACATTTGACACCAAGCCTTCAAAGAATAATAAGCTTGTTAAGCAAAATGAAAAAAGAAAAGTTAGCAAGGGAGTAATTAAAGAGTAAACATTATAACAGCAAGTTTAGTAAACCTTTGAGGAAAGATGTATATTATGTAACAGCAAACAATAACTTGGGTTGTCATTGTCTGCATAAAAACTCCATAAACCAAGTTCTGCTATATGCCCAATAAGGATATGTTTTCTCTTCTTGTTCATTTCATTTTCTCTTAGTTTTGATGCTTGCTTGGGGACAAGCAAGATTTAAGTTTGGTATTGTGATGACAGGTCATCATATACCCATTTTTTTAAGCTAATTTCACTTGTTTTACTAGTCTTTATACACTTTCTTGCATCCTAAGTAAGTAATTTGGAATGAAAATGCATAACTTCTTTAAATCAAGCAACCACCATTAAATTGATGCTAAATCATGAGGTTTAAGCAAGAATTAATTGAATTTTAATGAATTATAAACCTTATGAATTTAAAGATACTTTGAGTGGTTGTTTTGGTTTCTTGTAGGTGAAGAAAGGAAGAAAGGAGATACTTTGATTGGTTGTTTTGGTTTCTTGTAGGTGAAGAAAGGAAGAAAAGAAGAAAAACGTGGCTTAAGAAGTGTGACCTTGGGAGGAGAAGTGTGGTGCAACATAGAAGGAGGAAGCAAACACTGCCCTCCAGGAGAGCAACATAATGAATCAAGCCTTGAAAAGCAACATTGCCCTGCCCACAACAAGGGCGGAGCACAATTTGATGCTAAGGATCAAAGAGAGCAAAAACTCTGCCCTGCCCTCCTCAAGAGCAATATCGGGCTTCACCCAAGAAATATTCAAAGGAAATTGCTTCATAATGCTTCCTATGGTTTCGAACCCAAGGACAAAGAGGAAAGGAGTAGCGCTCAAGCACAATAAAATCAAGCAAAAAGTGGCTTGCTTTCATTCTCCATGAATCGAACACGGCACCATGAGGAA
>NC_029780.3:44764544-44857509 GCF_000817695.3 Arachis duranensis
TAAGGGAAGGGCAGCATTTTGTGGTGCACAGCCAGCGCACTAGATTGGCACGCACCAAGGGAGTTTCGGCCAGCAGCAGCACGCACGGGCAGCAGAATCTGGCGCACCAAGAAAACTCTGCCCTGCCCTCCACAAGGGCAGGGCAGCCTCCTGGAAGCCACTTTTCTCATGGGCTGAAATTGGATAAAAAAAATCCAATTTAATTCAATTCTTCACCAAATCAAAAGCCCATCCAAATTCCAAAATCCAAGAATAGAAAGTGTATAAATAGGAGATAGTTTGATGTAATTAGGACCTTTTGAGCTTTTCTTTACTTTTGACTTTTAAAACCTTCTTTTGGAGCTTTTCTTTACTTTTGACTTTTAAACCTTCTTTTGATTTTTGAGACTTCATTGAGAGCTAGGCACTAGAATTTCAGAGAATTGGGGAGGAGAATTGATCTCTCTTCTTCCTCGTTCTTGCTTGAGCATTTTTACTTTTCTTGTTTGAGTCTTGGGTGTGAAGAATTGAGGAATTTCTGTCTCAATCTCTATTCAAGATCTCTTTAATTTCTCTACTGCATAATTGAGTTCAATTTCATTTCCTTTACTGCTTCTTCTTTAATTTCTTGTTAATTGCTTTGTGAACTTGGATCTGGGAAGGCAATTGAGATCTAGACTTTGCTCTCTAGTCTCTGGAGTCCTGAGATCCCATTTTCCTTTTTGGTTCTTTTGTGAACCCCTGCTGCAATTTAAATTTCATTTACTGTTTGAATTCTAGTTACTTCCAATTCATCTTCTGCTTTATTAATTGTTGCAATTTAATTTCCCTTACTGAAATTCTGAATTCCCAAACCTCAACTCCCTATTTCCATTCAAGCAATTTATATTTCTTGCACTTTAAGTTACTTCAATTTACATTTCTTGCGCTTTAAGTTTCAGTCATTTAATTTCTTGTTCTTTAAGATTCAGCACCTTACTTTCTGTTCTCTTTAAATTCTGCAATTCATCCCTCTCCCTTTACATTTCCTGCTATTTACTTACTGTTGGATACAAAATCACTCAACCAATACTTGATTCGTTTGACTAAATCAACCACTAAACTAAAATTGCTCAATCCTTCAATCCCTGTGGGATCGACCTCACTCCCGTGAGTTTTATTACTTGATGCGACCCAGTACACTTGCCGGTGAGTTTTGTGTTGGATCGTTTTCCACACATCAGTGCCATTAGGTTGGGGGAGTGTAAAAAAAATAGGGGGGTTGAAAGAAAGAAAAGGCAAAACAAAGTTTTGCTCCAACACTAAACTTAGGACTTGATTGTCCCAATCAAGAAAAAGAAAGAGAATAGGGGATAGTAGAAGACGAAAGGAGATGCGAAGGTGAGTGTTGTAGGAGTTGTTGAAGTGGGAGAGGAGATGGGGAGTGAGGCTTTTATAATGGGTGAATGATGTGGTTCGAAGGTGGGAAATAAAAGGGATTAAATGTTTTCCCACTTTGGGAAGTGGCGCCTAGCGTGGGAAGAGGCGCCAACTCTTTTCTCACTGTGTCTTTTGCGTGTGTTGAGTTCCAAAATGCAAGTACACTTTGACTTCCTTGTTTTGTGAGTTGTTTACCATGTGGGTCCCATCTTCTCTCTTGAAATTGAAACTGAACCCTTTAGTGATGATAAAATAACCCCTTCACATTCTTTCTCATCAAGAATAAATTGGGTTGCAACTGATGGGTGTCCCTTGGGATACCAAACTTAATTCTTTGGCATCTTAATAAATTGATTTCATCATTGTGTATTTAATGTGTTCATAAGAGTGGAATAATATCAATCTTTTCATCTTCTTTTGATTCCAAACTTCTCTGAACTCATTAAATCACGTTCATGCTCTTACCCAAAACATTAAGTGCTTTCAAATTGGGTGATTTGGGCTGCTATGTTATCATTAGTGGTGGCCACACCAAACTTAATCTCTGGGCTTACTCTTCAAAATCAAACTTGTTAATTATTTGTAAGCCTAGATTAAGTGGGTGAGAGGCCACACCAAACTTATCACTTTAGCTAGTTCTCAGCCCATTCATTCATCATTAGTTATGAATTCATCAAGTTGCAAATCCCAAATAAAAAGAAATAAAAGAGTGTAAAGAAGATCTAACTATCAAAGCTAACATCAAACTTTCTAATCTACAATTGTAAACTAATCCTAATTACTGAAAATTAAGCTATCTAATTCACAGAATTTAAACTACATCTAAGAAAAGCAATTAAATCAAAAAGATAAAGTGTTGGGGTGCCTCCCAACTAGCGCTTCTTTATTGTCATTAGCTTGACATTCCTTCATCTTTAGCTGAGCTTGTAGCTCACTCTCTGCTCCTCCAAAGAGCCTCCCAAGTAGTGTTTGAGTCTATGGCCATTGACAGAAAAAAATTCTCTTAGTCTTGTCTTCCATGAGCTCCACATGACCATAGGGAAACACCTTGAGTATGGTGAAAGGTCCGGACCATCGAGACTTAAGTTTTCCAGGGAAGAACTTGAGTCTTGAGTTGTAGAGTAACACCTTCTGCCCTTCAGTGAACTCTCTCCTTGCTATCTTTTGGTCATGTCACCTTTTTGTATTTTCTTTGTAGATTTTTGCATTCTCATATTCTTGATTTCTAAACTCTTCCAGTTCATTGAGTTGCATTAATTTCTTTTCTCCAACAGCTTGCTCATCAAAATTGAGTAGTTTTAGAGCCCAGAAGGCTTTGTGCTCCAGTTCAACTGGTAAGTGGCAAGCCTTACCAAATACTAGTTGGTATGGTGACATCCCAATGGGAGTCTTGAAGGCTGTCCTATAGGCCCATAGAGCATCGTCTAGCTTCCTAGACCAATCCTTTGCTGAACTTCCAACAGTTTTTTCAAGTATTCGTTTCAGCTCTCTGTTTGAAATCTCAGCTTGCCCGTTGGTTTGTGGGTGGTATGGAGTTATCACTTTGTGTTTGACTCCATATCTGAGAAGGAGTGCTTCCAGTTATTTATTGCAGAAGTGTGACCCTCCATCACTAATAAGAGCTCTAGGAACTCCAAATCTGCTGAAGATATTCCTTCTCAAGAAGCTTATCACAACCTTGTTGTCATTTATTGCAGTAGCTATGGCCTCTACCCATCTTGAAACATAATGAACAGCCACTAAAATGTAGCTATTTGAGTAGGAGGTTGGGAAGGGTCCCATGAAATCTATTCCCCATACATCAAATAGTTCCAGCACTAATATGTATTGCTGTGGCATCTCATTCCTCTTGGTTAGATTACCAGCCCTTTGACATTCATCACACCTTGACACCATTTCCTTGGCATCCTTAAAAACTGTTGGCTAGTAAAATCTGGATTAGAGCACTTTTGCTGCAGTCCTTTCTCCACTGAAGTGACCTCTATATGCTGATCCATGGCACTACCATAATACTTCCTGCCCTTCTTCATGGGATATACACCTTCTTAGGACACCATCAGTACACTTTTTGAACAAATAGGGGTCATCCCAGATGTAGTGTTTGGCATCCTTGATTAGCCTTGAAGTTAGCCATATCTGCGAACCAAGGGGCTACTCAAATCATCATCAATTGTTCATCAGGAAAGCTTTCATTTACTACTACTTGCTGCATTTCTTCTTCTTGTGAAATCCTTGAGAGGTGGTCAGCTACTTTGTTCTCTGCTCTGCTCCTATCTTTAATCTCAATATCAAATTCTTGGAGCAGCAGGATCCACCTTATCAATCTGGGCTTAGATTCTTGTTTGGTATGCAAGTACTTGAGTGCTGCATGATCAATGAACACAATTACTTTTGAGCCAATGAGATATGATCTAAACTTATCAAAAGCAAAAACTATGGCTAAAAGTTCTTTCTCTGTGGTGGTATAGTTCCTTTGATTCTCATTAAGGACCTTGCTAGCATAGTAGATTACATTTACTAGCTTGTCTTTCCTCTGTCCTAGAACAGCACTAACAGCAAAATCAGATGCATCACATATTAGTTCAAAGGGAAGATCCCAACTTGGTGGTGCTATAATAGGTGCAGAGGACAGTCTCTTTTTGAGTTCATCAAAGGCTACTATGCATTCTCTATAAAAAATAAAAGGAGTATTTGAGACAGGTAGGTTGCTAAGGGGTTTTGCAATCTTTGAAAAATCTTTAATAAACCTCCTATAGAACCCAGCATGTCCCAAAAAGCTTCTGATTGCTTTGACATTGCAAGGTGGAGGTAATTTTTCAATTACTTCCACTTTTGCTCTATCTACCTCTATGCCATCTTTTGAGATCTTGTGACCAAGAACCACTCTTTTAGTCACCATAAAGTGGCACTTTTCCCAGTTTAAAACAAGGTTGGTTTCTTGAAACCTTTTTAGCACAAGAGAAAGATGGTATAGGCAATTAGAATATGAGTCTCCAAACACAGAAAAGTCATCCATAAATACTTCTATGAACTTCTCAATCATATCCGAAAAAATGGAGAGCATGCACCTTTGGAATGTGGCAGGTGCATTGCACAATCCAAAGGACATCTTCCTATAAGCAAAAATGCCATATAGACAAGTAAAATGAAGTTTTTTCCTGATCCTTGGGGTCTACAACAATCTGGTTGTAGCCCGAATATCCATCCAGAAAATGGTAGTACTCATGTCCTGCCAATCTTTCAAGCATTTGGTCCATGAAGGGCAGGGGAAAGTGATCATTTCGGGTGGCTTCATTAAGTTTCCGGTAGTCAATGCACATACGCCATCCGGTCACTTTTCTTGTGGGTATCAATTCATTTTTCTCATTTGCCACAATAATGATCCCTCCCTTCTTAGGAACTACTTGCACTGGGCTTACCCAAGGGCTGTCTGAGATGGGGTAGATCACCCTTGCTTGCCACAACTTCAACACTTCTTTCTGAACCACTTCATTCATAGTTGGGTTCAGCCTTTTTTATTGTTGTTTTGAGGGTTTGGCATCCTCTTCAAGTAAGATTTTATGCATACACATTGAAGGACTGATCCCCTTTAAATCTGAAAGTGTCCAGCCTATGGCATCCTTGTGTTGTCTCAGCATTTGGATAAGTTCCACTTCTTGTTCCTTACTCAGATTTGAATTTATGATCACTGGGTAAGTGTTGTTAGCACCCAGATATGCATACTTCAGGCTGGGTGGTAAGGCTTTCAGCTCTATTTTTGGTGACTCTGCATCTTTGTTGTCTGTGGTAGTTGGCATGATTGAGTTCTTCATGGTTGCTTGTGGTAGTTTTTCATCTGATGCTTGCTCCAGCTCAATATTTTCTTCGCATTGTTCTTTTCCCATAACTTCTTGAACTATCTGTTCCATGGTGTCTACCAGCATGCATTCTCCTATGGGTTCCTTGGGGTAACTCATTGCTTTGAAGACGTTGAAGACCATTTTTTCTTCATGCAATCTCAATACTAATTCCCCTTTCTGCAAATCAATGATGGGTCCAGCAGTAGCTAGAAATGTTCTTCCTAGGATAATTAATGTGTTGGCTTCTTCTTCCATGTCCAACACAACAAAATCAGCAGGGAAAATGAACTCTCCCACTTTCACTAGCAAGTCTTCCACCACTCCATATGGAAGCTTAAATGTTCTGTCAGCCAATTAGAATGCCATTCTTGTTGGCTTGGCTTCCTCAATCTTTATCCTTCTCATCATGGTTAGAGACATAAGATTTATGCTAGCTCCCAAATCACCCAAAGCTTTCTCAATAGTGATGTCCCCTATGATGTTGAAAACTCCCTGGATCTTTCAGCTTTTGAGGCAACTTCTTTTGTATGATGGTGCTGCATTCTTCAGTCAACACTATGGTTTCTTTTGCCCCCCAGTTCCTTTTTTTGGTTATAAGTTCCTTCAAGAACTTGGCATATAGTGGCATTTGTTCTAATGCCTCAGCAAATGGTATGTTGATTTAGAGCCTCTTGAAGATCTCTAGGAACTTAGAGAACTGGCCATCATTCCCATCTTTTCTCAATCTTTGTGGGTATGGTGCCTTTGGCACATAAGGCTTCAAAACTGGTTTTGGTGGAGGTGAAACTGGGTTCTCCTCTTCACCCTCGTTTCCATGTTTTGGTGCAACCTCTTCATGATTATCTTTGCTTGGGGCTCCTTCCTCTACAACCTTTCCACTTCTTAGAGTTATGGCTTTGCATTCCCCTCTTGGGTTAGCCATGGTATCGTTGGGAAATGTGTGTGTGGAAAGTGGAATTTGCTTGGACAAAATTCCCACTTGTGCTTCCAACTCTGAGATTGCTGCACCTTGATTTTTTAGATTTGACCTGTATTCCACTTGATTAGCATCTATCCTTCTGTCAGTTTTGTGCTTGTCTGTCCATGAGGGGGGAGACTGCCCCTAAAATATGGGATGATAATTATGCTATTGCAGCCTCCATCCTCTCAAAGTTGCTCTTGATTTTGCATGGTTGTATAGTTGAGGATGGTGCATCTTGATTGAGGTTGTTGTGTATAGGTTGGTTGTTATGGTAGGCTGTGTTTTGTGAGTTATGGTAGGGTCTATGGTTCCCTGTTTGATGGTTGGGGTTGTGGTTTTATTGATTTGATGGATAAGGCTTGTTGTGGTCCTGGTTATAGTTTTGTTGATTTCCCCACCCAAAGTTTGGGTGGTTCTTCCAACCTGGGTTGTATGTCTTAGAGTGTGGGTCATATGGTGTTCTGGATGAATTATGCACATAATTGACTTGTTCCCAATCACCTTCAGATTCTGATGCATTTCCTTCTTGTTGAGGAGTTTGATCTTGAATAACTGAGGCTTGGTTGGCCTCCATCCTCTTGGTTAAGGTTGCTATTTATGCTACAATTGCCTTATTCTGAGCTAATAAAGCATCTACATAGTTGAGTTCTAGCATTCCCTTCTTCTGAGTCCTTTCTGAGGCATAGAAATACTTATTTTCAGCTACAGTCTCAATGACATCTATAGCCTCTTCAATGGTTTTATTTTTATTGAGTGAGCCTCCTAAAGAGTGATCCACTGCCTTCTTTACTTCATAGGATAGTCCCTCATAAAAAATATGTAGTTGTACCCACTCATTGAACATTTCCGGTGGGCATCTTCTTGTTAGATCTTTGAATCTCTCCCAGGCCTCATAGAGTGTTTCTCCATCTTGTTGTCTGAAAGTTTGCACCTCATCTCTCAGCCTATTAATTCTTTGTGGAGGGTAAAATCTTGCAAGGAATCTGTTCACGACCTCCTCCCATGTAGTTAGGTTATCTTTGGGGAATGATTCCAACCACTTTGCTGCCTTATATCTGAGTGAGAAAGGGAACAAGAGTAGTTTGTAGATGTCATGGTGTACCCCGTTAGACTTTACAGTATCATATATCCTCAAGAATGTGCTGAGATGTTGATTAGGATCTTCATGGGCACTTCCTCCATATGAGCAATTATTTTGAACAAGTGTGATGAGATGAGGCTTCAGCTCAAAATTGTTGGCATTAATTGTTGGTTTTAGGATGCTACTGCCAAAATTTCCAGGGTTTGGGTTGATGTAGGAGCCTAAGACTCTCCTTTCTTGCCCATCATGATTAACTAGGCCTCCCCTGGCATGGTTATGAACTTCTTCCTCATGATGATTCTCCATATTCTCCTCCATGTTTATTTTAAAATACTCTTCCTCTTCCTCGGCACCAACGACTCTCTTCCCTCTTGCTTCCCTCCTTAATCTAAAGAGGGTCCTCTCAGGTTTAGAATCAAAGGAAGTCGAAGCTCCACTTCTCCTACCTGTCATACAACCAATCAAAGCAAAAAGCAAGAAAGAGAGTGGATGAATGAGTTACTTGTGTTAAAGTGGTTGTTAGTGTGAGTGGTGCAATTGATCAAATAGTTAGAAGAGTGGAAATATGGATAATCAAAGAAGAAGGAAATTGAGCTCAAAATAAGAGAAAAGAAAATAAAAAAATGCTAAATAAAAGAAAATTAAAATAGCAAGGAATTAAATTGCTTAATCTAGCTCTCCAATAAATTTAATCACTGTCAAATTTAAGCCAATCCCCGGCAATGGCGCCATAAAACTTGATGAGTGGAATTCACTACCCCCTTTTTAAAAATTTAGTGAATTAGTTCTTTTGGCAAGCGCACAAAAATTATCGCCAATCGTATCCACAGAGATTGGCAATTCCAAGCAGTTTTAATTGATTGATAAATTAGTCAAGCGGATCAATAAAATTGTGAAGTGCAGAATTGTAAATGGCATAAATGTAAATGACTAGAATATAAAGAAAAGCAATAAAGTGCAGAATTAGAAATTGCAGAATGTAAAGTGCTGAATCATAAATGACTTGAATGTAAATGGGAATGGGGAATTGCTGAATGTAAAATTAGGCTATAAAGAAATGGATAGATAAGAATGGGGAAATTCATTGAGATTGGGTGATGTTGTCTCTTTGGATCAAATCTAGCTTATATCTTCTTCAATCATGCAACTCATTAACCTCTTAGAAATCTTGATTGATTGAGCCTCAATCCCTTGGTGACTCAATCTCTAAGATCTTGATCAATAGCCAATTCCTTGGTCTGATTGCTCATGAAGAGAGATATGCTTGGTCCCTGATTATACCACACATCCTTGTAGGTCCAGGTAGAGGGGGGATTATATGTCACGTATCCTATTACCAAAACCTAGAATCTACTCAAGTTTGAGAAGGGATTTCAAGCATGGTTTCATGTTTCCTTTCCCAAGGTTTCCATGAAACCCAATTACATTCAATCTCTTTCCCAAGATAATCGAACACTAAGCATTAAGAACGAAATTCCTTCTAGCAAATCAAGAGAAGATGAAGCGAAGAAGAATTTCACTATTATCAATCCATCAAGTACAACAGAGCTCCCTCTCTCAATGAGAGGGAAGTTAGATACTCATAGCTTGAAAAGTACTCAAAAGTGGAGTGTAAAAGTGGATCTAGAACTCACTGCTTAACCCCTCTTCAATACTCTTTGGGGGTATTTATACTACTCCTAGTGAAAATAAAGAAATTACAAAAGTGAAAAAAGGAAAAATTACATTTTGGAGGGAAAGAAAACACTCAATAAACGTGACTCCTTAGCTGGCGTGTGGCTGGCGCTTCATCGGCGTGTCACGTGCCCTTCAAAATGGCTTGGCGTGCCACGCTTAATCCTTCAAGTGGTATGCTCGTCCCTTGTCAACCTTGGCGTGCCATGCCTTCGAACTCAAGTGGCATGCCATAGTGGCATTCTTGTGTTGGCGTGCCATGCCTTCGAGCTCAAGTGGCACGCCCTTTGATTTTTCCACTTCGTTTGCCTCTAGAAACTTGAACTGGCGTGGCACGCACAGGGTCTGGCGTGCCACACCCTTGTTATGTGCTTGGCTAAGCTTCTCTTGAAAGTTTCACTAGCGTGGCATGCCCAGGGTTTGGCGTGCTACGCCCCTTTGTGAGTGAGTGGTTCCTCTGTTTGGCGTGCCACGCCACGAACTCAAGTGGCATGCCCCAATGAGGCTTTGGCCTCTGAATGACACTGCCGTACCACGCCTGGTTGCTCAAGTGGCACGCCTAAGTGAAGAATAGTGATTGGCGTGCCACGCCTTCGATACCAAGTGGCACGCCCCATGTAATTGGCCTCTTCCACCCTTTCTGGAAACTTATACCAGCGTGCCACGCCTAAAGTTTGGCGTGCCACGCCCATGATCTTGTTTCGCTCCAGTAAGTGGAGTGCCATGTCTTGGCCTTCAAGTGGCACGCCAAAGTGACTTTTTGGAACTGGCGTGCCATGCCTTCGACACCAAGTGGCACGCCCAAGTGAGGTTGAGATGTTGGCATGCCACGCCTTCGACTTCAAGTGGCATGCCCAGTCTTCAATTGCCTTCAATCCCTTCTTTGGATCATTGTACTAGCGTGCCATGCCATGCTGCTCAAGTGGCACGCCCATGTATTTGTGCACTCTTCAAGCTTGGCGTGCCACGCCTGGGTTTTCAAGTGGCATGCCTAAGTGACTTTTTGGAGCTGGCATGCCACGCCTTCGACACCAAGTGGCACGCCCAAGTGAGGTTGAGGGGTTGGCGTGCCACGCCTTCAACTTCAAGTGGAACGCCCATAGTAATTGATGGGTTAGGTGTGCCACGCCCAACCTGGTGTGCCACGCCCCTTTTGTTTCCCCCATTTTGCTCTCTGAAATTTTGTACTAGTGTGCCACGCCTAGTCCTTGGCGTGCCACGCCCACATGCATGCTTGGATCTCCCTTCTAGAATTTAGTATTGACGTGCCACGCTTAGCTCCTGGCGTTCCACG
Source organism: Arachis duranensis (assembly GCF_000817695.3). Taxonomy (NCBI): domain Eukaryota; kingdom Viridiplantae; phylum Streptophyta; class Magnoliopsida; order Fabales; family Fabaceae; genus Arachis; species Arachis duranensis. Next base: position 44,774,792 of record NC_029780.3, read on the forward strand.
CCAGTGCATTTTTGTGGCATTTGCCCCCAAGTGAGGTGCCAGTCTCACATGCCCAGCTTCTTATTTGTCTTCTTACCATTTTTGATACCTTTTTCACCTGCAATTCAGCACAACTCATCTCAAAGTAGTGTACCATCAGATTCATCAAATAATACATGCCTAAGATCAGGCCGAAAGGCATAGTCGATGGGCAACAGGTGAATCCTTCCTCGCGTATGTATAAGATCGAATCCATTCGATTTAGAATTTTCAAAAGGATTACTATACTAATCCTTAACTTTTCGAGGAATCCTTCATCAGTGGTTGTGAATGACTGATTTTTCTCAATCTTTTCGACCGAATTATACTGATCAAATGAGATTTGTGCTCTTTTATGGTCTTCTTTATGCAAGAAAGAAGGGTAGATGATGCAAGTCATCAACATCCCTTCTAAAATGGAACAGATGCCTTTTTATAGGCTTTTACAAAAAATGAAAATGAAATTGAAATTAAAAATAAATTACAAAATAAAATTCCTAATCCAACTATTTATTGTGCCTTTGATTTATGTTGATGGGTTTTGCTTGCTTTGTATTTGAGGAAGAGTGGATTCGGATTGCTTGGTTCAAGTGACATGGATCAGGGTGCATTTGGTTGAAATTTGGTTAGTGAATTGAGCGCTCACTAGCTTTGCATGCTTCCCTTGTGTGCTTGCAATTTGGCTTGTAGCGTCACATTAGTAAACGTAGCGTTCACTCACCTAACACTGCCTTTTGGTCCTTTGGTTGAGCGCTACATTGGTTTGGTTGAGCGCTCCTTATTGTATGGCCAGCACAAGCTTCTTCCCCAAGCTTGAAATCACGAAAAAGTTAAAAGAAGTAACGTAGCGCTACACATGATGCCTTGGTTCCCCTCTTCGATCTTTGGTTGCTTTATTTTGTGAGCACTATGCTTGATTTTTGGGCCTTAAAGATGCCTTTCACTTGTGCTTTAATTTCATGCCAAATATGAATTGCTATATATCGTTGGAAAGCTCTGAATGTCAGCTTTCCAACTCAACTAGAAGTGCATCAATCGGACATTTGTAGCTCAAGTTATGGTCCTTTAAAGAAGGCTTGGTCGTGCTGTTTGGAGGCCCTGGCACTCAAAGCGTAGCGCTCACTAAGAAAACATAGCGCTCATAAAAGGAGCGTTGCGTTCACTAACAAAACGTAGCGCTATGGGCGCTGTTTGGAGGCCAAACTTAGCGCCAGCTTCTAAGGCCCATCCTCGAGATTCATCCCATATTACATATGGTTGGAAAGCTCTGGACGTCTAATTTCCAATGCACTTGAGAGTGCATTATTTCAAGCTCTACATCTCAAGTTATCCACCTTAGACGGTGAAAGAGGTCATCTGGCCTTACTGCAGATTGATACCATGTTTATCCATGCACTTTCAGGGCAAGTTTTCTCCCTCAGATTTAGTGCCCACCATGCAGTGCCATATATTCTTAGAAAGCTCTAGATGTCTACTTTCCAATGCCACTAAAATCACCTTATTTGGAGTTTTGTAGCTCAAGTTATTCTTGTTGGAATGTGAAGAGGTCAGGGTTGCAAATCCTCTTTGCTTAACTCATAAGCCTCTTTGTGTTTATTTCCAACTCTTTTGCCACCATGGGAGTATGATTCTTCTTTTTAGTGCTTTTATTGCTTCTCCTTCTATTATTTCCTACAAAGTTTATAAAATCAAAAGATCAAAGAAATATAGCATTTAGGCACAAAAGCATTCAATATTTAAGCATTAATCATCAATTTCTTGTATGAAAAAGCATAGAAAAACATGACATGATAACATGTCATCACAACACCAAACTTAAACCTTGCTTGTCCCCAAGCAAGAAAAGAATCATGCAATAAAGATTGACAATCCAAGGTGAGGGGAATCGCAAGTTAATGTTCATGGTAGGCTAGTTTCCTATGCATGCTACAATCACAAAAAGAAAGGTAAATGATTGATGCTTCTATGTAGCTCATTTTATGACATCTTTTCCTTATGTTTCTTCCTTGAAATAAGCTTTTGATTGTCTCATTAGCTTCTCCTTTTGGGTGCTTTGCCCCATGAGTTGATAACAAAGCTACAACTCTAAATGCTTTGTTTTCAAGCATTACCACTTGACACATAAACACCACAAGCATTTAATTAGAGGACTTCTTCATTTGTTTCTTTTCTTTATTCTCCAATCATTGATTCTCAGAGCCTTGAGCTTTGAGGGAGTGCATTTTCACTTGAGCTTAGCCTTGACTCTAAGTGTTTTATTTTCAAACTTTTTACTTAATACATAAACACAACAAGTACTTAACAAATGAATTGTCATTGGTACTCAGAGCCTTTAGCTTTCTCATTCTTTCCCTTTTGCTTTTCTTAATTTACAATTGCTTCTTCAAGGTTTTCATGTTTTCAAAAGATTTCACAGAATATCCTAGATGAAAACTTCAATTAAATAAAGTCTAATGCAATTAAGAAACAATTAATCATACTAGCCTTCCAATACTTGTATGCCTATGCTTAATTCTTCTTTAATTCCTTGTTTGTTTATGATCATAATACTTTATTGCTTTTGAATTCACAAAACTCAAGTTGGTAGTCATAATCTCACAGCAGCATGTTGCGAATTAAAATTCAAGCTATGCTTATTCATACTACACATGCATACAGAGAAGATAAAGACAATCATGCAATTTAAAGTGCTGGAAACAAATGAGAGTAAAAGGAACTTTACAACCTTATAATTCATCTTCTCTATTGTTATCCTTTTCCTTCTATTCTTCCCTTCCATTGCCAAACTCAGCATGCTTGCTCATCCTCAAGCAACAATTAGAACAATGGTTATGGGGCTAACATGGATCATGAATGTCTTACACAATGAAATGTTAGTAACACATGTGTTTTAAGCAAGCAGAATTAAAGATAACAATCAAGACACAGGAAACAGATACATTGTGATTGCAAACATAGAGAATGTGCATGATACATTGCATAAAGAAAGTAAGTGGCACACCAAACTTAGTGTGACACTTACACTTGAAAATTGATGCAAGTATCCTGTAAAGATTGGAAGCAAATTTTGTTGCATAGCTACACCAAACTTAAAATGCAATCACATGTCCATTTTATTTGAACTAAGACTAAATGAAACTGTTATATGTTAAATACAATCACCAAGCCAAGAATCTGTCATGAATAAGGAGTTCTTGGTGATGTATTAACAAAAATAGTTAATAACAGAAAGCATTAAAAACAAGGAAATGACTAAAACAAAGAGAGACTAAAATTGTCTAAGAAAGATAACACTGCAAGGCATTATGATTATGCAGACAAGTGGTGTTGCTAAATAGATTGCATAGGAGATAAGTGGCACACCAAACTTAGAATTTTAGTTTGACACTTTCAATTCAGATTTGATGCAATCATCCATATAGATTAAAAACAAATTGTTGCAGGGCAACACCAAACATAGAATGTAATCATATGCCAATTTATAGAAATTTAAACACAGCAAAGAAAGAAAATAAACCAAGCAGAGAAATGAAATGTCACCTAAGGTTGGGTTACCTCCCAACAAGCGCTCTTTTAATGTCATTATCTTGACATGTTGTTCTTCACTTTCTTTCTCTTCTTCCAGTTTGTTAAGAGGAATGACCTCAAGAGGGGAGAAGTTTCAGCTTTTGTCCCTTTTCTTGGTCTCCTCTCAGCAAGCTTCCTTTTGTACGTGGCTTGATTGAGCTTGCTTGCTGGATCAGGGACAAGATTGGTGCTCTTGTTAGTTTCCTTCACTTCTTTGGATTCAAGACTTAGTTGCTGTGTGATTATTGAAGTGTTTTCATCATCAAGAGCCTCTTGAATTGGTGGTTCCATGAGTTATTCTTCTATGCAACTTTCTGCTTCACTTGAGTTTGGATCTCCTTGATTGTCTTCCTCATCTTCTTGCTCTTCCACTTCCTCCTTCACACTTAACATTTGGCTTATGAGCACTTCCATGTTTTTGAAGGAGTTCTCTTGGTTATTCCAGGATATCTGTGCCTCTCTTTCATATCTTTCAAGCATGGTTTCAAGCCTTGAGAGGCTTTGGTTCACGGAAGTTTTTGTGGACTGTGAGTTTTGGAAGAGATTTTGTGTCAAGGGATAGTTGACTGATGAAGAATTTTCAGATGAAAAACTGGGAAGTGAGGTTTGACAGTGATGAGCGGATAATATATACGCTTTTTGGCATTGTTTTTAGGTAGTTTTTAGTAGGTTCTAGCTACTTTTTAATATGTTTTTATTAGTTTTCATGCAAAATTCATATTTCTGGACTTTACTATGATTTTGTGTGTTTTTCTGTGATTTTAGGTATTTTCTGGCTGAAATTGAGGGATCTGAGCAAAAATCTGATTCAGGCTGAAAAAGGACTGCTAATGTTGTTGGATTTTGACCTCCCTGCACTCAAAATAGATTTTTTGGAGCTACAGAAGTCCAATTGATGTGCTCTCAATTACGTTGGAAAGTAGATATTTAGGGCTTTCTAGTAATATATAATAATCCATACTTTGCTTGAAGATATATGACGTAAACTAGCGTTTAACGCCAGTTCCATGTTCCATTCTGGCATTAAACGCCAAAAACAGGTTACAAGTTGGAGTTAAACGCCCAAAACAGGTTACAACCTGACGTTTAACTCTAGAAACAGCCCAGGCACGTGAAAAGCTTAAGTTTCAGCCTCAGCACACACCAAGTGGGCCCCAGAAGTGGATTTCTGCACCATCTATCTCAGTTTACTTATTTTCTGTAAACCTAGGTTACTAGTTTAGTATTTAAACAACTTTTAGAGATTTATTTTGTATCTCTTGACATTTTAGATCTGAACTTTGTACTCTTTGATGACATGAGTCTCTAAACTCCATTGTTGGGGGTGAGGAGCTATGCTGTGTCTCGATGGATTAATGAAATTATTTCTGTTTTCTATTCAAATACGCTTGTTTTCTATCTAAGACATTCATTCGCACTTCAATATGATGAATGTGATGATCCGTGACACTCATCACCATTCTCAATCTATGAACACGTGCCTGACAACCACCTCTGTTCTACCTTAGATTGAATGAGTATCTCTTAGATTCCTTAATCAGAGTCTTTGTGGTATAAGCTAGAATCCATTGGCAGCATTCTTGAGAATCTGGAAAGTCTAAACCTTGTCCGTGGTATTCCGAGTAGGATTCAGGGATTGAATGACTGTGACAAACTTCAAACTCACAAGGGTTGGGTGTAGTGACAGATGCAAAAGGATCAATGGATCCTATTCCAGCATGAGTGAGAACCGACAGATGATTAGCCGTGCAGTGACAGCGCACCTGGACCATTTTCACTGAGAGGGTGGATGGTAGCCATTGACAATGGTGATCTACCAACATATAGCTTTCCATAGGAGGAACCTTGCGTGCGTGAAGAAGAAGACAGGGGGAAAGAAGAGATTCAGAAGACAAAGCATCTCCAAAACTCCAACATATTCTCCATTACTACATAACAAGTATTATTTAATCCATGCTTTTTATTTATTACCGATCAAAATTGAGAATTATTATTATTCTGACTAAGAATTACAAGATAACCATAGCTTGCTTCAAGCCAACAATCTCCGTGGGATTCGACCCTTACTCACGTAAGGTATTACTTGGACGACCCAGTGCACTTGCTGGTTAGTGGTACGAGTTGTGAAAAGTGTGATTTACAATTTCGTGCACCAAGTTTTTGGCGCCATTGCCGAGGATTGTTCGAGTTTGAACAACTAATGGTTTATTTTGTTGCTTAGATTAGGAATAATTTATTTTGCTGTGTTTAGAGTCTCTCATTTGATTTTCAAAAAAAAAATTCGAAAAAAATATATATTTTTATTATTAAAACTACTTTTTCAAAAATACTTCTCTTTTGTTTAGTCTATGCATTTGTTGAATGTGTCTATGTTCTTGTGAATAGTTGCTCCTTTGAGTCTTTCTTGCTAAAATCTTTTTCAAAAATAAATTTTCTTTGATTAAATCTTGTGTCAATTTTTAAGTTTGGTGTTCCTTGGTGTTTTCCTTTAGTTTTCGAAAATTTTATTGTGGTTTTCTAAAAATTTTAAGTTTGGTGTTCTAGCTTCATGTTCTTGTTGTTTTTGTGAGTCTTCAAAGTGTTCTTGAGTCTTCTTTGTGTTTTAATCTTAAAATTTTTAAGTTTGGTGTTCCTTGGTGTTTTCCCTCCAAAATTTTTTAGAACAAGGAGCATTAGATCTAAAAATTTTAAGTCTTGTGTCTTTTGTGTGTTTTTCTCTTTCATCATAAAATTCAAAAATCAAAAAAATATATTTTCTAACTATTTTTAAGCAAATATTTCGAAATTTTTCATAAAAATTCAGATTTCAATTTCAAAATTTTATCTTATCATATCTTAGTTGTCAAATTTTTAAAAATTATATCTTTTTCAAAACTTCCTAACCATTTTTTCTCTCTCTTCATTTTTCGAAAATCCTCACCCATTTTTCATTTTATTTTATTTTATTTTATTTTTAATTTCTGTTTTCTAAAAAAATATTTTAATACTATTTGAATCTCCAATTCACAACATTTCTCTTTCTCCATCATGGACCTAAGTGGAAATGAACAGTCCAGAAGGACTCTGGGGTCATATGCTAACCCCACTACTGCTTCATATGAGAGTAGTATCTGTATACCCTCCATCGGAGTTAGTAGTTTTGAGTTGAATCCTCAGCTCATTATCATGGTGCAGCAAAGTTGCCAGTATTCCGGTCTTCCACAGGAAGAACCTACAGAGTTTCTGGCATAGTTTTTACAAATTGCTGATACAGTACATGATACGGAAGTAGATCAGGATGTCTATAGATTATTACTGTTTCCATTTGCTGTAAAAGACCAAGCTAAGAGGTGGTTAAATAACCAACCTAAGGCTAGCATAAGGGCATGTAAACAGCTCTCAGAAAAATTCTTGAATCAATATTTCCCTCCAAAATAGATGACACAGCTAAGGCTGAACATCCAAGGCTTTAAACAAGGAGATAATGAATCTCTTTATGATGCTTGGGAGAGATACAGAGAGATGCTAAGAAAATGCCACTCTGAAATGTTTTCAGAGTGGGTGCAGTTAGACATCTTCTATTGTGGGCTTACAGAGAAAGTTCAGATGTCTTTGGACCACTCAGCTGGTGGATCTATACACATGACAAAGACAATTGAAGAAGCTCAAGAGCTCATTGATACAGTTGCCAAAAATCAGCAGCTGTACCTAAGTAGTGAGCCTTCCATGAAAGAAGAGGCTAAAACAGTAACTGCTGAACTCAGTCCTGCAAAACAAGTTACTGGATTTAATTAGCAATTAGATTTTCTAACACAACAGCTAGACGAATTCAAGGAGATACTACAAGACACAAGAATGGCTAATATGAATATGGAAGTACAGTTGAAGCAAACAAAATAGCAGTTATCAAAATAAATAATAGAAAAGTGCCAAGCAGTTCAATTAAGAAGTGGGAAAACATTAAATACCTCACTTCAAAGCAGCAGGAAGCCAAAAAAAATGAACAAACTGCTACCCAAAATCCCTCTGAGGACAGTAAGAGCCCAGAGAGGAATAGTTCTGGCGATCAAACGCCAGAAAAGGGTGGAGAGCTGGCGTTAAACACCCAACCTATGCTCAGTTTTGGCATTCAAATGCGACAAACAGGTAAGGAGTTGGCATTAAACACCCAAGGGAAGCACAGTTCTGGCATTCAAACGCCAGAAACAGGTAAGGATTTGGCGTCCAATGCCAATCCAGCTTCCAATCCTGGCATTCAAACGCCAGTGAGGGATCAGACACATACAAGTGCTGATAGCAATCCCTCTAAAAAGGCTTCTCCAATCACATCTGTAGGAAATAAACCTGCAGTAACTAAGGTTGAGGAATACAAAGCCAAAATGCCTTATCCTCAGAAACTCTGCCAAGTGGAATAGGATAAGCAATTTGCCCGCTTTGCAGACTATCTCAGGACTCTTGAAATAAATATTCCGTTTGCAGAGGCACTTGAGCAAATACCATCTTATACTAAGTTCACGAAAGAGATCTTAAGTCATAAGAAGGATTGGAGAGAAACTGAAAAAGTTTACCTCACTGAATAATGCAATGCAGTCATTCTGAAAAGCTTACCAGAGAAGCTTAAGGATCCTGAAAGCTTTATAATACTATGCACATTAGAGGGGACTTGTACCAAGACAGCTCTATGTGATCTTGGGGCAAGTATCAACCTAGTACCTGCATCCGCTATCAGAAAGCTTGGCTTGGCAAAAGAAATCAAACCAACCAGGATCTGTGTTCAACTTGCTGATGGCTCCATTAAATACCCATCAGGCATGATTGAGGATGTGATTGTCACAGTTGGGCCATTTGCATTCCCCACTGATTTCGTAGTGCTAGAGATAGAGGAGCACAAGAGTGCAACTCTCATCCTAGGAAGACCTTTCCTAGCAACTGGACAAACCCTCATTGATGTCGAAAAAGGGGAAGTAATCCTGAGAGTCAATGAGGATGAGTTCAGGCTGAATGCTGTTGAAGCAATGAAGTATCCAGACACATCAAATGACTACATGAGCATTGATGTTATTGACTCCCTGGTAGAGGAAATCAATATGGCTGAGAGTCTCGAGTCAGAGCTAGAGAATATCTTTAAAGATGTTCAGCTTGATCTGGAGGAATCAGAGAGAATAATAGAACCTCTGAAAACCTCTCAGGAAGAGGAGAAATCTCCTAAACCTGAGCTCAAACCATTGCCACCATCCCTAAAATATGCATTTCTAGGAGAAGGAGACACTTTTCCTGTAATCATAAGATCTGCCTTAGAGCCACAGGAAGAGGAAGCACTAATTCAAGTGCTAAGGACACACAAGACAGCTCTTGGGTGGTCCATCAGTGATCTTAAGGGCATTAACCCAGCTAGATGCATGCACAAAATCATATTGGAGGATGATGCTAAGCCAGTGGTTCAACCACAGAGGCGGCTGAATCTGGCTATGAAGGAGGTGGTGCAAAAGGAGGTCACTAAATTACTAGAGGCTAGGATTATTTATCCTATTTCTGATAGCCGCTGGGTGAGCCCTATCCAAGTTGTCCCCAAGAAGGGATGCATGACAGTGGTTCATAATAAAAAGAATGAACTGGTTCCTACAAGAACAGTTACAGGTTGGCGCATGTGTATTGACTATAGAAGACTCAACACAGCTGCCAGAAAGGATCATTTTCCTTTACCATTCATAGACCAGATGCTAGAAAGACTAGCAGGTCATAATTACTACTGCTTTCTGGATGGCTATTCAGGTTATAACCAGATTGCAGTAGATCCCCAGGATCAAGAGAAAACAGCATTCACATGTCCATCTGGAGTGTTTGCTTACAGAAGGATGCCATTTGGTCTGTGTAATGCACCTGCAACAGTTCAGAGGTGCATGCTCTCTATTTTCTCTGATATTGTGGAAAAGTTTTTGGAAGTCTTTATGGATGACTTCTCAGTATTTGGAAACTCATTCAACTCTTGTCTTGACCATCTAGCACTTGTTCTGAAAAGGTGCCAAGAGAATAACCTGGTTTTAAACTGGGAAAAATGTCACTTTATGGTGACTGAAGGAATCATCCTTGGGCATAAAATTTCGAACAAAGGAATAGAAGTGGATCAAGCTAAGGTGGAGGTAATTGAAAAATTACCACCACCTACCAATATTAAAGCAATTAGAAGCTTTCTAGGGCATGCAGGATTCTATAGGAGGTTTATAAAAGATTTTTCAAAAATTGCAAACCTCTGAGTAATCTGCTAGCTACTGACACGCCATTTATTTTTGAAAAGGAGTGTCTACAGGCATTTGAGACTTTGAAAGCTAAGCTGGTCACAGTACCAGTCATCTCTGAACCAGACTGGACATTACCATTTGAACTAATGTGTGATGCCAGTGACCATGCCATTGGTGTAGTGTCGGGACAAAGGCATGACAAGCTTCTGCACATCATTTATTCTGCCAGTCGTGTTTTAAATAATGTATAGAAGAATTAAAACCCAGACTCATAAGATGGATGTTGCTTTTTGATAAACCACTATTTTATGGTTTACAATGTGTTTAATTGTGTGGTTTTATCATGATCTTTACCCACTTATTCATATAATTAGCATGCATTTATATTTCCTTCCTAAAATTAATACATGATTGAAAACTTACTTCCTAGAGACTTTTAATTAGGTATTTAAATTCTCCTTTATTCCATTCGATGCCGTGATCTGTGTGTTAAGTATTTCAGGCTTTATAGGGCATGAATGAATGGGAGATTGGAAAGGAAGCTTGAAAAAATGGAAGGAATACAAGAAATTGAGGAGATGACCAGTGAGAAGTGATGCGGCCGCATGACTCACGCGACCGCGCGAAAGAGAGGAAATCACAGTGACGCGGCCGCATGGCTCACGCGACCGCGTGGATTGGAAAAGCATAAGCAACGCGGAGGCATAGACGACGCGCCCGCGTGGAAAAGCAAAACGTCGAATGACGCGTCCGCATGAATGATGCGACCGCGTGACGTGCGCGATCTGCAGAATCTCAGAAGTCGCTGGCAGTGTTTCTGGGCCGGATTTCAACCCAGTTTTTGGCCCAGAAACACAGACTAGAGCCAGGGAACATGCAGAAACAAGAGACAACATTCATTCCAAACAATTTTTAGTTTTAGATCTAGTTTTTACTCCTCCTTTAGGTTTTCTCTCTACACATTCATAGTTCTTAGGATTTTATTTTCTATTGTTTTTTGTTGCATCAGGATATTGAGAAGAGTTATTACCTCATCAAGACTTCGTCATTCTTGTTCGTTTTCTTTACTTGGCTTTACTCTTCCATGTCCTTTAATTTATTCAATTTTATTATTGGATTATTTTAGAATTTATTAATACAAGAATTACCTTTATTTTTAATTGATTCTTTTGAGTTTTTATTTATCATGTCTTTCTTTAATTCCTTTTCCTATGTTATGAGTTCTACATTCACAATGAGCACATAGTTCCCTAATCCAATAGGGTTTCCAACTAATCTACTCCCAATCAAGGCTTTTATTTAAAATTAATTAAATTCTCTAAATTAATTTCCTGTTTATCAACTCAACCATTTTTGAAAACACCTGATTGATAAAATAGCACATCTCTCTGCAACTCATTGGGAGACGACCTGGGATTCTTATTCCCAGTATTTTAATTTTAATCTTTGTGACAACCATTTTAAATTGATAAGCAGATTTTTGGCTGGTTAAGGACTGTACTTGCAACGTATTTCTATTGATAATTTCTTAACTTGCCAATTTCCGCCACGTCACTTCTGCAAGAGTTTGATATTGAAATAAGAGACCGAAAAGGGATAGAGAACTAAGTAGCATATCACCTGTCCCGAATAGAACCAGTAGAAGGGGCGTCCATCCCTCTTACTGAGATCTCTGAAATCTTTCGGATGAGCAACTCTTTGCCATCCAGGAAGTACCATGGTTTGCAGACATTGCAAACTACAAGGCTGTGAGATTCATACCCAAAGAGTATAGTAGGCAGCAATCAAAGAAATTGATCTTGGATGCAAAGTACTATCTGTGGGATGAACCATATCTCTTCAAGAGATGTGCAGACGGAATAATCCGTAGATGTGTGCCTAAACAAGAAGCGCAGAAGATCCTCTGGCATTGCCATGGATCACAGTATGGAGGACATTTTGGAAGTGAGCGATCAACCACAAGAGTCCTCCAATGTGGCTTCTACTAGCCTACTCTCTATAAAGAGTCCCGAGAGTTTGTTTGTAATTGTGATAGTTGCCAAAGATCTGGCAATCTACCTCACGGGTATGCCATGCCTCAACAAGAGATCTTGGAGATTGAGTTGTTTGATGTATGGGGTATTGACTTCATGGGGCCTTTCCCACCATCATACTCAAACACTTATATTCTGGTGGCAGTGGATTATGTATCCAAATGGGTGGAGGCTATTGCAACACCCACTAATGATACTAAGACAGTGCTGAAATTTCTCCAGAAATATATCTTCAGCAGATTTGGTGTTCCTAGAGTACTAATCAGTGATGGGGGCACTCATTTCTGCAATAAACAGCTTTACTCTGCTATGGTTCGATATGGAGTAAGCCACAGGGTGGCAACTTCATATCATCCACAGACAAATGGGCAAGCTGAAGTCTCTAATAGAGAACTTTAAAGAATCTTGGAATGGACTGTGATTAACCGTAGAAGGGATTGGGCAAGAAGCTTGGATGATTCTCTGTGGGCATATAGAACAGCATTCAAGACTCCTATAGGGACCTCTCCATACTAGCTTATGTATGGAAAATCCTGTCACTTGCCAGTGGAACTGGAACACAAGGCCTACTGGGCAACCAGATTCCTACACCTTAATGCCAAGTTAGCTGGAGAAAAATGATTGCTCCAGTTAAATGAGCTAGAGGAATTCAGACTCAATGCTTTCGAAAATGCAAAAGTTTACAAAGAGAAAGCAAAAAGATGACATGATAAGAAGCTGTCATCCAGAGTCTTTGAGCCAAGGCAGAAAGTTCTGCTATTCAACTCTAGGCTTAGGTTATTCCCCGGGAAATTAAAATCCCGGTGGAGAGGACCATATGTGATTACAAGTGTGTCACCATATGGATCTGTAGAGCTTCATGATAGTGACTCTGACAAAAATTTCATTATTAATGGGCAAAGAGTCAAGCATTATCTTGAAGGAAATGTTGAGCAAGAATGCTCAAGACTGAGACTGGATTAAAGCTCAGTAATAGTCCAGCTAAAGACGATAAAGAAGCGCCTATTGGGAGGCAACCCAATTTTTTCTATCTATGTTAAAATTCCATTGTTATTTTGTGTTTTCTTTAGGTTGATGATCATGTGAAGTCACAAAAATAACTGCAAAAATTAAAGCAAAATCAAAAACAACATTAAAAATAGCACACTCTGGAGGATAAGCTTACTGGCATTTACACGCCAGTAAGAAGCATCAGACTGGCGTTTAACGCCAGAAACAGGCTGCAAGCTGGCGTTCAACGCCAGAAACAAGCAGCAGTCAGGCGTTAAACGCCAGGATTGTACTAAGAGGGCATTCTACATGCCTAAATGGTGCAGGGATGAGAAATCCTTAACACCTCAGGATCTGCAGACCCCACAGGATCCCTGATGAGCGGATAATTTATACGCTTTTTGGCATTGCTTTTAGGTAGTTTTTAGTAGGTTCTAGATACTTTTTAGTATGTTTTTATTAGTTTTCATGCAAAATTCATATTTCTGGACTTTACGATGAGTTTGTGTGTTTTTCTGTGATTTTAGGTATTTTCTAGCTGAAATTGAGGAAGCTGAGCAAAAATCTGATTCAAGCTGAAAAAGGACTGCTGATGTTGTTGGGTTCTGATCTCTCTGCACTCGAAATGAATTTTCTAGAGCTACAGAAGTCCAATTGGCGCTCTCTCAATTGCATTATAAAGTAGACATCCAGGGCTTTCTAGCAATATATAATAGTTCATACTTTTCTTGAAGATAAATGACGTAAACTGGTGTTTAACGTCAGTTCCGTGTTCCATTATGGCGTTAAACGCCAGAAACAGGTTACAAGTTGGAGTTAAATGCCCAAAACAGGCTACAACCTGGCGTTTAACCCCAAAAACAGCCCAGGCACGTGAAAAGCTCAAGTCTCAGCCCCAGCACACACCAAGTGGGCCCCGGAAATGGATTTCTGCACTATCTATCCTAGTTTACTCATTTTTTGTAAACTTAGGTTACTAGTTTAGTATTCAAACAACTTTAAGAGATTTATTCTGTACCTTATGATATTTTTAGATCTGAACTTTGTACTCTTTGACGGCCTGAGTCTCTAATCTCCATTTTTGGGGGTGAGGATCTCTGCAGCGTCTCGATAAATTAATGCAATTATTTCTGTTTTCTATTCAAACACGCTTGTTTCTATCTAAGATGTTCGTTCGCACTTCAATATGAAGAAGGTGATGATCTGTGACACTCATCACCATTCTCAACCTATGAACGCGTGCCTGACAATCACCTCTGTTTTACATTAGATTGAATGAGTATCTCTTGGATTCCTTAATCAGAGTCTTCGTGGTATAAGCTAGAATCCATTGGCAGCATCCTTAAGAATCTGGAAAGTCTAAACCTTGTCTATGGTATTCCGAGTAGGATTCAGGGATTGGATGACTGTGACGAGCTTCAAACTCGCGAGTGTTGGGCGTAGTGACAGACGCAAAAGGATCAATGGATCCTGTTCCGACATGATCGAGAACTGACAGATGATTAGCCGTGCGGTGACAGCGTATTTGGACCATTTTCACTGAGAGGACGGATGGTAGCCATTGACAACGGTGATCCACCAAAACACAGCTTGCCATAGGAGGAACCTTGCGTTCATGAAGAAGAAGACAGGGAAAAAGCAGAGATTCAGAAGACAAAGCATCTCCAAAACTCCAACATATTCTCCATTACTGCGTGTTTGAATGCACAAGATCCTATTAGAGGATGACGCTAAGCCAGTGGTTCAACCACAGAGGCGGCTGAATCCAGCCGTGAAGGAGGTGGTGCAGAAGGAAGTCACTAAATTACTAGAGGCTAGGATTATTTATCTTATTTCTGATAGCCGCTGGGTGAGCCCTATCCAAGTCGTCCCTAAGAAGGGTGGCATGACAGTGGTTCATAATGAAAAAAATGAACTGGTTCCTACAAGAACAGTTACAGGGTGGCGTATATGTATTGATTATAGAAGGCTCAATACAGCTACCAGAAAGGATCATTTTCCTTTACCATTCATAGACCAGATACTAGAAATACTAGCAGGTCATGATTACTACTGCTTTCTGGATGGATATTTATGTTATAATCAAATTGCAGTAGATCCACAGGATCAAGAGAAAATAGCATTCACATGTCCATCTGGAGTATTTGCATATAGAAGGATGCCATTTGGTCTGTGTAATGTACCTGCAACCTTTCAAAGGTGCATGCTCTCTATTTTCTCTGATATGGTGGAAAATTTTTTGGAAGTCTTCATGGATGACTTTTCAGTATTTGGAGACTCATTCAGCTCCTGTCTTGACCATCTAGCACTTGTTCTAAAGAGGTGCCAAGAGGCTAGCCTGGTTTTAAACTAGGAGAAATGTCACTTTATGGTGACTGAAGGAATTGTCCTTGGGCACAAAATTTTGAACAAGGGAATAGAGGTGGATCAAGCTAAGGTAGAGGTAATTGAAAGATTACCACCACCTGCCAATGTTAAGGCAATCAGAAGCTTTCTGGGGCATGCAGGATTCTATATGAGGTTTATAAAAGATTTTTCAAAAATTGCAAAACCTCTGAGTAATCTGCTAGCTGCTGACACGCCATTTATCTTTGATAAGGAGTGTCTGCAGGCGTTTGAGACTCTGAAAGCTAAGATGGTCACAGCACCAGTCATCTCTACACCAAACTGGACATTACAATTTAAATTAATGTGTGATGCCAGTGATCATGCCATTTGTGCAGTGTTAGGACAAAGGCATGACAAGATTCTGCACGTCATTTATTATGCCAGCTGTGTTCTAAATGATGCGTAGAAGAACTACACAACCACAGAAAAGGAATTGCTTGCAGTGGTTTATGCCATTGACAAGTTTATATCCTATTTAGTAGGATCAAAAGTGATTGTGTACACTGACCATGCTGCTCTTAAATATCTACTCACAAAGCAGGATTCAAAACCCAGGCTCATAAGATGGGTGTTGCTTCTGCAAGGGTTTGATATAGAAATAAGAGACAGAAAAGGGAGAGAGTCACTGGTCCCGAATAGAACCAGTAGAAGGAACGTCCTTCCCTCTTACTGAGATCTCTGAAACCTTTCCGGATGAGCAACTTTTTGCCATTCAAGAAGCACCATGGTTTGCAGATCTTCATGATAGTGACTTTGACAAAAAGTTCATTGTTAATAGGCAAAGAGTCAAGCATTATCTTGAGGCAATGTTGAGTAAGAAAACTCAAGACTGAGACTGGATTAAAGCTCAGTAATAGTCCAGCTAAAAACATTAAAGAAGTGCTTATTGGGAGGCAACCCAATCTTTATTTATCTATATTTCTATTGTTCTCTCGTGTTTTTATTAGTTTTATGATCATGTGGAATCACAAAAATATTGCAAAAATTAAAAACAGAATCAAAAACAGCAGAAGAAAAAGCACACCCTGGAGGAAGAGCTGTCTGGCATTTAAACGCCAGAAACGTGCATCTATCTGGCGTTTAACGCCTTAAACAAGCACCAAGCTGGCGTTTAACGCCAGTAACAAGCATCAGGCTGGCATTAAACGCCAGAAACAGGCTGCATTTGGGCATTTAACGCCAGAAACAAGCTGCAGTCTGGCGTTAAACGCCAAGATTGCATACAGAGGGTGTTTTACACGCCTAAAAGATGCAGAAAAGAGAAATCCTTGACTCCTCAAGATCTGTGGACCCCACAGGATCATCTCAGGATCTGTGGACCCCACAAGATCCCCACCTACCCCACTCCTCTCTTCTTCATTCTCACACAACACTACCCTTTTTTCTCCCCCTTGACCGAAACCCACACCTCTCTCTCTTCTCCATATCTTCTTCTTCTTCTTCTATTCTTTCTTCTTTTGCTCGAGGGCGAGCAACATTCTAAGTTTGGTGTGGTAAAAGCATAGCTTTTTGTTTTTCCATAACCATTTATGGCACCTAAGGCCGGAGAAACCTCTAGAAAGAGAAAAGGGAAGACAAAAGCTTCCACCTCCGAGTCATGGGAGATGGAGAGATTCATCTCAAGGGTCCATAGCTCAGTAGTAGAGCATTTGACTGCACATCAAGAGAGCCCACTCATGGACCTCAATAAGAGCATGAGGAATTCCCTCATCAAGAAATCCCTGAGATACCTCAAAGGATACATTTTCCTCCACACAATTATTGGGAGCAACTAAGGATAGGAGCACCAAAATAACTAGGGATCAAGCAACAGTGGCAAGGAAGAGACATAGAGGAGCTCAAGAACACCATTGGTCCTTCAAGAAGAAGGCGCCACCCTCACTAAGGTGGATTCATTCCTTAACTTCCTTATTCTTATCTCTCTGTTTTTCGGTTTTATGCTATATGTTTGTCTATGTTTTGAGTCTTTACTACATGATCATTAGTATTTAGTAACTATGTCTTAAGGCTATGAATAATTCCATGAATCCTTCACCTCTCTTAAATGAATATTGTTTCTAATACAAAAGAACAAGAATTACATGAGTTTCGAATTCATCCTTGAAATTAGTTTAATTATATTGATGTGGTGGCAATACTTTTTGTTTTCTGAATGAATGCTTGAATAGTGCATATTTTTTATCTTGTTGTTTATGAATGTTAAAATTGTTGGCTCTTGAAAGAATGATGAACAAAGAAAAATGTTATTGATAATCTGAAAAATCATGAAATTGATTCTTGAAGCAAGAAAAGGCAGTGAATAAAAAGTTTGCGAAAAAAAAAGTAGCGAAAAAAAACAAAAGAAAAAATAAAAGAAAAAGAAAAAGCAAGCAGAAAAAGCCAATAGCCCTTAAAACCAAAAGGCAAGGGTTAAAAGGATCCAAGGCTTTGAGCATCAATGGATAGGAGGGCCCAAGGAAATAAGTCCATGCCCCAGCGGCTAAATCAAGCTGTCCCTAACCAGGTGCTTGTGGCATGCAGGTCCAAGTGAAAATCTTGAGACTGAGTGGTTAAAGTCGTGATCCAAAGAAAAAGAGTGTGCTTAAGAACTCTGGACACCTCTAATTGGGGACTTTAGTAAAGCTAAGTCACAATCTGAAAAGGTTCACCCAATTATGTGTCTGGGGCATTTATGTATCCGGTGGTAATACTGGAAAACAAAGTGCTTAGGGCCACGGCCAAGACTCATAAAGTAGCTGTGTTCAAGAATCAACATACTAAACTAGGAGAATTAATAACACTATCTGAATTCTGAGTTCCTATAGATGCCAATCATTCTAAACTTCAAAGGATAAAGTGAGATGCCAAAACTGTTCAGAAGCAAAAAGCTGCTAGTCCTGCTCATCTAATTAGAACTAAGCTTCATTGATATTTTGGAATTTATCGTATATTCTCTTCTTTTTATCCTATTTGATTTTTAGTTTCTTGGGGATAAGCAACAATTTAAGTTTAGTGTTGTGATGAGCGGATAATTTATACGCTTTTTGGCATTGTTTTTAGGTAGTTTTTAGTAGGTTCTAGCTACTTTTTAGTATGTTTTTATTAGTTTTCATGCAAAATTCATGTTTCTGGACTTTACTATGAGTTTGTGTGTTTTTCTGTGATTTCAGGTATTTTCTGGCTGAAAATAAGGGAGCTGAGCAAAAGTCTGATTCAGGATGAAAAAGGACTGCTGATGCTGTTGGATTCTGACCTCCCTACACTCGAAATAAATTTTCTGGAAAGTAGACATCCAAGGCTTTCCAGAAATATATAATAGTTCATACTTTACTCGAAGATAAATGACGTAAACTGGTGTTTAACGTCAATTCCATGTTCCATTCTGGCGTTAAACGCCAGAAACAGGTTATAAGTTGGAGTTAAACACCCAAAACAGGTTACAAATTGGCGTTTAACCCCAGAAACAGCCTACGCACGTGAAATGCTCAAGTCTCAGCCCCAGCACACACAAAGTGGGTCTCGAAAGTGGATTTCTGCACTATCTATCCTAGTTTACTCATTTTTTGTAAACCTAGGTTACTAGTTTAGTATTTAAACAACTTTTAGAGATTTATTTTGTACCTCATGACATTTTTAGATCTGAACTTTGTTCTCTTTGACGGTATGAGTCTCTAAACTCCATTGTTGGGGGTGAAGAGCTCTGCAGCGTCTCGATGAATTAATGCAATTATTACTGTTTTCTATTCAAACACGCTTGTTTCTATCTAAGATGTTCATTCGCACTTCAATATGAAGAAGGTGATGATCCGTGACACTCATCACCATTCGCAACCTATGAATGCGTGCCTATCAACCACCTCCATTCTACATTAGATTGAATGAGTATCTATTGGATTCCTTAATCAGAGTCTTCGTGGTATAAGCTAGAATCCATTGGTAGCATCCTTAAGAATCCAGAAAGTCTAAACCTTGTCTGTGGTATTCCGAGTAGGATTCAGAGATTGGATGACTGTGACGAGCTTCAAACTTGCGAGTGTTGGGCGTAGTGACAGACGCAAAAGGATCAATGGATCCTATTCCGACATGATCGAGAACCGACAGATGATTAGCCGTATGGTGACAGCGCATTTGGACCATTTTCACTGAGAGGACGGATGGTAGCAATTGACAACGGTGATCCACCAACACACAGCTTGCCATAGGAGGAACCTTGCGTGCATGAAGAAGAAGACAGGGGGAAAGCAGAGATTCAGAAGACAAAGCATCTCCAAAACTCCAACATATTCTCCATTACTGCGTAACAATTACTAGTTTAGTATATAAACAACTTTAGTGATTTATTTTGTATCTCTTGTCATTTTAGATCTGAACTTTGTACTCTTTGACGGCATGAGTCTCTAAACTCCATTGTTGGGGGAGAGGAGCTCTGCTGTGTCTCGAAGGATTAATGCAATTATTTCTGTTTTCTATTCAAACACGCTTGTTTCTATCTAAGACATTTATTCGCACTTCAATATGATGAATGTGATGATCTGTGACACTCATCACCATTCTCAATCTATGAACGCGTGCCTGACAACCACCTCCATTCTACCTTAGATTGAATGAATATCTCTTGGATTCCTTAATCAGAGTCTTTGTGGTATAAGCTAGAATCCATTGGCAGCATTCTTGAGAATCTGGAAAGTCTAAACCTTGTCTGTGGTATTCTGAGTAGGATTCAGGGATTGAATGAATATGACAAGCTTCAAACTCACAAGGGTTGGGCGTAGTGATAGACGCAAAAGGATCAATGGATCCTAATCCAGCATGAGGGAGAACTGACAGATGATTAGCCGTGCGGTGACAGTGCACCTGGACCATTTTCACTGAGAGGACGGATGGTAACCATTGACAACGGTGATCCACCAATATATAGCTTGCCATAGGAGAAACCTTGCGTGCGTGAAGAAGAAGACAGGGGAAAAGCAGAGATTCAGAAGACAAAGCATCTCCAAAACTCCAACATATTCTCCATTACTGCATAACAAGTATTATTTAATCCATGCTTTTTATTTACTACCGATCAAAACTGAGAATTATTATTATCCTGACTAAGAATTACAAGATAATTATAGCTTGCTTCAAGCCAACAATCTCCGTGGGATTCGACCCTTACTCAAGTAAGTTATTACTTGGACGACCCAGTGCACTTGCTGGTTAGTGGTACAAGTTGTGAAAAGTGTGATTTACAATTTCGTGCACCAGACAGCTTCCCATGAATGAATTGAAGGTTTGCTCAAGAGATGATTGCTCTTGATAAGTGGAGTATGAATTGTCAAATGCTTTCTGGTTTTGATTATCCCAAGCACAACTTGAAGAATTGTTGAATTTATCACAGTATGAATTATCTTGTGGTATTGGGGAATAATTTTCTATGTATGTATTGACAACACAATCAAATGATGATGTTCCTTGATGAACAGAAGATAAAACATTGAAATTCGCTTCCCAGCCACAATTTATGTCAGTATCATAGCAATATGAGTCACTTTGTGGTTCTGAGAGGTGTTCATACTCTTTCAATTCTTGGTGATACTACCATCCACCATGAGGATAATGATATGAATCATTTTTTGGTGGTGGAAAGTATCCAATATGATTCTCTTGCTCATCTTGTGGTTCTGAGACATCTCTCCATGGATTGGAGTGCTCAGGATCTGTAATTTGTTAGTGATATTCCTAGCCATCATTAGGAATTAGTGATGGTGGGTAATATCCCATAAAATTTGTTTGATCATAAGATGAGTTGAACTCTATTTGAATTTTGTAAAACACAACACCAATGAAAATTGAAATTCATGTCTCAGATGAGATTTGCTTAGTGAGGAAAAAACACAAACACATTGGTGTCATTTTAAAACAGAGGACAAAAACAAAGAAAATGCTTGATCTAGACTTCTCACCCACTTAATCATTGTCGATCTAAATCAATCCCCGGCAACGGTGCCAAAAACTTGATGGGTGAAAAATTAGATTTCACATAAACTCGCCGGCAAGTGTACCGGGTCCCATCAAGTAGTAATAACTCACAAGAGTAAGGTCGATCCCACAAGGATTGATAGATCAAGCAACTTTAGTTAGCGATTAGTCTAGTCAAGCTAACATTGGTGAATTGGATGAAATTGAAGCAACAGAAAGTAAATTACAGGAATTATAAAGTGCAGAAAGTAAATTGACTGAAACTTAAAGAACAAGGAATGTAAATCGCAGTAAATTTAAATAAGCAAAATGCAGATTGGACAAAAGCTTAAAGAGCAAGAAAATTAAATTGCAGCAAAATGTAAAGGGGAATTGGGCGCAGGGGAAGTGAACAAAGCAGTAAATCAGGACTCAGAACAAGAAATTTGAATTGTAGGAAAATTGAATTCAGATCACAGCAAGCTCAAATGTAAATTAGCAAGGAGGCAGAGAATTTAAATTTCATAGAAAGCAAACTTAGCTCAAGCAAAATGTAAAAGTGCAGAAAAAGAAACTGCAGAAGAGAATTTGTAGAAGAGAATTGTAGAATTTGAAAATTTCATAAACTGAATTCAAGATTGAAATGTAGAAAAGTGCATAAAAGAAAAAGTGTTTCAAGAGAGCCTTCTATTCTATCCTACTCCTATTGCTCTCTAGCAGAGCCAGCCTCCCTTCCAAAATAGAACAGATGCCTTTTTATAGGCTTTTACAAAAAAATGAAAATGAAATTGAAATTAAAAATAAATTACAAAATGAAATTCCTAATCTAACTATTTCTTGTGCCTTTGAGTTATGTTGATGGGCTTTGCTTGCTTTGGATTTGAGGAAAAGTGGATCCGGATTGCTTGGTTCAAGTGACATGGATCAGGGTGCATTTGGTTGAAACTTGGTTGGAGGCATGCTCCAGTGGTGCGCTTCGTTTGGTTAGTGAACTGAGCGCTCACTAGCTTTGCATGCTTCCCTTGTGTGCTTGCAATTTGGCTTGTAGCGTTACATTAGTGAACGTAGTGTTCACTCACCCAATGCTGCATCTTGGTCCTTTGGTTGAGCACTACGTTGGTTTGGTTGAGCGCTCCTTAGTGTATGGCCAGCACAAGCTTCCTCCCCAAGCTTGAAATCACAAAAAAGTTAAAAGAAGTAATGTAGCGCTACACATGATGCCTTGGTTCCCCTCTTCGATCCTTGGTTGCTTCATTTTGTGAGAGCTATGCTTGATTTTTGGGCCTTAAGGATGCCTTTCACTTGTGCCTCAATTTCATGCCAAATATGAATTTCTATATATCGTTGGAAAGCTCTGAATGTCAGCTTTCTAACTCAACTGGAAGCGCATCAATCAGACATCTGTAGCTCAAGTTATGGTCCTTTGAAGAAGGCATGGTCATGCTGTTTGGAGGCCCTGGCGCTCAAAGCGTAGCGCTCATAGAAGGAGTGTTGCGTTCACTAACAAAACGTAGCGCTATGGGTGCTGTTTGGAGGCCAAACTTAGCGCCAGCTTCTGAGGCCCATCATTGAGGTTCACCCCATACTATTATATATGATTGGAAAGCTCTAGATGTCTACTTTCCAATGCAATTGAGAGCGCATTATTCAAGCTCTACAGCTCAAGTTATCCTCCTTGGAAGGTGAAGAGGTCAGCTGGTCTTACTGCAGGTTGATACCATATTTATCTATGCACTTTCGGAGCAAGTTTTCTCCCTCAGATTTAGTGTCCACCATGCAGTGCCATATATGCTTAGAAAGGTCTAGATGTCTACTTTCCAATGCCACTAAAACCACCTCATTTGGAGTTTTGTAGCTCAAGTTATCTTTGCTGGAATGTGAAGATATCAGGGTTGCAAATCCTCTTTGCTTAACTCATAAGCCTCTTTGTGTTTGTTTCCAACTATTTTGCCACCATGGGAGTATGATTCTTCTTTTTAGTGCTTTTATTGCTTCTTCTTCTATTATTTCCTACAAAGTTTATAAAATCAAAAGATCAAAGAAATATACTATTTAGGCACAAAAGCATTCAATATTTAAGCACTAATCATCAATTTCTTGTATGAAAAAGCATAGAAAAATATGACATGATAACATGTCATCAGGCCTTTCCTTTCCTCTTTCTAGAGGGTTCTCCGGCCTTATATGCCATAAGTGAGAATGTAAAGCTAAAAGTAAGGCTTTTCCAAGACCAAACTTAAAACTTTGCTCATCCTCGAGCAAAAATAAACAAAAGAGAAGAATTGGGTAAAAGAAGAAAAAAAATAGATGGAGATGGAGGTAGGATAGTAATTCGGCCAAGTGAGGGCTAAATGTGTATGAGTAGTGTGTGGGATAAGTATGAAATGGATGTGATTGGGTTAGGGTTTATAGGGAAGAGTGTGTGGGCAAGTGTGAAAAAAAGAGAGAAGAAGGTGGGTTAGGTGAAGATGCCGTGGGACCCTCTGGCCCTGAGAGGCTAGGAAATTCAGATTCCCTGCTCTACTTATGGGAGTTTGATGTGAGAATTTATACCGGTTCGGAATTTAACAAAATAATTTCATTATTAGCATAGCCCAAACCGACAATCGATCCTCAAATCAAAGTTTAATTTTGGTTGTCACAAGTCCAACCCAACAAAGATAACAAAGAGTATTAGTCCCGGGTCATTCTCCCTAGGAATTGCAATCGAGAACTCAATTATTGGTTATGAGTATCATGGGGGGTTAGGTTGGTAAAAACAAGAAATTAAAGAGACAACAAAAGTAAAGCAAGTAATAAAGAGAGGCATTCATGGCAAGGATTGAGAATATAGACTTTCTATCCTAGTCATTAATTATCATATAATGATTGACAAGAGCTAATCCTATTAGTCATCTCCAACAATGGAAGAAGGTTTAATGTTATCTTCGCATGAGAGAAAGTCAAATAAGATTAGTTAATCTCAATCCACAAGTCCTAATCAAGAGACTAGTGTCAATGAAAATAATATTAACTAACAACTCTAGATCATCAATCTAAATTGGGTATTAATGACTCACGATTGCCCAATTTCTCCTTCCAAACCAAGAATGCTCAAAAAGCTACTCTAACATCAAACCAAGCATTTTGTCAAACACTTGGAAGGCATAAAAAGAAAGCATCATAAAATTACAAGAATATTAAAATCTACAATTAGCCAAAGCAAGAAAATAACAATAAAAGATCAATTAAACATCAATGACATGAAAACATAAAATTTCACTAAAGAAAATCCAAATCCAATAGGAGTTCATCAACATAAAAAGAGGCATAAAAAGGAAAATTAACAAGAGAACTAAGAAGAACAAATATGTAAGAACAAGAAATTATAAAGAAAACTAGATGAAAACAAGATTTAAAACCTAAATCTAAGGGAGATCTAACCTAATTCTACCCTAATTCTAGAGAGAAGAGAGAGATCCTCTCTCTAAAAACTACCGAACATGGTCCTAAGCTAATCTAATTGCTCCCCCTTTGTCCATTCATCAATTCTGCATGAAATAGTATCATAAACGAGTTGGATTTGGGCCTGGGAATCTCAAAAATCGCCCCCAGCATTTTCACTTTAATGAGGTGACGTGCAGCTTGTCACGCGTGTGCGTCGACAACACGTGCACGTCACTGGCAAATTCCTTTCTCACGCGTACGCGTGGGTGACGCGTGCGCATGGCCTTCAATTCTCCAAATGCTTATTTCTTCATGAATTCTCCACTTTGTATGCTTTTCTCTTCACTTCTTCCATCCAATACTTGCCTTATGAACCTGAAATCACTCAACAAACATACCAAGGCATCAAATGAAATTAAAGTGAATTAAAATTAGCAATTTAAAGGCCTAAAAAGCATGTTTTCACTCTTAAGCACAAATTTAGGGAGAATTACAAAACCATGCTATTTTATTGAATAAATGTGAGATAAGTTGATAAAATCTCCTAAATTAAGCACAAGATAAACCACAAAATTGGAATTTATCAAACCTCTCCACACTTAAACTAAGCATGTCCTCATGCTAAACTCAAGAAAGAGACAAAAGGTATCAACATTTATTCAATGCAAACTCTCTATATGCAACTTCTCTAACTTCATGCAATTACTTGGTCAAAATAAATCAATTTCCAAGAATACATATATAAGTACAAGGGCTAGTGGTATTAACAACCAAGTCAAATCCACAATTGGTTTGAGTTATTGAAAAGAATTTACAAACTTGCAAGAAAAGAGATGATCATGTAAACATGTAATTGAGCAATCGAACCCTCACCAGATGTGTATCCGCTTTAGTCGCTCTAGTGTATAGGGTTGATTCACTCAATTCTCCTCTAATCATGGTTTCCAAGATTTGTTTTTCATCTAACAATCAACAATTATTCCATGCATGCATACAAATATCATGAGGACTTTTCATAAGGTTGTAATGGGGCTAGAGTTAAGGTAGGATTATATGTGGTCAAGTGAACTAGAATTTGAATCTTTGATTAACTTAAACTTCCCACCTAACCTATGACAACCTATACAATTTAAATAATAACCTAACTACTAATTCTTTACTTTTTCACACACTCATGCATTCTCTTTTTGATCAAAACACATATGCATTGATTATTATTAAACTTTACTTTGGGGTATTTTGTCCCATTTTTATTGGTTCCTTTTTCTTTTTCTTTTCTTTTTATATTTTTTTCTTTTTCTTTTTCTACATTTTTTTCTTTTATTTTTTTTGTTTTCTCTTTTTCTTTTGATGAATTATATACAAAAGTATCAATGCATATGGTTTAAATATTTAATGCATGAGCATGTATCCAATTCCTAAAATTTTGAACAAAAATAAAAATACACTTTTATCTTTACCCAATGTTTCCAAATTGAATGATAAACACTCTCACTAGCCTAAGCTAATCAATGATGTAAATTAAGGACATTTTTTGTTTTTCGCTTTAAGGATTGTAATGTGCTAAAATTAAGAACAAATGGGTTTAGCATAGGCTCAAAATTGGCTAACAATGGTAGACAAAAGGTAGGCTATTTATGTAAGTGAGCTCAATGAAATAATGGTCTCAATTATATAAGTGCATTCATACACAAAATAATGGACATAAAGAATCAAACAAATCAAAGATTGTAATCATAGATAGAGAACAATACACACAAGAATGAAAATAGTGGTTATATGATGTAACCACACAATTAGGCTCAAAACTCACATGCTTATGTGTTCTTAGCTCAAAAATAAGGTCCACAATGTATAATTCAAGCAAGTTCTAAAAAAATTCTCAAATCAATTGGGGTGCCCTATAGATAAATTTCTTAGAAAATTTTATCATTTTGACTAAGCTTATTATATATATACAAAATAAGAAAATGCAACTAAAAATCTTAGAAGACCTAAAAATGAAATGCAAAAGTGTTGGGATTAGAAATTTGTCACCCAAAAATGGCCGATCGGTCAAACGACCTCCTCACACTTAAAAGTTTGCACCGTCCTCGGTGCATTCAGACATGAGCAAGGGGGTACGGTGACTTTCCGGATTGCCACCTTCAGCTGGTGGATCAACCGGCTCCTGCATGTTCTTTCTCCTGCTTTCGTTTTTTCTTATGATGACTCACCCATGAAAGATAGAAAATAGCTCAATTAGATGAGAAAATACAAAAGCAAGGAAGTGTAAATTGTTGGAATGAGGTGATGACCACTAGAATTGAGTAAGTGAATTAGTGTGACCTTGATGAAAAATATGTGTGTGGGTCCTAAGATTGCGCATGGTTTAGAACTCACAACCTAGTGTTTAAAAGCCATTTCACAATTACACAAAAGAGGGTGCACTTCACTCATTCTAGTGTGCTTGAAATACTCTAAAGAGAACTTGTAGGTTAAGACAACCAACAAGCAATAGAGAAGTATAAAAACATTCAAGCAAAAATCAAGCAATTGTGAATTGGATAATGAATGGAGATAGATTGATGTGCAAGGTAAATTTAATAAACCAAATGAAATATATAACTCACGCATCAAATAATGACACATATTGAAGTTTGTTTGCAACATCTAAGTGACATAAAGGTGGAACGCATGGGTGCTATGGAAATTAGAAAAGAGAAGATAGAAGCGAAGATCAATCACATAGCAAGCATGGTCCACAAAGCTCAAAAATATGTCACTAGGTAAGCTTTCGATCTAATTTCACAATTCCAAAATCTCAATGCATGAAATAGGTGATGTGAATAAGGGTAAATCATACACAAGCATCACCTAAAAAATGCATTGATAACACGCTATTGCCTAATCATGGTGAATGAAATGATTTAAATCACATAAATGGCCAAAATATGCAATTCAAAAGATTTAGAAAGCTTGAAGGCAATGTCACATTTATTTGGTATTCAAAAATGTTAAGCATGAAAAAATCGAAACCAGGTAACAAATTGTAACCTCAACAAAGAATCCAACAATGAATATCAAAAACAATTATGCTAGAATAGCATCAAGTTAATAATAAGCATCAATAAACAACAAAAAAATTTAATAATCCAACACTTATCATGAAAAATAGAAAATTAAACAAAAATTAAACTAACTAAATAACTAACTAAAAGAAATGATGATATATGGTGATTGGTAGTGTTGGATGATGGTTCAAGAAGAGAAAGACAATAGGAGAAGAGAGAAGAAAGAAAGAAATGAAAAGAGGAGAAGAAATGGAGGTGGATGGAACAGGGTGCCCACACGTACACATGGAGTGACGCGTAAGCGTGGTGAGGTGAAAGGGGTGCGATGTGTACGCGTGGGTCATGTGTCGCGTGATGGTCAAATCAGAGAGAGGTGACGCATACGCATGGATGGATTTTGTGCTAGAAGCACAATTTCAGCCCAAAACGTGCGCAACTCTCTGGAATTTGTATGGGAGGTGCAGCATTAGGGGCGTCACGTGTACACGTGAGAGGCTGAAATGCTGGTGTCACGTGTACGCATGGGGTGACATACGCGCGTGGTCGGTGCTCTATTTTTCAAAATTTTTCAAGTTCTAACATCAAAACCAAGAATTCTAAACCTCCAAACAACTATCAAAACACTATAAAACCTTATTTAACATACTAGACTATTAAATTAACCAAACAAATAAAACTAATCATTAAATTAAACTAATTTTACCAATATTTACAAAAAGGAAAACTGAAAAGATGTTACCATGGTGGGGTGTCTCCCACCTATCACTTTTGTTTATTGTCCTTAAGTTGGACTTATGGGGAGCTCTCATCAAGGTGGTTTGTGCTTGAATTCATTCTTGAACATCCACCAATGCTTGAATCTCCAATAAGCTCCATCATTCACAATTAATAGCTCCAAGCCTTGATGGAGTTCTTCACAAACCATAAGCTCCCAAAATTGATTCTCTTTTTGTAATCTGGGATCCCATACTTTGTTTTCACACCTGTCTTCAAGTTGATCATGGTAATTCCATCCGGATGGTTTAGCCTTGGAATTCTCACTTAATCTTCCAAAAAACTTCCTAGACCCATTCAATGTAGCATGACTCTAACCCTTGCAATTCAACTTTGAGCGTGCAACCATATTGAACATAGAATGATGTTTCTAACCACTAATCATCTCCCTTTTGCTCTTAAAGCCACAAAGAGCTCTAAATTGACCATCCGTCTCTAGCAAACCATATTCAAGTGGGATAATAAATCTTAGAGATAAGAGATTTACCCACTTGAATGAAAAGATGGACGGTGATAGCTTGGGGAGAGGTGTCTCCAATGTCTTTGCAAACTCTACTCCCTTGTGTTCTTCCTTGACAACTTCCACCTCTTTGCAAGCATCTTCAATTTCAACCTTTTTCTCTTAGTAGCTTCCTTCCAACTCAATCTCTTCTTCATTGCTTACCAAGGGTATGGGAGGTTGTGCACATTCTTCTATGACCTCAATGTCATATCCAATGGGAGAGGATTCAATTGTAGATAGGAACTCATCAATGATTGAATCCATCTCTTGATCAACCTCTTCAAAGTCTTCAACCATGATATGTATTGGAGGTTATACACCCTCCTCAACATCAATATCAAGATTCTTGGAGGAGGGCTCTATAATTTTACATTTCTATGGACTTTCAACATCTCCTAAATCTTCAACCACTCCTTCCGGCTCAGTTGTCTCAACTTGCTTCCTTGGTTGCAATTCTTGCTTTAAATCCTCTTCTTCACCTTGAAGCTCCAAACTCACTCCCTCACTATGCTCTTTGGTTGATTCTCCACATTCATCAATGGGAGTACTTGGGATGCATGAGCTTAGGTGGAAGGCCATGTGGTTAATGGCATCCGCCGTGGTAGCAATCATGACTTCTAGCTTCTTTAGCTCCTTTTGCTTCTTTTCTTGCCTTCGGATATAAGAGCTTTTTTAATATCTCTTCGTTGTTCTTGCAAGAAGGTTTGGAGAGCTTCATCCATTGGAGGAGATGATGGAAGAGAGGGTTCATCATTTAGGAAAAATGGTTCATAATTGGAAGGTAATTCATCTTGGTAAGAGTATGGAGATGGTGTATATTGAGGTGGTTCTTAGGAGTAATTGTGTTGGAATAGTTGTGGTTCTATGTATGGTTCATATTGCTCATAAGGTGGTTGGTATGGTGGATAAGGATTAAGGTCATATGGAGGTATTTGGTGGTAGGAGGCTTATGAGTATGATGGTTCAAATTTACGTTGAGGATGTGGTTCATAGGCATATGGTGATTGTGGTTGACAACCACAATGAGGGTCACCACATCCATTAAGTTGATATGCATTAGGAGTTGGATTAAACCTATAAGAAACCGGATGAGGTTGTTGCCACAAAGAGTGGTCAATTCCTTGAGGCTCCTCCCAACTTTGATTGTTCCATCCTTGATGCATGTTGGCATTGTAGTTTCCATTTCCTACAACATAGTTTGAACCAAACTCATAGCCAAAGGGGTGAGAATTCATAGTGAAAAGAGAAAATAAAAACAAAAACTAATGAGAACAAAGAAAACCAAATCCTAAAACTAGCAAAAACTAGTAAACAAACCAAAAATCAAACTATTTACAATATCAACATATATAAAATAACCAATAACAAGAACACATTGTAATTCCCCGCTAACAGTGCCCAAAACTTGATGTGAGGATTTATACCATTTCGGAATTTAACAAAATAATTTCATTGTGAGCATAGCCCAAACCGACAATCGATCCTCAAATCAAAGTTTTATTTTGGTTGTCACAAGTCCAACCCAATAAAGATAACCGAGAGCATTAATCCCGAGTCATTCTCCCTAGGAATTGCAATCGAGTGCTCAATTATTGGTTATGAGTATCATTGGGGGGTTGGGTTAGTAAAAACAAGAAATTAAAGAGGCAACAAAAGTAAAGCAAGCAACTAAACAAAGCAAGTAATAAAGAGATGCATTCATGGCAAGGATTGAGAATATAGACTTTCTATCCTAGTCATTAATTATCATCCAATGATTAACAAGAGCTAATCCTATTTAGTCATCTCCAACAATAGAAGAAGGTTCAATGTTATCTTTGCATGAGAGAAAGTCAAATAAGATTAGTTAATCTCAATCCACATGTCCTAATCAAGAGATTAGAGTCAATGGAAACAATATTAACAAACAACTCTAGATCACCAATCTAAATTGGGTATTAATGACTCAAGATTGCCCAATTTCTCTTTTCAAGCCAAGAATGCTCAAAAAGCTACTCTAACATCCAACCAAGCATTTTGTCAAACACTTGGAAGGCATAAAAGGAAAGCATCATAAAATTACAAGAATAATAAAATCCACAACTATCCAAAGCAAGAAAATAACAATAAAAGATCAATTAAACATCAATGACATAAAAACATAAAATTGCATTAAAGAAAATCCAAATCCAACAAGAGTTCATCAACATAAAAAGAGGCATAAAAAGGGAAATTAACAAGATAACTAAGAAGAACAAAGATGTAAGAACAAGAAATTATAAAAAAAACTATATGAAAACAATAATTAAAACCTAAATCTAAGGGAAATCTAACCGAATTCTACCCTAATTCTAGAGAGAAGAGGGAGCTTCTCTCTTTAGAAACCACCTAACATGGTCCTAAGTTAATCTAATTACTCCCCTTTTGTCCAATCTTCAATTCTGCATAAAATAGCCTTAGAAACGAGTTGTATTTGGGCCTGGAAAGCACAGAAATCGCCCCCAGCGTTTTCACGTGTGCCCGTCGATGACGCGTGCACGTCGCTGGAAAATTCTTTTCTCACGCGTATGCGTGGGTGACACGTGCGCGTGGCCTTCGATTCTTCAAATGCTCATTTCTTCATGAATTCTCCACTTTGCATGCTTTTCTCTTCACTTCTTTCATCCAATACTTGCCTTATGAACCTGAAATCACTCAACAAACATATCAAGGGATCGAATGGAATTAAAGTGAATTAAAGTTAGCAATTTAAAGGCCTAAAAAGCATGTTTTCACTCTTAAGCACAAATTTAGGGAGAATCACAAAACCATGTTATTTTATTGAATAAATGTGAGATAAGTTGATAAAATCCCTATATTAAGCACAAGATAAACCGAAAAATTGGGGTTTATCAGCGTTGAACGCCCAGCTCATGCTCTATGGGTGGCGTTCAACACTAGCTTGCTTTTCCATTTAGGGCGTTGAATGCCCAGGAGAGACCTCCTTCCTGGCGTTCAATGCCAGGTTTTCTGCCATTTTGGGCATTGAACGCCCAGCCTTTGCTCCATGGCTGGCGTTCAACGCGAGCTTGCTAGTCTTCTTGGGTGTTGAACACCCAGCAGGGACACCTTGTGTGGCGTTCAACGCCAGGTTGGCTGCTCTTGGTGGGCATTGCACGCCCACTCTGCCTTCCTTGGCATTTAGTGCTAGCAAGACACTCCATCCAGAGTGTTCTATTTTCATCCTTGAACCTTTCTGTCTCTGTTCTGATTACTGCATATGATCATGAACCTAAGGAAATAAATAAAGAAAAACAAACTTGAATTAAAAGAAATAGAAATAACTAAATAGGGTTAGGTTGCCTCCCAACAAACGCTCCTTTAACGTCACTAGCTTGACGGTTAGCTCCTTATGGAGATTGATATGGGCTCAAAATTTTGCCCCTTACAGTGAACTTTCTTCCTATCTTCTCATGGATGAGCTCCACATGCTCTAGAGACAAGACACGACTCACTGTATGTGGTATGACTGGTTTCTTGGTAAAGACAACTCTTATGCCAGGTGAGAGGCCTTCAGTGGAGATCTTTTTATCCCTCCAGCCTTTAAGTACTTTCTTCTTAGTACCTTTGGTCTCAGTGCTTGTTGATGGCTGTCTAACACCAAGCTTAGAATTGGTGTCTGGGGGCCTTAGTAAAGCTCTGCACTGAAAGAGATGGTTGAAACACTAAGTGTTGCACAATTATCTTTCTTTTCTTAGAGCGAGAGTTAGGGTGAGGCATCTTGAACAAGATGTGATCCTCCTCTAGTTGTAAAATCAGTTCTCCCTTAGCTACATCAATGATAGCATTGGCAATGGCTAGGAAAGGTCTTCCAAGGATGATGGATTCATCTTCATCTTCGCCAGTATCTAGGAGTATGAAATTTGCAGGGATGCAAAGGTCTTCAACCTTCACCAAGACATCCTCTACTAAGCCATATGCTTTCTTCATTGAATTGTCTACCATCTCTAGTGAGATATTTGTAGCTTGTACCTCAAAGATTCCCAACTTCTCCATTACACAGAGTGACATGAAGTTTATACTTGACCCTAGGTCACACAGAGCCTTCTCAAAGGTCATAGTTCCTATGGTGCAAGGAATTAGGAAGCGTCCGGGATCCGAAAGCATCTGAGGCAGCTTCTTCTAAGCCAAAGCATTGAGTTCTTTAGTAAGCACTGGAGGTTCTTCCTCCAATGTCTTTACTCCAAATAATTTGGCATTTACCTTCATGAGAGCTCCTAAGTACCGAGAAACTTGCTCTTTCCTAGTTTCCTCATCCTCATCAGAGGATGAGTATTTATCAAAACTCATGAATTACAAGAGTGCTTGCAAGGGGACCTCTATAGTCTCTACATGAGCCTTGGCTTCCTTTAATTCATGGATAGGGACTTCATCAATGGGTGTTGAGTACTCAGTAGGAACACCCTTACTGGCGTCCAACTCCACCTCTTATGGCTTTTTGGGCATTGAACGCCCAGTGGGGACATCCTCACTGGCATTCAACGCTAGCTTCTCTACCAGTTTGGGCGTTGAACGCCCAGGAGGGACATCCTTCCTGGAGTTTAACGCCAGCTCTTGTGCCAGTTGGGGTGTTGAACGCTCAGTAAGGTCTTCCTTACTGGCATTCAACACCAACTTGTCCTCTCCAGATTCGGCCTCAGCCTCTGTGGTGATGGCCTTACACTCTTCTCTTGGGTTTACTTCAGTGTTACTAGGAAGAGTGTTAGAAGAAGTATCAGGGATTCTTTTACCCCATTGACTAACTTGTACCTCTAAATTTCTGATGGAGGACCTTGTCTCAGTTATGAAACTGTGAACGGTCTTAGAGAGGTTGGAGACTATCATGATTAAGTCAGAAAGGCTCTGCTTAGGAGTCTCCATATGTTCCTGAGAAGATGGAAATAGTGTCCTATTGTTGAACCTATTCTGGGTTCTTCCACCTTGATTATTATTAAAGCCTTGCTGAGGCTTCTGTTGATCTTTCCATGAAAGGTTAGGATAATTCCTCCATGATGGATTGTAGGTATTTTCCAAGGATTCTCCCATGTAATTCACCTCCTCCATCATAGGTTGGTCAGGATCATAAGCTTCTATTTTAGAGGAAGCTTCTTAAGTGCTGGCAGTTGTAGCTTGCATTCCAGTCAAATGCTGAGAGATCATATTAACTTGTTGGGTCAAGATCTTGTTTTGAGCTAATATGGCACTTAGAGTGTCCAATTCAAGAACTCCTTTCTTCTGAGCTACCCCATTATTCACAGGGTTTCTCTCAGAAATGTACATGAATTGGTGGTTTGCAACCATCTCAATTAGTTCTCTTGCTTCTGTAGGCATTTTCTTCAAGTAAAGTGATCTACCTGCAGAGTTGTCCAATGATATTTTGGACATCTCAGAAAGACCATCATAGAAGATGCCTAGGATAAACCATTCTAAGAGCATATCAAAAAGATATCTCCTGATCAGTTTTTGGCCTAGAAAACACATATTAGAGGCTATAAAGTGGGGGAATGCATCAATTCATGGGGAATACATTCATTATTCACAATTTTAGTTTTAGATATAGTTTTTCTAAAGAGAGAGAGAGGCTCTCTCCTCTCTCTAAGTTTTTAGGATTTAGGATTTCTCTTAGGTTAGGTTTACTTCTTCTTCATTCCAGGTTCAATGTTCCTTTACTTTAGTTTCTCTTCTATTTTTATTTATTCTATTACTTTGATTTATGAATTCTCATATTAGATTTGATTTTATATTTAATATAATTTGAGATATTTTAGATTTATGATTTCTTTCTTTTATTTATGATATAAATAATTTGGATTTTTTCCCTTTGGCTTTGGTTGAGTAATTGGTGACACTTGAGTTATCAAACTCAGTGCTGATTGAAAATTGGAATTTGCTGATTGATTTGGATTCCTCTAATGCTAGTCTTTCCATAGGAGTTGACTAGGATTTGAGGAATTAAACTGATTAGTCCACTTGACTTTCCTTTATTTAGTAAGGGTTAACTAAGTGGGAGCAATAAACAATTCTCATCACAACTGATAAAGATAACTAGGATGGGATTTCCAGTTCTCACACCTTGCCAAGAGTTTTTTTCTAGTTATTAATTTATTTTCTTGCCATCTAATTTATTAAACCTTTCAAAAAACCAAAACGATACTTTTCCATAACCAATAATAAATCATACCTCCTTATAATTCCTTGAGAGATGACCCGAGGTTTAAATACTTCGGTTATAAATTTTACTAGGTTTGCTTTAGTGACAAACAAGTTTTTTGTACGAAAGGATTTTTGTTGGTTTAGAAGCTATACTTTCAACGAGAGCTTATTTGTAAAATTCTAGACCACACAAGAATCCGTTGGTCAAAAAATGGCGCCGTTACCGAGGAATTGCAAACGTGTGTCTTATTATTGGTTATTGTAAATATTTGCTTTTGCTTGTTTATTTGTTTCCGTTTTTTGTTTTTAATTTTTATTAACTACTATGAATTCTTACCCCTCTGACTTTAAGTTTGGTTCCAATGTTGTTGTAAAGAATGGAAGCTATAATGAGAACAGGCATCAAGGTTGGAAGAATCAGAGATAGGAGGAACCACAAGGATTTGATCAACCCTCTTGGCAACAACCCCCTCCAATGCGCTATAGCCAACAACCACTGTATGATGCATACCAAGACAATCGTTATGATGGACCCCCTTATAGTTACCAACAAGCCCTACCATACGTCTATGACCCCCCTCCTCAACATAGGTTTGAACCACCAAACTCACAAGCCCCTACTACCAAACACCCTCATATGACTCTAACCCTTATCCACCTTATGAACAATACTTAGAACCACCCCATTCCAGCACAATTACTCTCATGAGCTGCCACCTCAATATTCACCATCTCCATGCCTTTACCAAGAAGAACCACCTTCCTACCATGCACCCTTTCTCCAAAATAATGATCCCTCCTATGCACCCCAACCTCCACTGGATGACAACACCCTTGGTGCTATTCACCAAGGGCAAACAGAGCTTCATACCACACTTGCCTCTATCAGTAGTCTCACCTCTACTCTTCAAGCTCTTACATCCCGCATGGACCAATCTTCTACCTCGAATACTCAACCCTCAAGCTCTAGTGCACTTCCTTTTCAACCACATAATGATCTCTCCATCCCATCACCACCCTCCATGGAAGAGCACCCACATCCATCAATCCAAGAGTAAGATGATCCCAATTATACTATGGACATGAAACAAGAGAGAAGAAATCGTCTTAGAGATGCAATCGTGATGGATCGGTTACACGCGGCCTTATTTCCAGAGGAGAAAGAGGAGGCCCAAAATGTGGAGGTAGGAGAGACCCTTGAAGATGAAGGAGTAGTTGAAGAGAGTTGCCATAGAAAGAAAATCATCAAGGAGGAGTACGATCTTATACTAAAACCACTGGACAAGGCAGCAATTATTGAAGAGGAAGAAGTGGTTGCAGACTTAGGAGATGCTGAATCTCCATTGGAAAGTCCAGTCCTAGAGCCTCCTTCCAAAGTATTTGATGTTGATGTTGAGGAGGGTGTACAACTTTTGAGATAGATCATGGTTGAAGACTTTGCAGAGGTTGATCAAGAGATGGCGATTAAAGAGGAAGAAGTACAACCTCTCATTCCATTGGTAAGTAATGAAGAAGAGATTGAATTGGAAGAAAGCTACCAAGAGGGAGAGGTTGAAATTGAAGAAGCTTGCAAAGAGGTGGAAGTTGTCAAAGAAGAGCCCAAGGGAATGGAGCTGGAGATCACCTTGCCAAGGTTGTTGGAGACCTCTCCCCAAAGCCATTACCATCCAATACAACATTCAAGTGGGTAAAATTCTTATCCTTGACCTTTACTTTCCCACTTGAATATGGTTTACTTGAGACAGATGGTCAGCTTAGAACTCTTTGTGACTTTAAGAGTAAGAGGGAGATGGTTAGTGGTTGGCGACCCAATCCTAGGTTCGTTGTGGTTGGGAGCTCAAAATCTAAATGCAAGAGTTGGTGTAGAGCTCGAATGAATGGGTCTAGGAAGCTATTTGGATGCCTTAGTGAGAAGTCGGATCGCTTACCACCTGGATGGAATCATGATGATTAACTTGAAGACGGGTGTAGAATCAAGATTTGGGATCTGGAATATGTGAGGATCACTTTTGGGAGCTCAAAGCTTGTAAAGAACTCCATCAAGGCTTGAGGAATATACCTAGTATTGATAGAGCTTACTGGAAGTCCAAGCATTGATAGAAGTTTCAAGACGAGTTCAAGCACAAGCCACCATAATAAGGGGCTCACCGAATGTCCAACTTAAGGACTATAACTAAAACTGCTAAGTAGGAGACAATCCACCATGGTATAATTGTTCCTTTTTATTCTTAATCTTATTTTATTTTATTTTTACTAGTGTTCATTCATAATTTCTGCATATTCACCTACAATCTACATTTTCATCTGCATATTGCATAAAAAAATGGTAGAGAGTTGCGTGGGAGCAATGCAAAAAGTATGCCAATCGTACAAGTATCACCACGCGCACGCGTCCCTCACGCGTGCGAATCATTTTGAACATTTGGCACTTCACGCGTACGCGTCAATGACGAGCACGCGTGACCTAGGAAAATCGGTGTAAAGAGTTGTCAGGCCAAAAGTTGTGCTGGCCTGGTGCGGGCACTGTGCCCAAGGCACAAATTCACCCAGGCGTACGCGTCCATGACGCGTGCACGCCATTTTCAAATTCTGACCACTCACGCGTACGCATCAATGGTGCGCACGCATCACATGTTATTTTGGCATACCCCCCAAGACAAATAGAGAGTTGTGCGTGTGCAAGGATGCCTTCGCACGAGTAGCACAAACACGGTCACGCGTACGCGTGACCGATATCCACGCATCACCTTCCAATTTTTGCGACCCACGCGTACGCGTGGAGTACGCATGCGTGTCACTACCGCAACACCACCAGATCCCTGCGTCGCCACTTTTCTTATCTTTTCTTTTCTAATCCTTATTTCTTTCTTCTTTCTTTCTCTTCTTTCTTCTTTATTATCCATTCTTTTTCTCCTTCTTCTTCCTTTACTTTTTCTTCTTCTTCCCCCTTCTATCATATCTTCTACACCTCACATTCTCCATTATCTCTCTTTGTCCCCTTCTTCTCAAGGTTTTTTCTTTCTATTTTCTTTCTTCTATTCTTATTATTTATTTATTTTTACATTATTTTACTTGGTGTTAAAAATCTAATTGGGTGATTATTTTCTTCTATAATTGCTTGTGGATTATTAAGGAGTTGTTTGACAATTATCACTAATTATTTTTGGATTGTTTGCATGTTCAAATTTAATACTTTCAATAGCATATTTACCATGCATGCTAAGTGTTTGTGAAAAGTCCGTATAGCCACTACAACAAACAAGGCATTTCACAACGGTCAAAAACCGTT
The DNA here is from genome assembly GCF_000817695.3 of Arachis duranensis. Classification (NCBI taxonomy): domain Eukaryota; kingdom Viridiplantae; phylum Streptophyta; class Magnoliopsida; order Fabales; family Fabaceae; genus Arachis; species Arachis duranensis. Next base: position 44,813,119 of record NC_029780.3, read on the forward strand.
GCCGTAGATTGAAAAATCGTTCCTAAAACTTTAGGCAATGCTTTGGCAACGGTTTTTGACTTGTGGTATATGCGGCCGTTACCAATGCTCAAAGGCAACGGTTTTTTACCTAAGTCAACAGTAACAGAAAAACCGTTGCCACAGTTAGTGGCATAGACAACGGTTTTGACGGAAAATTTTAGACAACGGTTTTGATCCGTTACTCAATAAGCAGTGGTTTCGAACCGTTCCTATTAACATGACAACGGTTTAAAACCGTATCTGGATAGGCAACGATTTTAAACTGTTGTGGTTTTATTATTCACATAGCCAACGATTTTATACCGTTACCGTTGGCTCCAGGTTTCGGCAACGGTTTTAAAACCGTTGCCAGTTTATAGCCATCTAGGACAACGGTTTTAAAGCGTTACTGTTGATGTCGTTTTTGGCAACGGTTTTAATACCATTGCCATTTTATAGTCATCTAAAACAACGGTTTTAAAGTGTTACCTTTGGAGTCGTGTTTTGGCAACGGTTTTAACACCATTGCCATTTTATAGTCATCTAAAACAACGGTTTTTAAAGCCTTAGCTTTGGAAATTTAATTAACACAAATTTTTAGAAATTTCGGCAGCATTCTAGCATTAAATATGACATTTCAGAATTTAACAAATTAACCCATATGAACTCACTAAAACCAAATCAACACTAATCAGCAAAATCAGCACTAAATAGCAAAATCAGCACTAAAACCAAATCAGCACAAACAGCAAAATCAATCCATATGAACTCACTAAAACCAAATCAGCACTAATCAAGCTCAATTTATATGAATTAAATGGCAGCAAGAGAAAATGGCAATCAGCAACAATATAAAAATTAGCATAATAAGCCATTAACAAGGATAAAACAGCACGCACTATAAGAATTTGAAACCGTTCATTCCAGGCATCAGCAGCAACCAAAAAGTTCAACCTAAATCCACTACAAATTAGATATAACTTCCTAACCACCTATAATCTACTAAGCATGCATAACTAAATAGACTAATTTAACAAAAACTGAACAAACTAATTAAACTAAGAAAATGTAAACAGGGAAAAAAATTAAGAACCTGTAAAAAGTTTACCTTTCAAAGTATTGTCTAAGTTCTCAGCCTCAGTTGGATTAACATAATCCTTGTCCTGCTCCTCTATAATATCTCTTTCATTCTCATCCAATTGCTCTTCACCATCAGGTCCGTTGTTAAGTTTAAGAAATGTATCAATCGGCATTGAAGCAAATTGACGTGTTTTTCCCTTCTTAGTTGGCCTTTCTTGCAAGCTACCACAATCTTCAATATCATCTTCAATTGGGGTCTCTTTTCTCTTCAAATCTTGACTCATTCTAGAATCTACTTCTGTAGTATTCTTGTGAGCCATAGCAGTAGATTTAGAAGGAAGTTCTTTTTCTTGTCTACATGTTGATCCTTGTGAGTGAGTCATACTTGCTTCGATCTGTACTTTACTTTTCTTCAAATTCTGCCGTTTTTCTTTTGCAACTTTTGGCTTTTCTACAAAATTCTGCTTATCATTTGCTTGGACACCATTTTTTCTTAACTTCTTCTCCCTTTCCCTATCACTAAGGGTTTTTATCCTCTTAAGTGGTGGTAGTGGTTGATGTTACTACTGACCAGAAGACATCTTTTCTCGCTTAACTTCCATATTTTTGAAGAACTTTGCATGCAATTCAGCACTTGACTTTGAATCTATCTCATGGTCAATGAATTTTTTGAACATTTTCTGAAAAAGGAAATAAAATAATGAGATTAGTATATATCGTAAAAAATCTATTAACATAACACTAAAAAATCAGATCACATATTAAAAGAACCAAGAATCTATAAGAAATGCACTTGTTCATAAACATTTACACCAAAAATAAAAGTAAAAAATATTATTCTATATTGAGAAGAGAAATCACTTTAAAGATCATAATCATCATCATATTCAGCTTGTTGTAGAAAAAGTGAAGGTTTCTCAATGATTGTATTTGGCATGTCTTCTCTAGTCCATTGAACTTCACAATTATCCTTTGGCACAAACAAATTATTCGCTTGATCAAAGGGGTCCTTCTGATTAGACTCTTCGGCTTCAACATCATACCCATCATACATATTGAATAAATCCCTTGGCACTGTGTCCATGTCATAATGCTTGTCTTTGTTAAAAGGGTCTTGAATATAAAAGCATTGGTGGACTTGTGAAGCTAATACAAAAGGATCATTCCTAGAACATTTTTTATTAAAGTGAACTGAAGTTAGACCAAAATTCTCTTCTTCAACTTCAAACCAATCACAATTGAAGAGAACAAATTTGAAACATGCATAATAGTCTAACTCAATTTTGTCATTTATTGCACCAAAATATGTTACGGCTTTTGTCATTGGGTTATTGTCCTTGGCACTAGCAAAGCTTGGTGTTTCACACACTAAAGTCACACCACTATTTTGAGTTGTGTGGCTTGCATCATGTTCTCTAGTTTGAAATTTGTAGCCATTGATTACTGATGAGCGGATAATTTATACGCTTTTTGGCATTGTTTTTAGGTAATTTTTAGTAGGATCTAGCTACTTTTAGGGATATTTTCATTAGTTTTTATGCTAAATTCACATTTCTAGACTTTACTATGAGTTTGTGTATTTTTTTGTGATTTCAGGTATTTTCTGGCTGAAATTGAGGGACTTGAGCAAAACTCTGATAAAAGGCTGACAAAGGACTGCTGATGCTGTTGGATTCTGACCTCCTTACACTCGAAATGGATTTTCTGGAGCTACAAAACTCCAATGGCGCGCTCTCAACGGTGTTGGAAAGTAGACATCCAGATCTTTCCAGCAATATATAATAGTTTATTCTTTATTCGAGATTAGATGATGAAAACTGGCGCTCAACGCCGGTTCCACGCTGCATTCTGGAGTCAAACGCCAGAAACACGTCATGAACCAGAGTTGAACGCCAAAAACACGTTACAACTTCGCGTTCAACTCCAAGAGAAGCCTCTGCAGGTGTAAAGTTCAAGCTCAGCCCGAGAACACACCAAGTGGGCCCCAGACGTAGATTTCTGCATCAATTACTTACTTCTGTAAACCCTAGTAGCTAGTTTAGTATAAATAGAACTTTTAACTAATGTCTTTGATTGTCTAGTCTTTGACCATTCGGTCTTTTGATCACATTTGGGGGCTGGCCATTCGGCCATGCCTGGACCTCTATCATTTATGTATTTTCAACGGTGGAGTTTCTACACACCATAGATTAAGGGTGTGGAGCTCTGCTGTACCTCGAGTTTTAATGCAATTACTACTATTTTCTATTCAATTCAGTTTATTCCTGTTCTAAGATATTCGTTGCACTTCACCATGATGAATGTGATGATCCGTGATACTCATCATCATTCTCACCTATGAACGCGTGACTGACAACCACTTCCATTCTACCTTAGACCGGGCGCATATCTCTTGGATTCCTTAATCAGAATCTTCGTGGTATAAGCTATAATTGATGGCAGCATTCATGAGAATCCGGAAAATCTAAACCTTGTCTGTGGTATTTCAAGTAGGATTCAGGGATTGAATGACTGTGACGAGCTTCAAACTCACGATTGTTGGGCGTGATGACAAACGCAAAAGAATCAATGGATTCTATTCCGGCATGATCGAGAACCGACAGATGATTAGCCGTGCTGTGACAGAGCATTTGGACCTTTTTCACTGAGAGGATGGGATGTAGCCATTGACAACGGTGATACCCTACATACAGCTTACCATGGAAAGGAGTAAGAAGGATTGGATGAAGGTAGTAGGAAAGCAAAGATTCAGAAGGAACACTGCATCTTCATACACCTATCTGAAACTCCCATCAATGATTTACATAAGTATTTCTATCTTTATTTTCTGTTTATTTATTATTATTATTCGAAAACTCCATAACCATATATTATCCGCCTAACTGAGAATTTCAAGATGACCATAGCTTGCTTCATACCAACAATCTCCGTGGGATCGACCCTTACTCACGTAAGGTTTATTACATGGATGACCCAGTGCACTTGCTGGTTAGTTGTGCGAGGTTGTGAAGAAAGTGCTGAGTTATAAACGCGCATACCAAGTTGAATGCCATTATTAGAGATCACAATTTCATACACCAAGTTTATGGCGCCGTTGCCGGGGATTGTTCGAGTTTGGACAACTAACGGTTCATCTTCATCTTGTTGCTCAGATTAGGTAATTTTCTTTTTATTTTCTTTTCAAAATGTTTTCAAAAAAATTATTTTTCAAAATTTCTCATCTGTTTTCGAAAATTATTCTAAATTTTTAAGAATGAATTCTAGAGTTTCATGTAACATGTTGAAGCCTGGCTGGCTGTAAAGCCATATCCAAATCCTTTTGGAATGAGACTTCAACTAATCACCTCAATGCATGTAATGCCATCCTAAAGCTGGCTGGCTATTAAGCCATGTCCAACCCTTGGATTGGAGCTTTAAGCTAACATTGAAAGATTCCTAGAATTCTTCTTAAAAATTTTGAATTTCTTATTTTCTTTTTCCTATATGTTTTTCGAAAAACATAAAATAAAATCCAAAATTTTTTTTTATAAAATCGAAAAAAAAATCAAAAATATTTTGTATTTCATGTTTGAGTCTTGTGTCATGTTTTAAGTTTGGTGTCAATTGCATATTCATCTTGTTCTTGCATTTTTCGAAAATTCATTCATTCATAGTATTCTTCATGATCTCCAAGTTGTTCTTGATAAGTCTTCTTGTTTGATCTTGATGTTTTCCTGTTTTGTATCTTTTATTGTTTTTCATGTGCATTTTTGCATTCATAGTGTCTAAGCATTAAAGATTTTTAAGTTTGGTGTCTTGCATGTTTTCTTTGCATCAAAAAAAATTTTTTCAAAAATATGTTCTTGATGTTCATCTTGATCTTCAAAGTGTTCTTGGTGTTCATCTTGACATTCATAGTGTTCTTGCATGCGTTATTTTTTATCCAAAATTTTCATGTTTTGGGTCATATTTATGTTTTTCTCTCTCATCATTAAAAATTCAAAAAAAAAATATCTTTTCCTTAATTTTCTCATAATTTTTGAAAATTTGAGTTGACTTAGTCAAAAATTTTTAAAACATAGCTATTTCTTATAAGTCAAGTCAAATTTTCAATTTTAAAAATCTTATGTTTTCAAAATCTTTTTCAAAAATCAAATCTTTTTCATTTTTTATTATTTTTGAAACTTTTAAAAATTTATTTTCAAAATCTTTTTCTTATCTTTATTTCAAAATTTTGAAAACTTTACTAACAATTAATGTGATTGATTCAAAAATTTGAAGTTTGTTACTTTCTTGTTAAGAAAGGTTCAATCTTTAAATTCTAGAATCATATCTTATAGTTTCTTGTTAGTCAAGTAATAAAATTTTAATATTAAAAATTAATTCTTTTTCAAAATATCTTTTTTATCATATCTTTTTCAAAATTTTATCTTTTTCAAAAAAATTTGATTTCAAAATATCTTCTTATCTTCTTATCTTTTCAAATTTGATTTTAAAATCTATTTCAACTAACTAATTGACTTTTTGTTTGTTTCTTATCTTTTTCAAAACCACCTAACTACTTTTCCCTCTCTAATTTTTGAAAATTCCTCACCCCTTGTTAAAATTCTTTTAATTAATTAATTTTTCAAATTTTAATTTTAATTTTATTTCTTCTCTTAATTTTCAAAAATCACTAACCCTTTTTCAAAATTAATTTTCGAATTCTCTCCCACTCATTTTCTTCTATTTATTTATTTATTTACTAACACTTCTCTTCATCTCAAGAATCTGAACCTATCTTCACCCTTGTGTTTGGATTCTTACTTTTTCCTTCTTCTATTCCTTTCTCTTCTACTAATATAAAGGAATCTCTCTACTGTGGTAAAGAGGATCCTTATTATTATTTTTCTGTTTCCCTCTTTTTCATATGAGCAGGAGCAAGGACAAGAACATTCTTGTTGAAGTAGATCCTGAACCTGAAAGGACTCTGAAAATGAAACTAAGAGAAGCTAAATTACAACAATCCAGAGACAACCTTACAGAAATTTTCGAAAAAGAAGAGGAGATGGCAGCCGAAAATAATAATGCAAGGAGGATGCTTGGTGATTATACTACACCTACTTCCAAGTTTGATGGAAGAAGCATCTCAATCTATGCCATTGGAGCAAACAATTTTGAGTTAAAACCTCAACTAGTTACTCTACTGCAACAGAACTGTAAGTTTCATGGACTTCCATCAGAAGATCCCTACCAGTTTTTAACTAAGTTCTTGCAGATCTGTGAGACTGTTAAGACTAATGGAGTAGATCCTGAAGTCTACAGGCTCATGCTTTTCCCTTTTGCTGTAAGAGACAGAGCTAGAACATGGTTGGACTCACAACCTAAAGATAGCCTGGACTCTTGGGATAAGCTGGTCGCGGCCTTCTTGGCTAAGTTCTGTCCTCCTCAAAATCTGAGCAAGCTTAGAGTGGATGTTCAGACCTTCAAGCAAAAAGATGGTGAATCCCTCTATGAAGCTTGGAAAATATACAAGCAGATGACCAAAAAGTCTCCTTCTGACATGTTTTCAGAGTGGACCATGATAGATATATTCTATTATGGTCTATTTGAGTTCTCTAAGATGTCACTGGACCATTCTACAGGTGGATCCATTCACCTAAAGAAAACGCCTGCAGAAGTTCAGGAACTTATTGAAATGGTTGCAAATAACCAATTCATGTACACTTCTGAGAGGAATTTCATGAATAATGGGATGCCTCAGAGGAAGGGAGTTCTTGAAATTAATGCTCTGAATGCCATATTGGCTCAGAACAAAATGTTGACTCAGCAAGTCAATATGATTTCTCAAAGTCTGAATGGATGGCAAAATGCATCCAACAATACTAAAGAGGCATCTTCTGAAGAAGAGGCCTATGATCCTGAAAACCCTACAATGGCAGAGGTAAATTACATGGGGGAAGCCTTTGGCAACACCTATAATCCCTCATGGAGAAATCATCCAAATTTCTCATGGAAGGATCAACAAAAGTCTCAACAAGGCTTTAATAATGGTGGAAGAAACAGGTTCAGCAATAGCAAACCTTTTCTATCATCTTCTCAGTAACAGACAGAGACTTCTGAGTAGAGCACCTCTAACTTAGCAAATATAGTCTCTGATCTGTCTAAGGCCACTTTAAGTTTTATGAGTGAAACAAGGTCCTCCATCAGAAATTTGGAGGCACAAGTGGGCCAGCTGAGTAAGAAAGTCACTGAAACTCCTCCTAGAACTCTCCCAAGCAATACTAAAGAGAATCCAAAAAGAGAGTGCAAGGCCATTGATATAATCAACATGGCCGAACCTAGAGAGGAAGGAGAGGACATAAATCCCAATGAGGAAGACCTCAGGGGACGTCTCTCAAGCAAGAAGGAGTTCCTTATTGAGAACCTAAAGGAATCTGAGGCTCATATAGAGACCATAGAGATTCCATTAAACCTCCTTCTGCAATTCATGAGCTCTGAAGACTATTCTTCCTCTGATGAGGATGAAGATGTAACTGGAGAGCAAGTTGCTCAATATCTAGGAGCCATCATGAAGCTGAATGCCAAATTGTTTGGTAATGAGACTTGGGAAGGTGAACCTCCCTTGCTCATTAGTGAACTAGATTCATGGGTTCAGCAAACCTTACCTCAAAAGAGACAAGATCCTGGCAAATTCTTAATACCCTGTACCATAGGCACCATGACCTTTGAAAAGGCTCTGTGTGACTTAGGGTCAGGCACAAATCTTATGCCACTCTCTATAATGGAGAAGCTGGCGATCATTGAGGTACAGCCTGCTATATTCTCATTGCAGATGGCAGACAAGTCAATAAGACAAGCTTATGGATTAGTAGAGGACCTGTTTGTAAAGGTTGAAGGCCTTTACCTCCTTGCTGATTTCATAATCATAGACACTAGGAAGGAGGAGGATGAATGCATCATCCTTGGAAGACCTTTCCTAGCCACAGCAGGAGCTGTGATAGATATTAATAGAGGAGAATTAGTCCTTCAATTGAATGGAGACTACCTTGTGTTTAAGACCCAAGGGTGTTTTTCTTTAACAATGGAGAGGAAGCATGAAAAGCTTCTCTTAGTATAGAGTCAAACAGAGCCCCCACAATCAAACTCTAAGTTTGGTGTTGGGAGGCCACATCCAAACTCTAAGTTTGGTGTTGAATCCCCACATTCAAACTTTAAGTTTGGTGTTGGGAGTCTACAACATTGACCTGATCACCTTTGAGGCTCCATGAGAGCCCACTGTCAAGCAAATGACATTAAATAAGTGCTTATTGGGAGGCAACCCAATTTTTATTTATCTTATTTTATTTTATTTTTATTTTATTTCTTCTTTATGTTTTATTAGGTTCATGATTATGTGGAGTCACAAAATAAATACTAAAATTAAAAAAGGATCAAAAATAGCAGAAGAAAAGCACACCCTGGAAGAAGGGCTTACTGGCGTTTAAACGCCAGTAAGGAGCATCTGGCTGGCGTTCAACGCCAGAATAGAGCATGGATCTGGCGTTGAACGCCAAAAACAAGCAACATCCTGGTATTTAAACACCAGGAAAATACCCTGAGGAGAGCTGGCGTTGAATGCCAGAAACAAGCATGGAACTAGCGTTCAACGCCAGAAACATGCTGCAATATGGGCGTTGAACGCCCAAAACAAGCATGAAGCTGGCGTTGAACGCCAGGATTGCATGAAAAGGGCGTTTTACACACCTCATTGGTGCAGGGATGTAAATCCTTGACACCTCAGTATCTGTGGACCCCACAAGATCATCTCAGGATCTGTGGACCCCACAGGATCCCCACCTACCTCAACTCACCTTCTCTCCCCTTCACACAATCTAATAACACTCTTCCCCAAAACCCTTCACCAATTACCTCAATCTCTCTTCCCCATCACCTCTTCACCACTCACATCCTTCCACTCTTCCCCATAAACCCCACCTACCTTCAAAATTCAAATTTCTTTCCCACCCAAACCCACCCAATATGGCCGAACCTTAACCCTTCCCCCTCCACTATATAAACCCCTCCATTCCTCTTTATTTTCACACAACACAACCCTCTCTCCCTCTCCTCCATATTTTCTTCTTCTTCATCTATTCTTTCTTCTCTTGCTCGAGGGTGAGCAATATTCTAAGTTTGGTGTGGTAAAAGCATAGCTTTTTTTATTTTTCCATAACCATTGATGGCACCTAAGGCCGGAGAAACCTCTAGAAAAGGGAAAGGGAAGACAAAAGCTTCCACCTCCGAGTCATGGGAGATGGAGAGATTCATCTTCAAAGCCCATCAAGACCACTTCTATGATGTTGTGGCCAAGAAGAAGGTGATCCCTGAGGTCCCTTTCAAACTCAAGAAAAATGAGTATCCGGAGATCCGACATGAGATCCAAAGAAGAAGTTGGGAAGTTTTGACCAACCCCATTCAACAAGTCAGAATCTTAATGGTTCAAGAGTTCTATGGCAATGCATGGATCACTAGGAACCATGATCAAAATATGAACCCGAATCCAAAGAATTATCTTACAATGGTTCGGGGGAATACTTAGATTTCAGTCCGAAAAATGTAAGGTTGGCGTTTAACTTGCCCATGATACAAGGAGATGCACGCCCCTACACAAGAAGGGTCAACTTTGATCAAAGGTTGGACCAAGTCCTTATGGACATATGTGTTGAAGGAGCTCAATGGAAAAGGGACTCCAAAGGCAAACCGATTCAATTAAGAAGACTGGACCTCAAGCCTGTGGCTAGAGGATGGTTGGAGTTCATCCAACGCTCCATCATCCCCATTAGCAACTGATCCGAAGTTACTGTGGATCGGGCCATCATGATCTATAGCATCATGATTGGAGAGGAAGTAGAAGTTCATGAAGTCATCTCCCTTGAATTCTACAAAATAGCCAAAAAGCCCTCTACCTTGGCAAGGCTAGCTTTTCCTCATCTTATTTGCCATCTATGCTACTCAACCAGAGTTATCATAGAAGGAGACGTCTTCATTGAAGAGGAGAAGCCCATCACTAAGAAGAGGATGGAGCAAACAAGAGAGCCCACTCATGGATCTCAAGAGACGCATGATGAAAATTATCACCAAGGAATCCCGGAGATGCTTCAAGGGATGCACTTTCCTCCTAACAATTATTGGGAACAACTCAACACTTCTCTAGAAGACTTGAGTTACAATATGGATCAATTAAGGGTGGAACATCAAGAGCACTCCTCCATGAAATTAGAGAAGATCAAAGAGCAATAAGGGAGGAGCAACAAAGGCAAGGAAGAGATATAGAAGAGCTCAAGGACATCATTGGTTCTTCAAGAAGAAAGCGCCACCAGCAATGGCGCCAAAAACTTGGCGCGCGGAATTACACTTCGCACAACTATACCAGCAAGTGCACTGGGTCATCCAAGTAATACCTGAGTGAGTTAGGGTCGATCCCATGAGGATTGTTGGCTGGAATCAAGCTGTGCTTATCTTGTAGATCTTAGCCAGGCGAATAGAAAAGTTGTTTGTTTATTTAAAGCACATAAAAGTAAAATAAAGACAAATGTTACTCAATTGAAGATGAATGCAATGATAAGAAGATGGTTAAGGCTTCAGAGATGCTTTGTTCTTCTGGATTAATTTGGTCTCACTATCTAGGCCAACTCTAAATGATTTCTTCTATGGCAGGCTGTATGTGATCAACGCCTTTCTTGAGAGGTCGCCGATTCTCCTCCAAGCTGAACACCAGGGTTAATGTGCATCCAGTTTGATTGAGGGTGAAGCTCTTACAGTCCATTCTCTTTTATGATCCTACTCAAAATGCCACAGACTAGGTCGAATCTTCCGGATCAGAGAATGATGCGCCTTTGGTTCTAGCCTTTACCACAAAGACCCTAATCACCCCATACCTCGGCTGAACTGGTGTCTCGAGAAGTCCCCAATGAAGTCGTGGATTAGCCGTCTAAGAGATGTATAAACAAGCTAGTGGTTCATTGATATCCCATGAAAGACGCTCGCTGAACCCATGTAAAATAGAGATAACCTTGTGCCGGTTCAATTCATTCATAAGGTTGAAGAACGAAGATACATCTTAGTATAGAGAATCAAACACGAATTGAGATAGAACAATAATACTTTTATTAATCCATAAAACTCATCAGAGCTCCTCCCTTTAACCTAGGAGGTTTAGAGACTCATACTAATAGAAAATATAATGAAAGGTAAAAGTGGGCAAGGATTGGTCAAAGATCCACAAACAAAGGTGATCTTCTCCTTTAAATAATAATCTAATAACTAAGGTTTACAGAAAAAGATAGGCTTAGGCTTATAGTGCAAAAATCCACTTCCGAGGCCTACTTGGTGAGTGTTTGGGCTGAGCTTGAGTGGTCTCCACGTGCTAGTAGGGCTCTAGGGCATTGAACACTGGCTAGGGGCACCTTTTTTAGCGTTGGATGCTGGTCACTCCTTTGTGGGCGTTGGACGCCTGGATTAGGGTAGATGGCTGGCATTGAACGCCAGTTTTGGGCCTTCAATTATAAAGCAAAGTATAGACTATTATATATTTCTGGAAAGCCCTTGATGTTAGCTTTCCATAGCCGTTGAGAGAACTCCATTTGAATTTCTGAAGCTCCACAAAAGCTCCTTCGAGTGCAAGGAGATCAGATCCTGATAGCATCTGTAGTGCTTTCTCTGCCTCTGGATCAGACTTTTGCTCCAGCTTCTCAATTTCAGCCACAAAATACCTGAAATTGCATAAAAAACACACAAACTCATAACAGAATCCAAAAATGTGAATTTTACACTAAAACCTATGAAAATATAATAAAACTTAAACAAAACATGCTAAAAACTATATGAAAATGATGCCAAAAAGCGTATAAAATATCCGCTCATCACAACACCAAACTTAAATGGTTGTTTATCCCCAAGCAACAAAAAATAAAGTAGGATAAAAAGAAGAATAAGATACAATAAATCTCAGTGTTTTCAATGAAGCTTAGTTTTAATCAGATGACCGGGATTTAGTAGCTTTTTGCTTCTGAATAGTTTTGGCATCTCACTATCCATTGAAACTTAGAAGTATTGGTCTCTTTAAGAACTTAGAATCCAGATGATATTATTGACTCTCCTAGTTTAGTTCTTTTTTATTCTTGAACACATCTCTTGTAGAATTGTGAATTTGGATTGTAAGCTCACCTAGGGACATCTTTTTGAAATTCTCAAGCTATATGGACCATGCTTGCTATGTGATAAATTTTAACTTCTATCTCTCATTTTCTAAGTGGCATAGCACCCATGTGCCCACTTTATGTCAATTAGGTGATGCGAACAAAAATTCAAAGTGTGTCATTGATTGATGTGTGATTTTCATAGTTTCTTTTGTTCATTAAGTTTACATGCACATCAACCAATTTTTATTCGTTATTCATTTCACAATTACTTGATTATTGCTTGAATACTTTCATACTTCTTTATTACTTGTTTGTTTGTCTTAACCTACAAGTTTTCTTTCATGTATCTTAAGCACACTAGAATGAGTGAAGTGCATACTTCTTTTGTGCAGTTGTGACATAGTTTTTAAATGTTAGTGTGTGAATTCTAAACCGTGCGCAACTTAGAATTCACACACTATTTTCATCCATGTCACAAACTAATTAACTCACTTCATTTTAGTGATCATTACCTCATTCCAACAATATGCTTCCTTGTTTTCGAATTTACTCATCTTATTGTAGTTTGTTTTACATTCCTCAGGATGAGTCACCATAATCAACAAAGGAAGCAGAAGAAAGCACATGGAGCAGTCGGATGACCCACTAGCTGAAGGTGGGGTGATGATGACTCCTTCAACTTTGCTCGACTTCATATGCACTGAGGACGATGCAAACTTTTAAGTGTGGGGAGGTCGTCCGACCAATCGGTCAATCTTAGGTGAAAATTTTTAATCCCAAACACTTTCACATTTTTTGAATTCTTAGTTCCAGTTTTCTTAGTTTATTGCATTTCTTTTCATATATACATATATATATATAATAAGCTTAGTCAAAATAATGAAATTTTTCAAGGAATTTATTTATAGGGAATCCCAAAATTGATTTGATTTAAAATACTTTTTCATAAAACTTGTTTGAATTATATATTGTGGAATATATTTTTTTAGCAAAGAACACACAACCATGTGGGTTTTGAGCCTACTTGTATGGTTACATCATATTAACCACTATTTTCATTCTTGTGTGTGTTATTCTCTTTCTATGATTGTAATCCTTGATTTGTTTAATTTTTTATGTCCATTATTTTGTGTATGAATATATTTTATATGATTGGGTATATATTCATTCATTAAATGTTTAAACCATATGTGTTGATACTTTTGTATATATTTTATTTTGAAAAAAAAAGAAAAAAAGAGAAAAATAAAAATAAAAAACAAAAAAAAGAGAAAAAGAAAGCAATAAGAAGGGGAAAAAATGCCCCAAAATAAAGTAATAATAACAATACATATACGTTGTGATTAAAAAGGGAATGCATGATTGTGTGAAAAAATGAATAATGGATAACAAGTTTTGCATTAGAGTTAAATAGGTTGTCATAGGTTAGGTGGAATGTTTAAGTTAATCAAATATTCAAATTTTAGTCAACTTGACCAAATACAATCTTACCTTGGCCCTAGCCCCATTACAACCTTTGAAAAGTCTTTATGATATTTGTATGCATGTATTGAATAATTGTTGATTGTTAGATGAAGAACAAATCTTAGAAAGCATGATTAGGGGAGAATTGAGTGAACCCTAAACACTTGAGCGACTAGAGAGTATACACATCCGGTGAAGGGTTTAATTTCTCAAATCTATATTTTCACCCATGATCATCTCTTATCTTACAAGTTTGTTAAATTCTTTTATATGACTCGATTCAATTGTGGATTGGATTTGATAATGTTGTTTTAGCCCTTGATTATGTATACATGCTTTCTTGGAAATTGATTTGCTTTGACTAGGTAGATACATGTAGATAACTAGATGGTATTAGGTAGAATAGTTACATGCATTTTGGTAGATTGCATATAGGTGATTTACTTGCATTGAATAAATGTTGATACCCCATTCTTGCATCTTTCTTGATGTTAAGCATGAGGAAATGTTTGGTTTAAGTGTGGGAAAGTTGACAAACCACAATTTTATGGTTTGTTTTATATTGAATTTGGTGATTTCATAAACTTTTCCTACAGTTATTCATTAAAATAGCATGGTATTGTGAAGAATAAAAACATGTTTTTTAGATCCTTAATTTGATCATTTTAATTTACTTTAATTCCATTCGATACCTTGATATATTTGATGAAGTTATTTCAGGTTTAGCACTCTCCCTCGAAATTATTCCTCCTAGGAATGCGGTTGCAGTATGGGAATGGAGAAGGTGGCAGGGCACTCTCCCACGAAATATTTCTCCCACATTCTCTTTTGATGGTGTGTGCTGAAAGTAGGGAAGGTGGTAAGGTACTCTCCCACGAAATATTTTTTCCACATACTCTTTTGATTATTGGTTTGAATGGGGAAGGTGGTACGACACTCTTCCTCAGAATATTTCCCCCACATCCTACTTTAAATGTGTGTTGAAAGTGGGAAAGGTGGTATGGCATTCTCCCTCAGAATATTTCTCCCATGTCTCTCTCTGGTTGCAAGGTGGTACAAAACTATCCCACGAAATTGTATGGCATCCAAGGAAAGGTGTTAGGGCGCTCTCCCTTGAAATATTTTCCCCTGAGTATACTTCCAGGAGAAGGTGGTAGGATACTCTCCCTCGAAATTTTTCCTCCTAGGGATGTGCAACAGAGAGACTAATCAGGGAGATGCCAATCGGATTTGGATCCGGTTCTTCCAATTTAAACGACACGTGAGCTCATGGCCAGTAGGACAGACATACATCATTCGCATTTGTGTGTATTAATTGGGTGTGCATCTTGTATTTGGCTTACCTTGTTGATTAATCGTATCTATATGCTATTGGACCTAATTGCTTTATTTGTTCTTACTTGTGTATTTCTTGTATTGCTTTGTTTGTGTTTGAACAATTGAGAGATTCCTTATGCTGGCGGTATTGATGTTGAGGGTTTTTACTGATGAGATGTGTTGATAAGAATAGATGATGGAAATGAATTTAATTGATATGATAATTTTCTAAGTAGATGCAAGGGTTGTGGTTCACCCCCACTTGCTCCGAGTTGAGACTAAATGTAGGGAATAATCGATTTGATATGGATGAAGAGATGAAAATTATAACTTTGAATCGTAGCCAAGTTTGGTGAGTTGACAATCGTTAAAGATTGAGATGATTAACAGATAGAAAAGAGATTATGCCGGTGTCGATTTAAGGCTGATGAATAAATTGTTTAACTTAAAATTCTTAGTCTGTAACTGCGAGAGAATTATTATTGTATTAAGGAACTTCATTAATGAAGAGACAAGTAAAGGTTAAACTTGAAGTATTTGTTAGAGTTTTTCCTATTTGGTTTAGAAAAGAACCCTAGGCTTGAACATTGTGCTGATTGGAGTTTAGGATTGTCCAACGTGTTCAAATCTTTTTACATACTCTCTATTTGGAATTATTACCCTACTGAAAATCTTCGGGTTCTTATTTGTTGTCGGATTTTTTTTTTAGATACAAGACATGACGTACCTCGCTGATTGTGCTGGATTCTTGATGAAGCGAAGACCTTACTTTTGAGGTTTGTAGATATCGATTTAGTACTTTTTTCCACTTTTGTATGTAATTAAATATCTCTCTTCGAGGTTTTAATCATAGAGAAGATGGATGTATTGTATACTCTTTGGGTTGTATTATGTTCTAGTCGGCCCTTCTTCGTAGGTCGAGACTAGTACTTTAGGCTCCGTTTGGTTCATGTCTCACAACGGCTGAGACACAGCCACAAAGACATAAATATTGAGACATGCACACATACGCAAAGACACGGTTAAAAAGTATTGTGTTTGGCAAGTATAATGGACAAAGTACACATTATTTTAAAAATTCTATTTTACCCTTGATATATGAAAAAAATTCATTAACTGCATCTCTATTCCTTCATCTTCTTCCTTCAACTTGATTCGTATTTCCAGCAAAACTAATTTATAATTCCATTTTCATAATCCAGAGCAAATTCAAACAACAAAACAAAATTTTAGATAGATATATATTATTAGGGTTTGGGTCAAGAAGATTAAAGAAAGCAGAGAAAAAAAAGAGAAATAAAATTATGAATTGCAAAGATAAATGTAAAAATAAAATGATGAATTGTAAAAATAAATGTACTCTACTTCAGTAACTTGTACTCAGTCAATATATATACCCAGGATGAAGGTGAATAATAACAAAGATGAAGAAGAGAGAAGAGAGTCTTTATTCATGGAGGAGGAAAATGCGTGGAGAAGAAAAGAGAAAAATGAGGCAAGGGTAAAATAGTATAAAAATATAATTTTATTTGTGTCTTAAGTAAAAAATTTGTGTCTTACCTTTTTGAAGAGACACAAATTACATGTATTTTATGGATATTCATGTGTAACCGTGTCTCTCTTAATTTTGTGTCTTAATAACCAAACAGTGAACATGTATACCCGTGTCTATGTCTTTGTGTCTTGTCTTCAAAAATAAACGCTACCTTATGTATGTTATCTATGGACACACACACACACACACACACACACACATATCTTTGGTTCGGTATATTGACGCTTGTTATCTTTGATGTTTCGAGTGCGATATGACTTTTGTTCTGTCATCTATTCTTCACAAGCTCCTAGATATATTATTATTCTTCACATACCATGTATGCACTTTTGAGTGTTAGAGGTCATAATGCCTCACCACCTCTGACTTACGACTATAGTATAAGACTTTGTGTGGTAGGAGTGTTACATAACAATCAATATATTCAAAGGTTTAAACCTTCACATCATCCTTGACAAGGCCTTAACTCGCTCATAAGACGACGATTAGATACAATGAATAAAATTCTTCTACGCCTCACTCAATCTGGGTCTTTTTTCCTTATCTAATCTCATAATAACATGACCCGTCTTCCATCAATCACAATCATTAAAGGTAGATTACTCATAATAAATTTATAAAATCAATTCCTAATGATTTTAAAGCCTTTAGAATAGTTCTTAGATTCAAAATAGAGTTTACAGGAGGGTACAAGCTCGCCGAATGGGCCTAACAACTCAAAATCAGCATTTTGGAAGAAACCAACTCGATGCGTACATTCCATCCTATACACACACACAACCCTAACTTTCGCTTCTGATTTGTGCACACGCAGCACCCTATGCCCACACACACTTTAGCTCAAATGCTGATGTTCTGCGGAATTTCAACATAAACGCCCAAACTTCTAAAATTCATAACTTTTTGTACAAAAATCATTTTTCTTCTATTTTTTGAAGACAATAAACTAGAAATTCTCAATTTTATAACATACTAAATTCTACCAAATTTTAAGTTTAGATGTTCAAGTTATGGCCTCCCAAATTTGGGTCAAATTCTGTAAAATTACATAATTTGCTCCTTCCCTTTTCTTTTTAATTCTTTTTCTCTTATCCAAAAATTTTCAACAACATAAAATCAAAACAAACCACTATTGACATTATCGTACCACATTATAATTTCTTTAATTAACCATCCCAAAGAATCAACGCAAGCCTCCATCAAACTCAATCATTAAAATGACCTCAATCGCTCAAATTTATCATACTTGGTCAAACCTCAATTTTAAGGTAAACCTCTCATCACCAATAATTTTTATATCAATTTCTCCCTATAAATGCTCATATTCCTAATCAACAATTATCACCTAACACAATATTCATATATCTATTATCAAATTTCATTTCCAACAAGTTTAGGCCAACATTATCATCAAATTTTCATATTCATCAACTTTAGGCAATAATACACACTAATATCATACCAAGTCATAGGATAATCAAACAATTAAGGCTTTTAAAATTTTTTATTCAAATTTATCATCCAAAATAAAAATTTTAACAAAAACCATCATCAACAACAATTCATCAATATCCTCATGTCAACTAGCCAAGGGTTTCACATAACATTATATAATGGTTATCTAAAAAGGAAACTGGTACCTTATACGATGATGATCCTAAACCTATTGAACTTTTCTTAGCTTTGACCAATCTAGTGCGCACGAATCCCCACACTTTTGTATAGTAGTACCAGCAAGTGTATTGAGTCGTCCAAGTAATACCTGAGTGAGTCAGGGTCGATCTCACGAGGATTGTAGTTTGAAGCAAGCTATGGTTGTCTTGCAGGTCTTAGTTAGGCATATCAAATGTTCATTGGTTTGAAGTTGTAAGAGTAATGTATGTTAAGAATACTGAATTGGAATCTATGATAGGAATAGAGTTAAGGATTGGAGTTGCTTTGTCTTTCTGAATAAACTCTGGTATTACTGCTCTCTTTGATTGTGAGTGATTTCTTCAATAGTAGACTGAATGTGATTGACACTGGTTTGAGAAGATGCCAATACTCCTCCAGATCTGGACCTTAGGTTTAGTGCGGATCCATTCTGATTGAGGGTGAAGCTCGTACAGTCCATTCTCCTTAATAATCATACTCAAAACGCCACAAACAAGGTCGAATCTTCCAGGTTAGAGAATGCTGCTTCTATAGATTCTAGCCTCTACCACAGAAACCCTAATCTCCCCGAAAATCGGCTGAACTGATGTCTCGAGAAGTCTCCAACGAATTCGTGGATTAGCCGTCTGAGATACGTATA
Source organism: Arachis duranensis (assembly GCF_000817695.3). Lineage (NCBI taxonomy): Eukaryota > Viridiplantae > Streptophyta > Magnoliopsida > Fabales > Fabaceae > Arachis > Arachis duranensis. The sequence goes on from NC_029780.3 coordinate 44,831,969, forward strand.
TTCAAGTTGTTGGTTCATCATTGTCCGATGAAAGATGCACACTGAACCCATGTAGAATGTGATAACCTTATGCCAGTTCAACGCATTCATATTGATGAAGAACGAATATACATCTTAGAATTAATCAAGCACGGATGAAGAGAAACAGTAGCACTTTTATTAATTCATAGGACTTAGCAGAACTCCTCTTCTCAACCTAAGTGTAAGACTCCAAATTTTTTAAAAATTAATTAATTAATTATTTATGAACTAATATATTATATTGAGATGTAGTTTTAAAAAAATTATTTTTAACAAAAATAATTAAATAGAATTTTATGATTATTGAAGTTTAATTTAATTATTACTTATTTTATTAAATTTAAATTATTTATAAAAAAATAATAATTTAATAAAATAAAAATTAAATTTATTATTATTATTATTATTATTATTATTATTATTATTAAAGTTTAAAAAAAAGAGGAAAAAAGTGGCCGAAGCCATTTGGGAGAAGGAAAGAACTGAAACGTGTTTTAATTTCATGGATATGTACGTGTGTAACAATATAAGATCATGCATATGTATATATATAAGATTATGACACCTAAACCCATGTAACATCTTCCCTAAACATGATCATTAGTTCTAAACCGGCCTTGCATGCTTCATTTTCTAGTAAAGCGAGAAAGAAAGAACCGAGAGAAGAGAGAAAACGTGAACTTTTTTTAACTTCCAGTTTTAATTTTTTTGTGATTCGTAACTCTAATAAAAAATTTGATTCGATAAAAGTGTTTGTATTTTCTTCATTTATGTGTTAGTATTATTTTTGTTTAGTAAAAGTTGACGGTGACGTAACTTTTATTTTTCAAGAATTCGGCCAATTAGAGTTTTAGGAAGCATAAACGATTTCTAACATTTTTTTCTTCAGCAACTCAGTCAGAAAACTTCTCTAAAATTTTCATGGATTCTGATTTTGTACGAAGGCAGGGGATTTATTTTAAAATTAACTATTTTAATTTACGAAAGTTGTTAAAGTTTAGTGAGTAACTGCAAATAATTTATAAATGTCTCGTTTGATTAATTGATGAAAATTGATTGAATTTGGCGATGAAATTGGTTGAATTGTGGCTGTAAATAATGATTTAATTGTTTGAAAGTGACTAATTACTCGAATTCCTGATTACGCTGATTTTTTGATTTAGTTGTTGAATTGAAATTTATTTGATGATGGTGGATATTGTTGCAAGCTTGTTAAAGAATTTATTGGTTACTAAACTGAATGTGTTGGGTACCTTGCTGCTTTGATCGTTGTTGAAAAAAAAAAGTGAATGGTGGAGATTGAGGTTTTATGAACAAAAAATAGATTGAACTTGGATTTCAAAATTGATTTCTTAAAAATTGATTTCTTAACTGAAACAATAATTTTGAGGATTTATAAATAATTTTGAAATTATTAAAAGTATATGGCTATAAAATATGCTGATTATTAAGAATTTTGCTGATTTGATAATTGTTGAGAAAATGACTAGTGATTTATTGAGAAAGAAGGAATTCATAAGGGTGGCTAAGTCCGAATTTTAGGGGAAGTATTGCCAAAATTTTTATAAAATTTGGGACTTTATTTGAAATGCTATTTTAAAAGATTTGTTTTGGAAAGTTAAATTATTTGAGACTTATTTAGTTGGGAAAAGATTTATTCTATTTTGAATTCAATTTATTAAGAAAAGTATAATGTTTTAAATCCAATCTTTTGAGGATAGATTTTGTTTTAAGTTATGAAATGAATTCGATTTGTTAAGAATAAGAAAGAAAAGGGATAACAGAATGCGGCATGTGTGATTAAGGAATGACTAAAAGGTCACGAGAGGGTGACGGAAAGTAAATAGTTGAGGTGCTGATGGGAGAATGTTAAGCCGTAGACTTTATGTGTGAATGATTGTGCGGGGATGCCCGTGTGTATGGAATGGCTTCCAGGAGAAAGTGGCACATGCTTCAGCTAGAGAATCAGCGCTTGCAAGTACTTGCAGAGGTCATGCTCGGCATACTTCAGCTGGAGAATCAGTGCCTGAAAGAAGTAGAAACTTGTAGAGGTTATATCGCTAGAACGCTTTATCTGGCTTGCGAGTCGGATTGCGTCGGGTGCAGGTCGAAACCAACAAATGAGCTCATTACCTGCGATAGGACTAGACATGCATCATCATTGTTTGTACATTTGTATTTGATTGTGTTTGTTTATCTTGTCTCTCTATGATTGTGCTGTTTGTCTTATTACTATTTGTTTGTGTGTTGATCTGTTTCCTGTGCTATTAGTTTGTGTATTGAGGTAACTGAGAACTGAGGTTATGATTGAGATTTGTCTTAAGTTTCAAAATTTAAAAAAGGTAATTAATTATATAAAGTAATAGTAAAAAGTATTTTCAAATGGTTTGATAAAAATATAGTTTTATTGAGTAAAGTTAATTATTTGCATTTTATTTCATTACTCTTATAGCATTTCCATTTCCTACTGAAAACGCGTGGTTTGTTCTCACCATAAAATCTTCCACCCTTTCAGTGACACAGGTTCAAAGACTCAGTTTGAAGCTGCAGGCGATTATTAGTCTTATTTGAGTTAAGTTTATGTGTTGAGTCGCTTTCCTAGAATGCCCTCGCCTTTGTTAGTTAAGATTTTATTTTATACAGAGGGATAGGAGTTGTATTTGAGTTTCATTTGAATTCTTTGTATGATGTTTATTATTATTAATAACTATGTGACTAGTATTGCTTGGAGATCTTTGATATATGATTTTAATTAATAGAAACAAAACTTTTCGGCTTTTTCTTAAAAATTGAAATGCGAAGTCGAACTAAAGGCTCAGTATTAAATAATAAATACGGAGAACAGGTCAGTAATGCCTCACTTTTGGTACGATCATGACGTGCTAAAAGTTAGGGTGTTACATTATGGTATCAGAGCAGTTCGTCCCTGTTAGAGCTTTAGGGATGGACTGACTATGCTTCACTGCATACTCTGAGTATCTGTCATGCAATAGGTCTTGTCTTAATGACAAGAATTTGTGTTTCAGATGCATGACTGTCTATTGATTATTACTATTAGTCGATCGTTGCATTTCTCATAGTATTAGGTCAGGCCAACTTAATACTGATGATTAGTGTATACAGGAATATTAATGGATTATCATAGACGATATAGAAATAATAGGTTATGCAAATCACGAGATTTGGAAATGTTAAAAGTTACATTTTAAGGATTCGTTTCGAAGTATACCCTTTATTCGTGCTACACAAACTCATGTCATCTCTCCTTTTATTATTTTCATTGGAATTCTCTTTGTTGAATTTTCTCAAAATACGACATGATTATTTTTCGGCCATACTTTATCGTCTTTATATACCTATGTTTGTCTGTACTTCCTTTCATGGAGTCTACTTTTTTTTATTTGAGTTTAAACCTATTCCAATGTAATAATTTTTGAGGACGAAAATTTTTATAAGTGGAATAGGAGGTAAGATCCCAAATTTTTTAAAAATTAATTAATTAGTTATTTATGAACTAATATATTATATTGAGATGTAGTTTTAAGAAAATTATTTTAACAAAAATAATTAAATAGAATTTTATGATTATTGAAGTTTAATTTAATTATTAATTATTTTATTAAATTTAAATTATTTATAAAAAATAATAATTTAATAAAACAAACTTAAATTAATTATTATTATTATTATTATTATTATTATTATTATTATTATTATTATTATTATTATTAAAGTTTAAAAAAAAGAGAAAAAAAAGTGGACGAAGCCATTTGGGAGAAGGAAAGAACTAAAACGTGTTTTAATTTCATGGATATGTACATGTGTAACAATATAAGATCATGCATATATATGTATATATATAAGATTATGCCACCTAAATTAGTGACGGACCCAAAAAAATTTAATTGTGGGGCAAAAAAATAATAAAATTTAGATATAGATATACTTTTTTGGTTCTTCATAATATCCAATAAGTTAAGAATTAATCTATCATGACTTTGAGTTTCATTTAAGAGGGCCAATAAGTTGCTACACACATGAAATGAAATTCAAACTCCCAACACTTATTTAAGCGGACAATTAAACTAATCACTCGACTAACCCAAATTTGTTTAGACATATTCAAAATTTTAAATTAGAATTATCTATACATATTGATAAGAATTAGAAACATACATACAATCACTTATTATAGTATTTAAAATAATAAAAAGATAATTTCACACAGTATAATATTTAAAATAATAAAAAAAATAATTTATAATAATTTTTTTTATTTTTAACATGACTAAATATTATTTTTTTATATATGTTCTTAAAAATTATTTTACTTTTTATTATCTCATATTTAATTATAAAAATCTATTTATTATAGTTTTTATAGTATACATAAATCTTTTATCCAAAATAATTACTATAATCAATACTATTTTAATAATAAATATTAATAGAGTTTTTAATATAAAACACACAAAAAAAATTATTTACATTTTATTTTGGATAAATATAATATAATAAAAGGCATATATATATTAAGTACGTATTAGTTTTTTTTTTAAACTCTGTCGGGGCAAATGCCCCCTCCTCCTTCAATGTAGGTTCGTCCCTAACCTAAATCCATGTGTTATGTAACATCTTTCCTAAACATGATCATTAGTTCCAAACCGGCCTTGCATGCTTCATTTTCTAGTAAAGTGAGAAAGAAAGAATCGAGAGAGAAGAGAGAAAACGTGAACTTCTTTAACTTCCAGCTTCGATTTTTTTTGCGATCAGTAACTCTAATAAAAAATCTAATTCAATAAAAGTGTTCGTATCTTTTTCTTTTACGTGTTGGTGTCATTTTTGTTCGGTAAAAATTAACGGTGACGTAGCTCCCATTTTTCAAGAATTCAGCCAATTAAAGTTCTAGGAGGCACAGACAATTTCTGACGTTTTCTTCTTCAGCAGCTCAGTTAGAAAGCTTCTCCAAAGTTTTCATGAATTCTGATTTCGTACGAAGATAAAGGATTTATTTTAAAATTAACTGTTTTAATTTCGAATGTCATTGAAGTTTAGTGAGTAACTGCAAAAAATTTATAAATGCCTCGTTTGATTAATTGATGAAAATTGATTGAATTTGGCGATGAAATTGGTTGAATTGTAGCTGTGAATAATGATTTAATTGTTTGAAAGTGACTAATTACTCGAATTCCTGGTTACGCTGATTTCTTCATTTAGTTGTTGAATTGAAATTTATGTGATGATGGTAGATATTGTTGCAAGCTTGTTAGAGAATTTATTGGTTACAAAACTGAATGGGTTAGGGTACTTTATTGTTTTGATCGTTGTTGGGACAAAAAATAAGTGAATTGTGGAGATTGAAATTTTATGAACAAAAAATAGATTGAGTTTGGATTTATAATTTTGAGGATTTATAAATAAATTGAAATTATTAAAAGCATATGGCTATAAAATATGTTGATTATTAAGAATTCTGCTGATTTGATAATTGTTGAGAAAAGGGCTGGTGATTTATTGAGAAAGAAGGAATTCATAAAGGTGGCTAAACTAGAGTGTTAGGCAAAGTATTGGCGAAATTTTTATAAAATTTGGGATTTTATTTGAAATATTATTTCAAAAGATTTGTTTTGGAAAGTTAAATTATTTGAGACTTATTTAGTTGGGAAAAGATTTATTCTATTTTGAATCGATTTATTAAAAAAAGTATAATGTTTTAAATCCAATCTTTTGAGGATAGATTTTGTTTTAAGTTATAAAATGAATTCGGTTTGTTAAGAATAAGAAAGAAAAGGGATAAGAGAATGCGGCATGTATGATTAAGGAATGACTAAAAGGTCACGAGAGGGTGACGGAAAGTAAATAGTTGAGGTGCTGATGGGAGAATGTTAAGCCGTGGGCTTTATGTGTGAATGATTGTGCGGAGATGTCCGTGTGTATGGAATGGCTTCCAGGAGAAAGTGGCACATGCTTCAGTTAGAGAATCAGCGCCTGCAAGAAGTAGAAACTTGCAGAGGTTATGCCGCTGGAATGTCTTATCTAACTTGCGAGTCAGATTGCGTCGGGTGCGGGTCGAAACTGACAAATGAGCTCATTACCTGCGATAGGACTAGACATGCATCATCATTGTTTGCACATTTGCATTTGATTGTGTTTGCTTATCTTGTCTCTCTGTGATTGTACTGTTTGTCTTATTACTATTTGTTTGTGTGTTGATTTGTTTCCTGTGCTATTAGTTTGTGTATTGAGATGACTGAGAACTGAGGTTATGATTGAGATTTGTCTTAAGTTTCGAAATTTAAAGAAGGTAATTAATTATATAAAGAAATAGTAAAAAGTATTTTCAAATGGTTTGATAAAAATATTGTTTTATTGAGGAAAGTTAATTATTTGCATTTTGTTTCATTACTCTTATGGCATTCCCATTCCCTACTGAGAACGCGTGGTTTGTTCTCACCCCAAAATCTTCCACCCTTTTAGTGACACAAGGTCGAAGACTCAGTTTGAAGCTGCTGGCGATTATTAGTCTTATTTGAGTTAAGTTTTTGTGTTGAGTCGCTTTCCTAGTATTCCCTCACCTTTGTTAGTTAAGATTTTATTTTATACAGAGGGACAGGAGTTGTATTTGAGTTTCATTTGAATTCTTTGTATGAGGTTTATTATTATTAATAACTATGTGACAAGTATTGCTTGGAGATCTTTGATATATGATTTTAATTAATAGAAACAAAACTTTTTGGCTTTTTCTTAAAAATTGAAATGCGAAGTCGAACTAAAGGCTCAGTATTAAATAGTAAATATGGAGAACAGGTCAGTAACGCCTCACTTTTGGTACGATCATGACGTGTTAAGAGTTAGGGTGTTACACTAAGAGGTTTAAAAACACATTCTGAATTAAAATACAAAGTAAAAAATGTGTATGCTGTGCGAATATGATGATTAAAAGTCTGAATAACATAAATTTAATCCCATCACTATAACAAAATGGAACATTTGTTACAAAAATTTTGTAACCAATTTAAAATTGTTAGAAAAAAATTATTCTTTTGTAACAAAAATTAGTAGCTGTTACATAATAATAATATTTTGTAACAACAATACAATTTGTTACAAAACGTTTTGATATTTTGTAACGACTTGATTTTTTTATTACAAATTATATTGGCGTTTGTAACGAACCAGTGTTTTGTTACAAAATTTTAAAATATTTTGTAACAAAAGATGAAGTTGTTACAAAAGTTTAAAATATTTTGTAACAAAATATCCATTTTTTCAAAAACTCCAATTATTTTGCAAAAAAAAACTAATTTGTTACAAAATTTAATATTGTTTGTAACAAGTTATTTGTTTGTCACAAAATACAAGAATTTTTTTAACAAAAAAAATTATTTTTAAATGTTAAAATCTTTAAGATAATTTTATTTTATTTTAATAATTTTATTACGTCTTATTTTAGTCATCTGAAAATATTAAATATTTTCTTTCAAAAAATTATTTTTATTTTGTTTTATTTCCTTCTAATTAACTACCACAGGATCAGTAATCTTAATGATAATTGTAGCAGCTTAAGAATAAAATTAGAAAATAATACGAGAAAGACAATAATAATAATAATAATAATAATAATAGAGAAAAAATATTTTCTTAAACAAATTAATTTTAATCACAGGACAAAAGATTTGTAAAAAAAAATTAAATTAATTAACAAATTAATAATTTAATTAATATTTTAAAATAATTTAAAAGAATTAAATTAAATTTTTAATGAAATACTCTATTCTCTAATTTAATTAAAGGGTTAACCACACCAAAAATGCCCTCGAATTATTCAAGGGCTGACAATAATGACCTCCATTTTTATTATCGACAAAATTAACCTTTAAAAATTTAAAAACCTGCACAAAATACCCATCTGTCAAGAGAGGCATATTCCGTTAACGGAAAAACATACGTGGCACTCTCTCTTATTTCTTCTTCTTCCTCACTGAGTATCTCCATTCCCCATCCCCCATCCCCAAAATGAATAACCCTAAAACTCCAATCACCGTGTATCCTCATCCCCCATCCCCAAAATCTTCTTCTTCTCACCGTGTATCCCCATCCCACATCCCCAACCCTAAAATCCTAAATCTTCCAAATCTCTAGCTCTTCTCCTCCCGATGTCATAGCCACAGCTCTAGTTTTGTCGACTTCTCTTCGCAACATCAAAAGATACAGCATAACATTAAAAAACTACACCCAGAACTACAACGTGAGCACGATCGGAATGGAAAAGAAGCTTGACGGTCGGAGCTGGAAAGTGAGCACCACAACCAGAACTGAAAGGCGAGCACCGCCGGATCTGGAAGGCAAGCGTCGCTGAGTCTGGAAGGCGAGTTTCACGCGTGGGAGTTGGCTCCCAATTCTCCTTCCTCCATCATTCGTCGCAACAACAACCTCTGCCTTCTCCATTATTTCGCTTACTGTCGTTGACTTAGCTATTCACTATTCGTTTCAGATTTGTTTCAATTTTAAATCTATTGTTGAAATCAAAGTGAGTTATTATTGGTGTTGATGTTGTTTTTGTTGTTGTTGTTATTGTTAATGGACTATGAGAGTGGGACAAATTTTTAGAAGGATGACGATGGGATATGGTAGTGGCAAGATAGGTGAAGGTTGTAGTTTGAGTTTTAGATTGGGGTGAGATTCATGGTGTTACGACAAATATGAGAAGATGGCGACCATGTGATGGTGGCAAGGGTGAGGATGCAGGCCAGGTAATGGTTCAGATGTGGTGGGCTTGAGGGATTTGAAGGAGTGGTGTCGAGTGGTGTAGTAGCTGTGACGGAAGAGAGAGAGTCTCCGTTTATCACATCAGACATTTCCGTTAACGGAATATGCCTCTTTTGACGAATGGGTATTTTATGTACGTTTTTAAATTATTAAAGGTTATTTTTATCAATAATTAAAGTGGAGATCATTATTATCAGCGTTTAAATAATTCGGGGGTATTTTTTGTAGTTAACCCTTAATTAAAATTACACGCTCTAATTTTCAAATTGGGAACTAACACTAGAACCCCCACCCTTCTTTAGCGTGCACATACACACACCCACATACAGAAATATGAAAGAAAGAAATAAATGGAAGAGGAAAGAAGGAAAAGGGAAGAGGGAAGAGGGAAGAGAGAGTCGCGCCAGGAGAAGAAAAGGGAGGAAGAGGGGCTGTCCGCAGCGCCACTGCGCCGTCGCCACTTTGGAGTCTACCGTTCGTCGCTGCCCAGTCGCCGTGCCTTCTATCAAGCCAGTTCCTTAGCCTGAGAAGAACCACGAAGAGGAGAGAGAGCATGTGCGAAGGGCAACGCCACCACGAAGCTGTCGCCGCCATCATCATGCTTGGCCGCTGTCGCGTCTCACCAAGCCATCATCATCGTGCTTCCTGGTGCCATCGGTGGAGCTGTGTGTTGCCAAATCTGCTACTGGAATTCTGGAAGAGAAGTGTTGTTTCAGATGGCAAACAACTGCGAACAGCGACGGAGCTTCTCTGACCCTCAAGGCCTGAACGACGACGGCGACAACGACTGCTTCTTCCACTGGTCGTCTTCTCTTCTCTAGCCCCTGCTCAAGTTCAGTCTAGATAAATTATATGTTTTGAAATTCTGATTAGAGATTTGGTTATTAGAATTTCTGATTAGGGATTTGAATATTGGAATTTATGATTAGGGATTTAGGGTTCTAATTATTGGAAATTTGGAATTTCTGATTAAGATTGCTTTTCTTCTGAAATTTGGGATTTAGCATTAACCTCAGTTATTATGCTAATGATTTCGATGTTCATGTTATTGGCATTGATCCTAACCCGAAGATGGAGAAATATGCTCGGTCTGCAGCTAGATTGGCTGGCTTTCTACTCTCAGACTTCGAGTTTTTTCAAGCTGTATGTACCATTCTCTGATCGGCTTATAGGCACTGCTCTAAGAGGAATGTTCTCATAAAGAGTGAATATTAAATGTGGAATACACTAAAAGATAACGGCACTGGTTTATGGTAAAGTAGCACAAAACAGTATATTTATGGAAATGCTTTCTAGGTTTGTGTCAATTATGGACTATATAGTTACAGAGCTGAATGTTGATGCTATATGATCATCATTTGATCAAAGGTGTAAATTTACTTCATCCATTCATTTAGAAAAATTTCCACATTTTTCTACAAGAATCAACTAATCATCACCCTTAATGATTTCCATCCTTAGATGATAACAGAGGCATGCAATAATACATGATTTATGAATTTTCTTGTTTTTTGTATAAATTAATTAAGTCCATATCCATCGGCATGTGCTGTGGTTTTTGTGCTTCTTTTTGTTGATTTCTTACAATTCTTCATGTGCAAGTTTGAAGACTAAATACTGACTGACCTTGCTGTTGTCAATCTTTCATTTCTAACTTACAGATGAAAAATATCATAATATAGCTAATAGCTAGCATTGGAGCCTTGTATTTATATTATATTATTATATTATATAAATTCGATCAATCATTTTTTATTTTGGGGAGGAACAAAAGTATTTCATTGCTACAAATATGGATTATTAAAAAAAATAAGACATGTATTTGGATATTTCCCTGCAACTTAAGACTTAACAAAATTAGCGTCTTATTTTTTTATTTGACATACACGAATAGTTGATAGTTGAGGGGGATTCTCCGAAGAAAAAACCGGATTATGGGAGTGTGTGACTTGAACTATTGATTGGATCGCGCAGATGGATGACTTTTTCATATCTGCCACATTTTAATTTGCAATAAAATGTGTCTCTTTGTTCCAACCACCGCGCAAGCCCCCCTACAGAGGATAGGCCGGTTCACTTGAAGAGATTCTTTTCTATGATCAGACTTGATCATGTCCTGGATGACCGGGCTTCGTAAGATCCACTAAAACTAAAATAAGTGAAGTGGTCTAATACGGATTCCGTCTTATCGATTTCACTTAACTTAATAGTATTGAAATGCATTCATTTCCTATGCATTGACTCGATTTATGATACTATCGGAGTGAAACAAGTAGATCTAAAGAAGAACAGGGGTTAGATTCCATTAGTAACAAGTAAATCCTTTAATTTAATATGTAAATGTATGTTAAAAAGTCCCGATATCTTTTTTTGAGGGGGGCAAAAATATCAAGGTCTGAGATGACCCAGAAAGCACTATAAATTTAAGAAAGCCTACTTGGGTGTTGAGCATTTACAAATAAGAAATGAGTTTTTCACAATAGATAGTTGTGTAACTCCGTAAAACAGAATCGAGTCCGTTTTCTTACATATAAACTTTTCTATAGGTATACTCGGTTCGTTTGATTGATGCTCGAGCCGGATGATACAAAATTATCTTGTCCGGTTCTTTCGGAGGATGGATCAATAAGAATTCATGGGGATTCTGTAAATATTCCATTCCAAAAAGAAGAGAAAATTCGAAACAATTGGGATTTTTTGGAGATTGGATGCAGTTACTAATTCATGATCTGACATGTACAGAATGAAAACTTCATTCTCGATTCTACGAGAATTTTTATGAAAGCCTTTCATTTGCTTCTCTTCGATGGAAGTCTTATTTTCCCAGAATGTATCCTAATTTTTGGCCTAATTCTTCTTCTATAGAGAAAAAACTCTATGGAAAAAGGGTGGTTCAATTCTATGCTGTTTTATAGGCAGTTAGAATACAGGTGTGGGCTAAGTAACTCAATGGATAGTTTTGGTCCTGTTGAAAATACCAGTGCAAGTGAAGACCCAATTTTGATTGATTTGCAAAAAGACTTTCCTAGCTGGAATGATAGTGACAATTCTAGTTACAGTAATGTTCATTATTTAGTCGGTGTCAGGAACATTAGAAATTTCCTATCTGATAAAATTCTTTTAGTTAGGGATAACAATAGCGAGCATGATAGAATCAAAGCCAACGAAGCATTGAATTCTAAGGTTAGCAACTTCATTGTAAATCTCTGAGTTCCCCTTGAGTTATTGGTCAGATTTTGGAAATTTTCCTTTTGGTGTTGTGATGGGTGATTTAGAAGATTTGAAGTTTGATTATCACTATAAGAAAGTGTTTGATGATAGCATTACCGAGTGGGATAATGAAGAGATATTTTAGTGTATGGTTAGTTTGGAAGACATTGAACTTGCTTTACAAGGTAATTTAATTTTCTTAAACTTCTATTATCTCATATTTGATAACAACCTACTCTGTTACATAGATTTTGGAAAAAGAAGTTCTAACTTTTAAGAACATTTTCTTTGTGCAAGTCTTGATTTCTATCTCAGAAACTGCTCCCATCAGATTTTGTTTTTTGGTTGGTAGTCTTTTCAGGTGTGTGGCACTTATTAGAAGCTTCTCCATGAAAAATGAGTTGTATGAATATGATAGAGTTTGTAATTTGTAGTTTATATTTTGGAGATTTATAATTCCTTGTTTTTCTTATCCTATGTATCTATCTAGTTCATTAGGGTTCTTCAATGTGTCTTGTTAGTTTGTACTTTAAAGTTTATATGTTGAATATTTATAAAACAATCTTAGTTAAATGTAAGATATTTGAACTATCTATGTTATTATATATTATATAAATGTTGATTTGCTGAGTAAATTAGTTAATATATTAATTAATTAAAAAAATAATATAATTTGGCAAATTATGCATGTACTTTGTATTAAAAAAATTATTACAAAATAAATAGTGTTTTGTAACTAAAGAAAAAAATGTTACAAAATCAAGTTACATTTTATAACAAAATTTTGTGATAGGAAAAAATATATTGTCACAAAAAATATTTGAAGATCAAAATTTGTTATTACTTTTGTAACGACTTTTGATTTTTTGTATCAGAAAAATTTGTTACAAAATATTACTTTGAATTGTAATAGTTTTAATTTTTGTTACAAAAGCTTTTTGTAATGGGACATACTGCAATGGCCCCTTTTTTTGTAACAATTTTTTGTTACAAATATTGCTTTTTCTTGTTGTAAATACTAAATAGATAACTAATAAGGGAAAAACAGTCTTTTTAGTGCTAAAATCTACTTCTTGGGCCCACTTGGTAAGTGTTTGGGCTGAGCTTTGATGGGATTCACGTGTTATGAAGTCTCTTGGGCATGGAACGCCAGCTAGGGGTCCTCTCTAGGTGTTTGGATACCAGTCTCTGCTCTTGGGCGCTGGACGCCTGGAAGGGGGCAGGAAGCTGGCGTTAATTGCCAGTTTTGGGCCTTCTAATCCGAAGTAAAGTATAGACTATTATATATTTCTGGAAAACTCTTGAAGTCCGCTTTCCATAGCCGTTAAGATCGCTCTATTTGGACTTTTTTAACTTCAGAAAAGCTCTTTCAAATTCAGGTAGGTCAGATCCGGACAACATCTGCAGTGCTTTCTCTGTCTCTGAATCAAACTTTTGTTTCGCTCCTCCATTTCAACCAGAAAATAACTGAAATTGTACAAAAACACAAAAACTCATAGTAGAATCCAAAAATGTGAATTTAACACTAAAACCTATAAAAACTTAATAAAAACTAAATAAAAACATACTAGAAACTATATGAAAATGATGTCAAAAAGCATATCAAATATCTGCTCATCACAACACAAAACTTAAACTATTGCTTGGCCCCAAGCAACTAAAAAAAACAGTAGGATAAAAAATTAAATTAAGATACAATAAATTTCAAAGTTTCAAATGAAGCTCAGTTATAATTACATGAGCGGGACTTAGTAGCTTTTTGCCTCTGAATAGTTTTGGCATCTCACTATCCATTGAAACTCAGAATGGTTGGCATCTTTAGGAACTCATAATCCAGATGATATTATTGACTCTCCTAGTTAAGCTTATTTTGATTTTTGAACACAACTTTTAGAGTCTTGGCCGTGACCCTAAGCACTCTGTTTTCCAGTATTACCACCTCATGCCACAAACACTTTAACTAGGTGAACCTTTTTAGATTATGATTCAGTATTGCTAGAGTCCCCAGATAGAGGTTTCCAGAGTTCTTAAGCACACTCTTTTGCTTTGGACCACGACTTTAACTGCTCAGTTTCAAACTTTTCACTTAACACCTTCATGCCACAAGCACATGGTTAGGGACAGCTTGATTGAGCCGCTTAGGCCAGGATTTTATTCCTTTGGGCCCTCCTATGCATTAATGCTCAAAGCCAAGCCTTGGGTCCTTTTACCCTAGCCTTTTGGTTTAAAGGGTTATTGACTTTTTCAATCTGCCCTCATTTTCCTGATTTTTTGGCAGTAATGGATTTTTCTGCTTTTTATTTTTTTCTTTTTCTTTTTCGCCATTTTTTCTTTCTTTTTCGCATGTATATGAAATTTTTTCTTTTGCAACATGCTTTTTCTTTTTCTTTTTGTTTCTTTTTCTTGCTTCAAGAATCAATTTTATTGATTTTTCAGATTATCAATAATACTTTTCTTTTTCCTTTATTCTTTCAGGAGCCAACATTCTAAAATTTCAATTTCAAATATGCACTGTTTATTCATACATTCAGAAAACAAAAGCAAATGAAACCACATTAACATAATTGAACTATTCTTATTTTAAACTTAAAATTTATGCATCTCTCAACTCTTTTCAATAAAAATTTTCTTTTAAGCAAGGTGAGAGATATATGGGATATTTTACAACTTAAAGACATAAATGCAAATGATCATTCAATTAGAATAAGAAAACAAATAACATAGTAAAAGAGAACGAGTCGACCTTTAATGGTGGCGTCTGGTGCTCCTCCTTGAGGATCCAATGTCATGCTTGATCTCCTCTATGTCACTCCTTTGCCTTTGTTACTCTTCCCTCATAGCCCTTTGGTCTTCCCTTATGGCTCTTTGATCTTCTCTTATTTCATTGAGGGTGGTAGCATGCTCTTGATGCTCTATCCTCAATTGTTCCATGTTAGTGCTCAATTCTCCAAGAGAAGTTTGCCATTGATCCCAATAGCTTTGAAGAGGAAAATAAATCCCTTGAGGTATCTCAAGGATCTCATGATGAGGCGGTTGCACAAGCTCTTGTGCATGCTCTCTAGTTTGCTCCATCCTCTTTTTAGTGATGGGCTTGTCCTTCCCAATAGAGACATCTCCATTTATGATAATTTCAGTTGAATTGCATAGGTGACAGATGAGGTGTGGGAATGCCAACCTGGCATTGGTGTGAGGCTTCTCAGCTACCTTGTACAATTCTTGGGGAAACACCTCATGTACTTCCACCTCAGTTCCAATCATGATGCAATGGATCATGATGGCTCTGTCAATGGTCACTTCTGACCGGTTACTAGTAGGGATGATGGGTCTTTGGATGAATTCTGACCATCCTCTAGCTTTGGGCCTTAGGTCAACCCTTCTTAACTGGATGGGCTTGTCTTGGGAATCCCTTTTCCACTGTGCTCCTTCCACACAGATATCTGAGAGCACTTGATCCAATCTTTGATCAAAGTTTACTCTCCTAGTGTAAGGATGAGGGTCTCCTTGCATTAGAGGCAAGTTGAATGCCAACCTCACACTTGTCAGGCTGAAATCTAAGATTCTTTCTCAAACCATGGTGATCCAATTCTTTGGATTTGGGTTTACACTAGTGTCATGGTTTTTAGTAAACCATGCATTAGCATAGAATTCATGCACCATGAGATCCCAACATCCTGAATAGGATTGGTTAGGACTTTCCAACCTCTTCTCCGGATCTCTCTTTGGATTTTTGGATACTCATTCTTCTTGAGATTGAAAGGGAACTCAGGGATCACTTTCTTCTCAGCCACTACTTCATAGAAGTGGACTTGGTGGGCTTTGGTGATGAATCTCTCCATCTCCCAAGATTCAGAGGGAGTGGCTACTACCTTTCCTTTCCTCTTTCTAGAGGAGTCTCCAACCTTGGGTACCATGAATGGTAATGGAAAGAAAAAAGCTATGCTTTTCCAACACCAAACTTAAAACTTTGCTCGTCCTCGAGCAAGAATAAAGGAAAGAGAAGAATTGAGTAGAAGAAGAAGAAAATAGAACGATATAGAGGGAGAAATAGGGCTCAGCCATGTGGGTGTATTAGTGTATGAGAGGTGTATGTATGAGGGTTATGAAGAGGCGTTCAGCGCCAGAGAGCCTGGGTGTTTGGGCGTTAAACGCCCAGTCAATGCTCCCTGGCAGGCGTTCAATGCCAGCTTTTCTGCCAGGATGGGTGTTAAACGCCCAGTGAGGGGTTCTTCACTGGCGTTTAATACCAGGCTTGTTGCCATTGTAGGCATTAAACGCCCAGTGAAGGCTTCTTCACTGTTGTTCAATGCCACCCCATTCTCCTCTAATTTGGCCTCTACCTCCATGGTTATGGCCTTACACTCAGGGAGTCTCAGGGATCCTCTTACTCAGTTGACCAACCTGTATCTCCAAGTTTCTAATGAAGGACTTTGTTTTATTAATGAAACTATGAGCGGTCTTAGAGAGGCTAGAGACTAGAATGGCTAAGTCAGAAAGGCTCTACTTAGAGGTCTCCATATTCCCTTAAGAAGATGGGAATGGTGGTCTGTTGTTGAACCTATTCTGGTTCCTACCACCTTGATTGTTATTAAAACCTTGCTGAGGTTTCTGTTGATTCTTCTATGAGAGGTTAGGATGATTCTTCCATGAAGGGTTGTAAGTGTTTCCATAGGGTTCTCCCATGTAATTCACCTCCTCCATGGTGGGTTGATCAGGATCATAAGCTTCTGTTTCAGAAGAAGTTTCCTAAGTACTGCCAGCTGCAGTTTGCATTCCAGTCAGATGCTGGAAGATCATGTTGACCTGTTGGGTCAATATCTTATTTTGAGCTAACATGGCATTCAGAGTTTCAACTTTATGGACTCCTTTCTTCTGAGGGATTCCATGGTTTACATGATTCCTTTTAGAAGTGTACATGAACTGATTGTTAGCAACTATCTCAATGAGTTCTCTTGCTTCTGCTGGTGTTTTCTTCAAGTGGAGGGATCCAGCTGCAGAGCTATCCAATGAAATCTTGGATATCTCAAACAAGCCATCATAGAACATGCCTATGATGGACCACTCTGAGAGCATGTCAAGAGGACATCTCCTGATCAATTGCTTGTATCTTTTCCAAGCTTCATAGAGGGATTCACCTTCTCTTTGTCTGAAGGTTTGAACTTCCACTCTAATCTTGCTCATCCTTTGAGGGGGAAAAAACTTAGCCAGAAAAGCATTAACCAGCTTTTCCCAATAGTCAAGAATCTCTTTTGGTTGGGCATCCAACCATAGCTTATCTCTATCTCTTACTGCAAAGGGAAAGATCATAAGCTTGTAGACTTCAAGATTAGCTCTATTAGTCTTTACAGTATTACAGATTTGTAAGAATTCAACTAAAAACTTATGTGGATCTTCCATTGGAAGTCCATGGAATTTGCAGCTCTATTACAAAAGAGAGACTAACTGAGGCTTAAGCTCAAAATTGTTAGCTCCAATGGTAGGTACAGAGATACTTCTGCCATTAAAGTCAGAGGTAGGCATGGTGAAGTCTCCAAGGACCTTTCTTGGCCCCTCTTGTAGTTCGACCATGTCTTCCTTTTCTTGTTCAAAATTTTCTGAAAGGTCTCTTCCGGAGTATTGTGCTTTAGCTTGTTGTAAACGCCTCCTTAGAGTCTTCTCAGGTTCAGGATCAGGAGTCAAGAGGGGTTCTTTATCCCTGTTTCCGGTCATAAACAAGAAGAAAAAAATAAGAAAGAAAGGAAGAAAGCTTTTTGTGCCAATAGGCAAGAAACTCCTCCTTAGAGTGAGATGTGAGGAGAGAAGATAGAATATTCGAGAAAAGTGAAGATGAAAGAAGGAGATAGAAAAGAAAGAAAAGAGGTATAGAGGAAGGATATTTTGAAAATAGCGAAAAGAAGTAGAGAAGAAGTATAAATAGAAAAAGTAAATAAGAATTAAAATATTTTTTGTTTTTATTTTATTTATTAATTATTTGCAAAAATTAAGTTATTAATTTAAAAATAATTGAAAATTAGTTAATGTTTTTTTGAAAATAGAAGTGAGAGAAGAAGAAGTTTTCAAAAATTAAGAAAGATGGGAGTTAGTTAGGAGGTTTTGAAAAAGAAGAGAGAGAAGAAGAGAGATAGTTTTCGAAAACTAAGGAATAGAAGAGTTAGTTAGGAGGTTTTGAAAAAGAAGAGAGAGAAGATATGCTATTAATTAAGAAAATATTTAAATTTTAAAATAAGATATAAGATGAGATAAGAAAAAGATTTGAAAATAAAATTTGAAATTAGAAAAAGATAAGATAAGAAATTAAAAAGATTTGAAAAAGATATGATTTTAAAATTTGGAAGTTGGAAAGGATAAGATAAGAAACTAAAAAGATTTGAAAAATATTTTGAAAAGATAAGATTTTGAAATTTGATTTTGAAAAAGATTTGCTTTAAAAATTTGAAATTTAAAAAAGATAAGATAAGTTTTTCAAATTTTGAAGAACATATGATAAGATTTTGAAAAAGATAAGATTTTAATTTTGAAAAGATTTTATTTTTGAAAACTTGAAGACAAAGATATGATAAGATAAAAATTTTAAAAATAAAATTTGAATTTTTAATAAAAAATTTCGAAAATTAAGTGAAAGATAAGATAGAAAAGATATTTTTTTATTTTTGAATTTAATGATGAAAGAGAAAAACACACAAAAGACACAAAACTTAAAATTTTTAGATCTAGCACCCCTAATTTTCGAAAATTATGGAGGGAAACACAAGGGGACACCAAACTTAAAAATTTTAAGATCAAAACACAAAAAAGACTCAAGAACATTTTGAAGACTAACAAGAACACAAAGAACAAAATTCAAAGACTCAAAGAACTCAAGAACATAACAAGAACACCAAACTTAAAATTTTTAGAAAACTAAAACACAATTTTCGAAAATTAAAAGAAAAATAACAAGAAAACACCAAACTTAAAGACTTGACACAAGATTTAACCAAAGAAAAATTATTTTTGAAAGAAAGCTTTGAAGAAAATGAAAAATTCAAGCAAGAACAAACACAAAAGACTCAAACCAAGAACAAAAATCAAACAAAGCAAATAGAAAATATTTTTAAAAAGCATTTTTAATTTTTTCAAAAAAATGGAGAAGAAGAAAATAAAAATAAAAGACTCAAATAAAATAAAATAAAATAAATTACTTGATATAGGGAGCAAGACAATCCGTCAGTTTGTCCAAACTTAACAATCCCGGCTACGGCGCCAAAAACTTCATGCGCACAAATCCCCACACCTTCGTACAGCAGTACCAACAAGTGCACTGGGTCGTCCAAGTAATACCTGAGCAAGTCAGTGTCGATCTCACGAGGATTGTGGTTTGAAGCAAGCTATGGTTATCTTGCAGGTCTTAGTCAGGCAGATCAAAAGGTCATTGGTTTGAAGTTGTAAGAGTAATGCATGTTAAGAATACTGAATTGGAATCTATGATAGAAATAGAGTCGAGGATTGGAGTTGCTTTATATTTCTGAATTAACTCTGGTATTACTACTCTCTTTGCCTGTGAGTGATTTCTTCAATGGCATGCTGTATGTGATTAACACTGGTTTAAGCAACTGCCAATACTCCTCCAGATCTGAACCCCAGGTTTAGTGCAGATCCATTCTGATTAAGGGTGAAGCTTGTACGGTCTATTCTCCTTGATAATCCTACTCAAAATACCACAGACAAGGTCGAATCTTCCGGATCAGAGACCCTAATCTCCCCAAAAAATCGGCTGAACTGATGTCTCGAGAATCCCCAACAAAGTCATGGATTAGCCATTTGAAAGACGTATATTCAAGTTGTTGGTTCATCATTGTCTGATGAAATACGCACTCTAAACCCATGTAGAATGTGATAACTTTATGCCAGTTCAACGCATTCATATTGATGAAGAACGAATATACATCTTAGAATTAATCAAACACGGATCAAAGAGAAATAGTAGTACTTTTATTAATTCATAGGGCTCGGCAAGGCTCCTCCCCTCAACCTAGGAGGTTTAGAAACTCATACTGAATTAAAATACAAAGTGAAAAACGTGTATGCTATGCAAATCTGATGATTAAAAATCTGAATAACATAAATTTAATCCCTTAAATACTAAACAGATAACTAGTAAGGGTAAAACAGTATTTTTAGTTCTAAAATCCATTTCTGTGGCCCACTTGGCAAGTGTTTATGCTGAGTTTTGATGAGATCCACATACTATGAGGTCTCTTGGGCATGGAACGCCAGCTAGGGGGTCCTCTCTGGGCGTTTGGACGCCGGTCTTTGCTCTTGGGCACTGGACGCCTGGAAGGGGGCAGGAAGCTGGCGTTGATCGCTAGTTTTGGGCCTTCTAATCCAAAATAAAGTATAAACAATTATATATTTCTGGAAAGCTTTAGAAGTCAGCTTTCCATAGCCGTTAAGAGCGCTCTTTTTGGACTTCTGTAGCTCCAGAAAAGCTCATATGAATGCAGGTAGCTCCAGAAATTATACATTTCAATCCATCGCAACCCAAAATGTGAAAATTGTAAAAATAGAGGAATAGAGTAAAGTTCTTGCAAGTACTTACCACAAATGTAGTATAGAAACAGAAAGGGAGGTGAGAGAATTGCGTATCCACAAACGGTTCGTCTATCGGAGCTCCAGTTTGTGAGGAAAGCAGATTTGAAGATGGAAGTGAATAGTGCTCAACTCTCTTCTCTTCTCTCAATCTTATTCTCCATTCTTTGAATGGGAAGGAGTTTTAGATTTAATGAAAGAGCGAAAGCAAGGCACGAACCTCTTTAAGTAGGTGGAAGGACAATTTTAACCTTTCAACCATTGCCCCAACCTAAGACCAAAATTTTTATATTTGTTTTGGTTCGTATTCGAAATACGTTTCTATTCATTTTTACATCATTACTTTTCTCGTTGGCAGTACCGGAATGACATTGATGCATAGAAACTTGTCTCTCAACAAATTTTCCTTCGGCAAGTATACCGAATTATCGTCAAGTAAAAACTCACTATAGAGTGAGGTCGAATCCCACAAGGATTGATTGGTCAAGCAACTTTAGTTAGAAGAATATGCTAGTTGAGCTAAACAGAATTTAGATTGAGATGCAGAAATTTAAATGACTAGAAAGTAAATAGCATAAAATTAGGTGCAGAATCTTAAATGGGGAATTGGGGTAGTGCTCATAAAAGTAAATGACAGAAACTAAAGAGAATGGGTAAGATCAGAAATGGGGGAATCATTGGGTTTAGGAGATGTTGCAATTCTCCAGATCAAGTTCATTCTCATCTCTTCCTCAATCAATGCATTCATTGATCTCCTTGGCAATCTTAAGTGATTGAATTCCAATTCCTTGGTAATTCAATCTCTCAAATCTTGGTCAATAGCCAATTCCTTGGTCAATTGCTCATGAGAAGAGATGAAGTATGGTCACTGATTATACCACATACATTTCCCAATTCAAGTATTGAGGGGATTATAGTCACATATCCATCCCAACCCAAATTGGTCCAGCATGAGAAAGCAATTCTAGCATGATCTCTTCATTCCTCTTCCAAGGTTCCGAAGAGATCCAATTATGGAGAGTTTCTTTTCCAAGATAACTAACCAATTGAATTAAGATTGAAAGCTTTCTAGTAAAATCAAGAGAAAAGATAGAAGAAGAAGAATGAAAATTAATATTGATCCATCAAATTACAGCAGAGCTCCTTAACCCAATGAAAGGGGTTTAGTTGTTCATAGCTCTAGGAATCAAAAATGGTAGAAAAGAAGAATTCATGATAGAAGTACAGAAAAGTAAATATGCAGAGAGTAGTTCTCTAAAAATGCCCAAATAGTCCAGTACTAGTTCAAAACTACTCCTATATATACTACTCTTCATGATCATCTAGTGAGTTCTTCAAGTCTTGGATGTGGGCTTTGGACCTTGAGTTGAAGCAATTCTCATCTTTAGTGGGCCCAGCTTGCAGAGAAATATGAATTAGGCTCAAGCACTCAGTGAGATTAATCGTGGAATACATTTCTGGGTGCGAGAACGTTAGTGGCATTCACCTTTTCCACTAACGTTCCACCCTCATATGCCCACGTTATTCTCTACATTAGAAGTCTTGACGTGACTTCTAATGTTCCTTCTCAATTCTTGGCCAACGTTAATGGGACTCACTTTTCCCATTAACGTTGGCTTGTGCCCCTTTTCGCAAACGTTAATGGGAATCACTTTTTCCATTAACGTTGCTTGCCCTTTTCCTCCCACGTTAGGTCTTACGTTAGCTTAGCTAACATAGCTCTTAACGTGGGCACCTATCACCTTCGAGAGCGTTAATGACACTCACCTTTGTCACTAACGCTCCATTTGCCTTAATCCCCTATGTTAGAGTCCACGTTAACTAAGTTAACGTGGCTCTTAACGTAGTAATGAAGCCATCTTCCAACGTTAGTGACAAAAGTAAGTGTCACTAACGTTGGCTCTTTGAACCCCACTCCACGTTAACTTTCACGTTAACAATCTTAACGTGAGAGTTAACGTAGGCAATGAAAATGATTCAACGTTAGTGACAAAAGTGAGTGTCACTAACGTTGGCATTGTTGATCCTTATCCACCTTAGAGGTCACGTTAACTTAGTTAACGTGACTCTTAACGTGGGGAATTACCTAGTTTCCCAACGTTAGTGGTATTCACTTTTACCACTAACGTTGAGGAGAAACGTTATTGGAGTTCACATTTCTCATTAACGTGGAGTCCTCCTTTCCTTCTACGTTAAGTACCACGTTAACTTAGTTAACGTGGCTCTTAACGTAGGCTATGAAGTGGCTTCGCAGGCGTTATTGGTGATCACTTTTCTCATTAACGTTGCAAGCCAATTGCCATCCCACGTTAGTAGTCACGTTAACTAAGTTAACGTGAATGCTAACGTGATTCTTCCATGCTTCATTTGTCCTGAAATCAAGCAATTAAAGTGCATCAAAGCTCTAGCCAAAGTCATGAGATTATGCATCATTAAATTATCATGCAATTCTGCAAAAAATCTCATGAAATCATGCAAAATTTACAATAGTTGCTTGAATGAAGGTGTAAGTGTATTTTTACCCAAAACTTGCCTTGTTTACTAGGAAAAATGCATGAAATTACCTTAAAACAGTAAAGAAAAGGTCAGAAAAACTGGCCTAGATGCCCTGGCATCACAACACCAAACTTAAAGCTTGCTTGTCCCTAAGCAAGTACTGAAGCATAAGCAAAATGAAATAAAAGAACAAGAAGAAAAGATGGGAATCGCATTCATGGTTCATGGAGATTCATGCATAGCGACTTAGGTTCTTTCTTTTTAGGTTTCAAGCCTTTATCACATCCCTAGTCACTCTCTTGATTGCATCCCTTGAGGCTTCTTTCTTATTGATCCTTCTCTTTAAGCTTATTACATTTTTCTTTTTGCTAAGTGCTCTGTAAGAGGGCGACTTTTTATGATAAGTTTTCAGCCAACACTCCCAAACCAGTTGGTTTTAAGGTGCTAGGTGTTAAGACACCCCCAAGGACTTACTCCCTCAAGTTTCTTTCCCTCATACATACACACCACAGGCACATGGTTTGTTATTCTTTCTTTCTTGAGACATTGGTGTCCAGCACCTCTTTGGGTTACTAAGTGCTCTGTAACAAGGGTTACTCTTGATAGTGGACTTTCAGCTGATAATCCTGGATTAGTTAATCCAAGTTACCAAGTGATAAGGCACCCCTAGGAGCTTATTCATCCAAGTAGATCCCTTGTACATAAACACCACAGACACATGCCTCAGTTTCACAACCCTTGGTGCCTAGCATTGTTCCTTTTTGTGTTCCCTTTCTTATTTCCATTTGTACTACTCTTTTTCTTTACTTGTTGGGATCTTATTATTTTGCTAGCCTCAAGGAATGTGTCTCAAATTTATGACTTAGGATGGATAGTTGCTTTCTTTCCTTTCTTGGTGAACCAACTTAGCTTACTAATCATCCTACCACAAACACTTAGAATGCACATCACACAATGACTCCGTTCTTGTTCTTTCCATAACATTTTCTTTTTTTTTTATTAACTTAAAGAGACAAGCATACAAGTAGGCAAGATGACAGTGAGCATTCAAGACATTAGGCTCAATAACATAGACCTAAGCAATGAAGAATTAAAGACAGAATTGAAAATCCTAAGCTACCATGGAAGCATGTTCTATTTCATACATGATTTTCCTTATTTAAAGCTTTGAAAAAGAAGGTAACTAAGAAGGAACTTTGATGACAAGTCATCATATACCCATTTTTCAAGCTAATTTCACTTGTTTTATTAATCTTTATGCACTTTCTTGCATTCTAAGTAAGTGATTTGGAGTGAAAATGCATAACTTCTTTAGATCAAGCAACTACCATTAAATTGATGCTAACTCATGAGGTTTAAGCTAAATTTAATTGAATTTTAATTGATTTATAAGCCTTGTGAATTTAGTGATACTTTGAGTGGTTGTTTTGGTTGATTGTAGGTGAAGAAAAGAAGAAAAGAGAAAGCGTGGCTTAAGAAAGCGTGACCCAAGGAGAAAAAGGCGTGGCGCATAAAGGAGGAGTGCAAGTATTGCCCTCCACAAGGGCACACTGCCCTCTAGGAGGGCAACATAAGGAAACAAGGCTTGAGAGGCAACTCTGCCCTGCCCACGACAAGGGCAGAGCACAAAATTGTGCCTTGGATCAAAGAAGAGCAAAACCTTGCCCTGCCCTCCACAAGGGCAGTATCGGGCCTTCATGGAAAATAAATCAAAGGAAAAAGCCTACCAATGCTTGCCACAAGAGTCGAACACGGCACAAGGAGAAAGCAAGGAACTAGGCCTCATTATGGTGCCAAGAAATCCAAGGAAAAATAGTAGCGTGTGCATCGGCCAAGTCTCGAACACGGGACTTCAATTTGGAAACACTGCCCTGCCCTCCGCGAGGGCAGGGCAGCATTTTGTTGTGGCACGGCCAGCGGACCAAACTGGCGCACCAAGGCATCACTCGGCAGCACCAGCAGCACGCACAGGCCCCAAACTGGCACACCAAAATTTTCTGCCCTGCCCTCCGCGAGGGCAGGGCAGCATCCTACAGCACACACCAACGCACCACGCTCGCACCAAGGCTGCACGCATCAATTTTCTGCCCTGCCCTCCACAAGGGCAGGGCAGCCTCCTGGAAGCAATCCTTCATGGGCTAAAATTGGATTTAAAAATGCAATAAAATTCATTCCTTCACCAAATCAAAAGCCCATCCAAATCCTAAGATCCAAGAATGGAAAGTGTATAAATAGGAGCTAGTTTGAATGTAATTAAAACTTTTACTTTACTTTTGAAACTTTGAATTTTCCTTTGAACCTTTACTTTTATTTGGAGCTTTTGAACTTTCTCTTAGGGACTTCATTGAGATTTCAGAGAATTGGGAAGGAGAATTGATCTCTCTTCTTCCTCGTTCTTATGTGGGCATTTTTATTTTTCTTGTTTGAGTTTTGGGTGTGAAGAATTGAGGAAATTCTGTCTCAATCTCCATTCAAAATCT
>NC_029780.3:44859050-44862402 GCF_000817695.3 Arachis duranensis
CAAAATAAAGAAATTCAAGAAGAGCAACAGCAAGAGCAAGTCCAATACATGCACAACCAAAATCCTGGAGCTAATGAAGTCTATGGAGATACTTACAATCCTTCTTGGAAGAACCATCACAACCTCAGATGGGGAGACAACCACAATCAAATTCAGCAGCCATGGCAAAGGAACTTAACTCAAAACAATTGGAAAAACACAAACCATAACAACCAACCAACTGCTACACAAAACTCATACAGAAAACCACAAAATACATATCCCAACTCTAACCATTATCCACCAAATAACCACCCAACTAATCAAAACACCTATCACCATCCATCAACACCCCAAAACCAACCAATCTCACAAGACTCTCAGAGAATCACTAATCTAGAGATGCTCATGGAAAAGATGATGAAGAACCAAGAATTGACAACAAAGAACCAAGAAGCTTCCATGAAGAACCTAGAGAGGCAGATTGGGCAAATCTTCAAACAAATCTCTGTTGAAAAACCATCAAGCTCACTACCAAGTGACACCATTCCTAATCCAAAAGAGGAATGCAAGGCAATACAGTTGAGGAGTGGAAAAATACTGCTGAAAGATGAAGAAGCCACCAAGAAGCCCAAGGAAAGTGACAAGAAACAAGTTGAAAAAGAGGCAGCCAATGATGAAGGTGCAACAACAAGCAATCACTCTCAGAATCAACCTCAAGAGAAAGAAAATAGACCACAAAATTTGAAGAAGGGAAAGCAGATCATGGGAGAACCGATTCCAAGACAACTTCAAGGGGAGAAAAGCTTGACACCCCCACTACCTTATCCTCAAAGATTCCATAAGGAGACTAAGGACCAACACTTTTCTAAATTTCTTGAGACTTTCAAGAAGCTGGAAATCAACATACCTTTAGCTGAGGCACTGGAGCAAATGCCTCTCTATGCCAAGTTTTTGAAGGAGCTCATCAATAAGAAAAGAAGTTGGAGTGAGAAGGAGACTGTAATGCTCAGTGAAGAATGCAATGCATTAATTAGAAAAGGACTTCCTCCCAAGCTTGAAGATCCTGGAGGCTTCTTCCTACCGTGCACTATTGGAAGCCTATTCATCAACAAGGGCATGTGTGACTTAGGAGCAAGTATAAATCTAATTCCATCTTCTTTAGTGAAAAAGCTTGGCATAGGAGAGGTGAAACCAATACAGATGTCCTTGGAATTAGTAGACCAATCAGTGGTATATCCTAAAAGGTTGATTGAAAACCTTTTAATTAAGGTTGATAAGTTCATCTTTCCAACAGACTTTGTGATCCTAGAATCAGCAGAGAATGGGAATGACTCCATAATACTTGGTCGACCATTTTTGGCCACTGCTAGAGCCATCGTAGATATAGAGCAGGGAGAGCTAACCCTCAGGATGCATGAGGAGAGCATCACCTTGAAAGTCTTTCCAGAATTACAAAGGGATGAAGAAACAAGCAAAATGAGTGATGATCTCCTTCCAAAGCAATCAACTGAAAAGGAAGTGAAACAGATAAACAAACAGATACAAGAAGAAAAGGGGATTCACAAGGAAGCAGGGGTGATTAGCAAGAAGGAAGGCATCACAACTCAAGTAACTGTCAAGAAAGGAAGACCAACAAGCAAGAAAAAGATGAAGAGCAAGAATAAGGCTCACAAAGGGTGGAAGAACAAGAAAATCCCAACTGAAGGATTTTCTAAAGGTGATAAGGTGCAACTAGTATATCAACAGCTGGGAACAGAAGATTATTACACTGTCAACCAAGTACTTTCTCTTGAGCATATTGAAATTGAGCATCAAGGCACACAGAGAAAGCTTACAGTGAGAGGTGACAAGTTGAGATATCACCAGCATCAACCACCCTAAAGGGAGTTCAATGTCAAGCTAGTGACAATAAAAGAGCGCTTGTTGGGAGGCAACCCAACCTGAGGTAGTTTGCTTTTCATAGCTTTTTCAATAAAAATTTTGAATGATTGATATGGATTGCAAGGAGCTAAGTTTGGTGTTGCACACCAAAACAAATTAAGGGAGAATGAAAGATTCTAAGTTTGGTGTTCCACCAAAAAAAAAATACCATTTAAAAACACATTCTCACCTCTTGCATAATGCTAGCTCTAAGCAATCAAACAAATTATCCAACTATTTAATTGCCTTCTAGCTTTAATTTCATTAACCTTTAGCAAGGACACAAGGTTTCACATATGGTTAAAATGTTTGCATAAGAGGCAGTGGCAAACAATTAAGTTTGGTGTTCCCACACCAAAATAAATCCAGGAACCACACTCAGTTTATGCATACTAACCATACAATTAAGGGCTTGAGAAGCAAGCAACTTTGAGAATTATGCAGGACATAAGTCAACAATTGAAGATATTATGCATCTTAACTCAAAGAGAACACAACAAAAGGAAGGATCAAAGGGCTGCAACTTCGAAGGTTGTATCTAAACGTAATCCTTGCTGCTGTGAAATGTTTTGAATCTGGAAACCATTGTATGTCTTGCTAAAAGTATTTATCTAGTTGCAAGTGAAATTGTTTGTTAAAAAGGCTAAATCTGCATAATGCTTGTTATCCATCACTTAGCTTGAAATTCTGTTTTGTTTCCCACATGCTTAAATAAAAGAGATTTGTTTGAATTGAAAAGTGAAATATCCAATGTAGCATAAGTAAGAATGGAAGTTAGTGGTGGTATATGTGTTTAAAGTAAGAATGGAAGTTAATGGTGGTATTTGTGTTTGATTAAATGCATAACTCATGAAATAATTGTTTCATAATATCATTCTCATTCAATTGTGAGTTAGCTTGCTGTTATAAAGATTCTTATCAATAAAGAAAAAAAAGCCCTTGGGAACAAAAACAGAAAGAAAAGGAAGAAGAAAAGGCCAAAGTGGCAAGAAAAACAAAGAATAAAGGTTGGACACCAATAGCTTGGACCCTAGGACATATGCCTGTGGTGTTCTTGTACTAAGATATGCTTGGATGAGTAAATTCTAAGGGGTATTTTAAAACCCGGTCACTTAGATCAACTGATTTGGGATGGCCAATTGAAAATCCACAATAAAGAGCAACTTAGATACAGAACATTTAGTTATCCAAAGAGATGCTGGGCATCAATGATCCTAGGAAGAAATAGTGAGCCATGTGTCTGTGGTGGAAAGATGTTGAGTAAAAGAAAAGGAAACAAAAAAATTAAAGCCAAAGGCTATTACTGCAACATTAGACACCAAACCTCCAAAAGAATAATAAGCTTGTTAAAGCATTATAAGAAAGAAAAGTTAGCAAGGGAGTAATTAAAAAGTCAGCAAGTTTAGAAAGCCTTTGAGGACAGATGTATATTATGTAACAGCAACAATAA
>NC_029780.3:44862678-44868917 GCF_000817695.3 Arachis duranensis
CAAAACCTTGCCCTGCCCTCCACAAGGGGAGTATCGGGCCTTCATGGAAAATAAATCAAAGGAAAAAGCCTACCAATGCTTGTCACAAGAGTCGAACACGGCACAAGGAGAAAGCAAGGAACTAGGCCTCATTATGGTGCCAAGAAAGCCGAGGAAAAATAGTAGCGTGTGCATCGGCCAAGTCTCGAACACGGGACTTCAATTTGGAAACACTGCTCTGCCCTCCGCGAGGGCAGGGCAGCATTTTGTTGTGGCACGGCCAGCGGACCAAACTGGCGCACCAAGGCATCACTCGGCAGCACCAGCAGCACGCACAGGCCCCAAACTGGCGCACCAAAATTTTCTGCCCTGCCCTCCGCGAGGGCAGGGCAGCATCCTGCAGCACACACCAACGCACCACGCTCGCACCAAGGCCGCACGCATCAAATCCTGCCCTGCCCTCCACAAGGGCAGGGCAGCCTCCTGGAAGCAATCCTTCATGGGCTAAAATTGGATTAAAAATCCAATAAAATTCATTCCTTCACCAAATCAAAAGCCCATCCAAATCCTAAGATCCAAGAATGGAAAGTGTATAAATAGGAGCTAGTTTGATGTATTTAAAACTTTTACTTTACTTTTGAAACTTTGAATTTTCCTTTGAACCTTTACTTTTATTTGGAGCTTTTGAACTTTCTCTTAGGGACTTCACTGAGATTTCAGAGAATTGGGAAGGAGAATTGATCTCTCTTCTTCCTCGTTCTTATGTGGGCATTTTTATTTTTCTTGTTTGAGTTTTGGGTGTGAAGAATTGAGGAAATTCTGTCTCAATCTCCGTTCAAAATCTCTTTAATTCCTCTTCTGCATAATTGAGTTTAATTTCAATTTCCTTTAATGCTTCTTCTTCTATTTCTTGTTAATTGCTTTGTGAACTTGGATCTGGGAAGGCAATTGAGATCTAGACTTTGCTTTCTAGTCTCTTGAGACCTAAGATCCTATTTTC
The DNA here is from genome assembly GCF_000817695.3 of Arachis duranensis. Classification (NCBI taxonomy): domain Eukaryota; kingdom Viridiplantae; phylum Streptophyta; class Magnoliopsida; order Fabales; family Fabaceae; genus Arachis; species Arachis duranensis. The sequence continues at coordinate 44,863,658 of NC_029780.3, forward strand.
CTTTTTGGTTCTTCTGGGAACCCTGCTGCACTTTAATTTCATCTTCTGTTTGAATTTTAGTTACTTCCAAGTCATCTTCTGCTTTATTAATTGTTGCAATTTACTTTCCCTTGCTGAAATTATGAATCCCCAATCCTCAACTCCCCTTTTTCATTCAAGCAATTTACATTTCTTGCATTTTAAGTTACTGCCATTTACATTTCTTGCACTTTAAGTTTCAGTTATTTAATTTCTTGTTCTTTAAGATTCAGCAAATTTACTTTCCTGTTCTTTAATTTACTGTAATTCTCCCCTCTCCCTTTACATTCCAAGCAATTTAGCTTCTGTTAAAGATAAACCACTCAACCAATACTTGATTCGCTTGACTAAATCAACCACTAAACTAAAATTGCTCAATCCTTCAATCCCTGTGGGATCGACCTCACTCCCGTGAGTTTTATTACTTGATGCGACCCGGTACACTTGCCGATGAGTTTTGTGTTGGATCGTTTTCCACACATCAAACTTCACCACCTTTCACTTGTTGGTCTGCTCATTCTCTTCTGCTCCCTTGGGATTCTCCTTGATTACTTGAATCTCCATTCCCTTTACGCTTCCCCATCAACTTTTTCCAGAATCCGGCATCCTCCATCTTCTTCTTTAATGCTTCCTTTTGCTGTTTCACCTTCCCTTCTTCTTGTTCAGTTAAGTTCTTGCGAATTGCCTCATAATTTGGGATGTCCGGGTGTAGGTGATGCATATGCTCAACCACATAGTTTAGCTTTGCCTGAGTGTTGATGCTGAATTTTTCTCGGTGCAGTTGCCTTCCTTCATTTAGCACACTGAATTCATTGAATGCTTTCATTTGATTTATCTGGCATTGGTTGAGTTCCTGGAGGCGTTTATCTTGACTTTCTTGTCTTTCAGACACTTGATTGAAGGCTTGAGTAAGTTGGGAATAGTGCTCTTGTTGTTGCTCCATTAGCTATTTCTTCCATTCCCTCTGTTGATTCATCCAATTTGTTAGCATTTCCTCTTACCGATCCATTCTCTGAGAATGAAGTTGCATTTGTTGTTCTTGTCCTTCCATGTATAGCCTTGACAAATCATCAATGGCTCCTCGGATGTGACCCAAATTGATATCGGTTGAGTCATGATATCCTTCTTGATGATATTCCGTGGGTTGGGGTTCTTCTTGGAGAGGCTCTTCCTCTTGTATATCTTCTGATGTCCTCTTCCTTAGATGGGGTCTTTTCTGCTGTTGAGCTGGGGTCACATGAGTTATGCGTTGGAGTGTAAGTGACCTCCCAAGACCTGGCCAAGTTGGGTTGCTGTCTTCAAAGACTACCTTGGCTTTCTTGCATAATCTAATGATGGTGTTGGGGTACCAAAGTCTGGCACCTGAATCCTTTTTCTCGACTGATTTTTGAATTCCTTCAGCTATGATTTCGTGCACGTTAATGCTCCCACCCTTTATCAAACAATGTACCATGGTAGCTCGAGTGATATTGATCTCAGAATTATTTGCTGTTGGGAGGATAGACCGTCGCACAAGCTTAAACCAGGCTTTAGCTTCCGGGATGAGGTCTCATTTCTTGATGAACCGGGGTCTATTATCTGCATACCTTTCCCAGTCAGATCCTACAATGCATATATCACCCACAATCTCCTCCAATTCATCATTGTCGACACCTTTATCTATTCTTTCTTGGTACCCAGGCTCAACAAAACGTGGAGATTTCAAATGGAGAACTCTAATGATTGCATTGGGGCTAAAATCCACCTCTACTCCTCTTACATAACTCTTGAAGGTGGGGGCTGTGGTCTTATCTTCTCTAACCACATTTGCATAAAATTCTCTGATGAGGTTTGCATTTACCCTTGCTTCCGGGTTAGTGAGCCTTTCCCAACCCCTCTTTTCAATCTTCTCCTAAATTTGTGGACACTCATTTTCATCAAATTGAAAGGTTGCTTCAGGAAATATCTTCTTTTCCTTTATTCGCTCGAATTCGAGCTCATGGAAGGCTATTTTGAATTTCCCAGTGTCGAAGGAGGGCTGCTCCATTGGTTCTTTTCCCCTTCGCCTCTTGACGTTTGATGCGGCCATGAATGAGAATTGAATATTAGAGGTTAAGGGGTTGAAGATAGAGTTCAGTTGGGTTGAAGTAGACTGTGTCTTGAAGAAATGAGTTTTGAAGAGAGAAAAGAAGAGGTGAGTCTATAAGGTGCACGTGAAGTGTGTATGGTCGAGAGAAAGAAGTGAAACAAAGAGAATGGGGATATAGGGTGTGTACGGAAGGGTTGTGTGAGGGGGTTATTATATATAGGGATGGAAATTGTTGAATTGATGGTGTTGTTTTGATAATGGACGGTTGTGGTTTTGAGATTGGATTATCACATGGATCACTTCTTTTATGAGGGTCTTGGTTCGGTCTCCAAAGTCATCCATTCCCAATGTTGCATGGCAACACCTCCAAGGACAATTCCTATGGAGACAAGTGTAAAATTTCCTTGGTGTAGTGGGCGAATCTCCTTGTATTAATTGTCCTATCAATTACCATCAATGTCCCTTTTTTGATCTCCTATATACACGAAGTAAATGCAATGGGTTATTTGAACATTTTGGTGGGAAAAAGTGTGAACTATTAAAATGTTTCTCTTTCTTTTTCTTTTTCTTTTGTTTCTATTAACTAAATGCTTTCCATGAAAACAATTCAATTAAATATTAGACTCCCCATGCATGCACGTTGGTACACCAAACTTGTTTGTAATCACGTGGTACAACAAGTTTGGGGAATGAACTCTCCTCATAAGGTGTGTTCAAACCACACTTGGTGTGCTTTGAACACCAAACTTATCATGTACTATACGTTGCATGTAGAGGGACTTTATATTAATTTTCAAAGTTGGATTGAAACTTCATGGAAATTGTCTTATTACTATTATTATTTGGAATTTAAAGAGAAAGGGTTATAGAACATGGGTTGCCTCCCAAGAAGCGCTTCTTTAGCGTCACTAGCTTGACGTTTGGTTCTTGTCAAGGAGGTTGATGGTACTTGAAGTCCTCCCCTCTTGCAGTATGTTTGCCTCTAGTGAACTTGTTGAGAAGTTCATCTCCTAAGGGGGGATCTTCTGTAGGTGTCTTTCTGCTTCTCCATCTCCTTGGAACTCTTTTCCTTGTTTCTATTGATGTTTTCTTGTTTTCTATGGATTCTTTCTCCAGGGGAATCTTGTTATTGATCTTGCATGACTCTGGTGGGTCTGGTTCCTCTTGGATCACCTTTGAACATGGTTCTTCCGGACTATGTGGCTTCTCAACCCATGGGGCTTCCAATTGTGTTGTTTGTGCTTCATTGTTTGGCTCTTCTATCATCTTATTGTCTTTGTGATCTGCTCCTCGTGAGAAGTCGTAAACATTGAAAGTGAGCTGCTCATCATGTATTCTCAGCACTAACTCTCCTCGTTCTACATCTATGAGTGCTCTAGCTGTGGCTAGGAAGGGTCTTCCCAGAATGATGGGGTAGATAGGATTTTCATCCATTTCCAGAACAACAAAATCTGTGGGAAGATAGTAGCTTCCAATCTTTACCAGCACATTTTCAACTATTCCTACTGCTTGTTTTTGGGTTTTATCTGCCAATCTGATAATTACATCAGTAAGAGTTAGTTCATTGATTTGGAGCTTCTTCATGAGAGAGAGAGGCATTAAGTTGATGCTTGCTCCCAAGTCACAAAGTCCTTTGTCAATCATTGTTTCTTCTATGGCACAAGGAATGTGGAAGCTTCCTGGATCCTCCTTCTTTGTGGGTGGTCCTGGTTGAATGAGAGCAGTACAATCTCTGTTCATCTTGATTGTTTGTCCACCCTTCAATGGACTTTTTCTGGCTAGTAGCTCCTTTATATACTTGATGTAGAAGGACATCTATTGGAGGGCTTTAATGAAGGGTATATTTACATCTAAAGATGCAAACATATCAAGAAACCTTGAGTACATCCTCCCTGCTACACCACCTTTAAGCCTGTGGGGGAAAGATGCATATGGGTTCAATGCATCCTTTTTCTTTGGCTCTTCCTTGGATATGAGTGGAGTTGCACAGCTTCCTTCCTCTTGGCTTTCCTGTTGGTGATTTTTGGGGTGTTCTACTCTATTCATACTTCCCTCATCACTTGTGGTTATCATTTTGCAGTCTTCCCATCTCACTTTCTTTGGTTCTCCTCTTGGATTCTTCTCTGTATCACTGGGGAATCCATCAGTGGGTTTGAGAATTTGTTGAGATAGATAGCCTACTTGGGACTCCAATCTCTTGATGTTTTCTCCTTGGTTCTTGATGTTGGCTCACACCTCTTCCTTAAACACCTTGTTATCTTGGACTTCTCTGCACATGTTTTCAAGTAGAGCCTCAATCTTTGAAAGCCTATCATCTGTGGATGATGGTGGGTTGAGATTAGCTGATTGAGAAGGTTGGCTAGATGGATGTTGGTAATATCTCTGAGAGGTGTTTTGATGAGTGGCATTGTTGTTGGAGTTGAAGTTGGAACGTCTCAGATCTTGTCCTTGGTCTTGTTGGTTTCCCCATCCGAAGTTGGAGTGATTTCTCCATCCAGAATTGTATGTTTTGGAGTATGGATCATGGACTTGTCTAGGTGAATTTCCCACATAGTTGGCTTGCTCCCAGTCACCTTCTTCTCCTATGTTTACTCCTTCATGAGTTGGTGATGAGGTGATGGCTGCTGCAACTTGGTTCTCTTCCACCTTCTTGGTAAGATCTGCTAGCCGCTTGGTGATCATCTTGTTTTGGGCTAACAGTGAATCCATGTGGTTCAGCTCCATTACTCCTCTAGTGTTGCTTCTTTCAGAGGCATAGAAGTAGTCATTCTCAGCAACTGTTTCAATGACATCTATGGCTTCTTCAACAGTTTTCTTCTTGTTTAAAGAACCTCTTAGAGAGCCCCCTGATGAATGATCCACAGCCTTCTTTGACTCATAGGAAAGACCTTCATAGAAGATGTGGAGTTGAACCCACTCATTAAACATCTCTGGTGGGCATCTCCTTGTCAAGTCTTTAAATCTCTCTCATGCTTCATAAAGTGTCTCACCATCTTGCTGCCTTAAAGTCTGCACCTCAGTTCTTAGCCTGTTAATCTTTTGAGGAGGATAAAATCTTGCTAAAAACTTGTTCACTACCTCCTCCCAATTTGTTAGGCTTTCTTTTGGGAAGGATTCAAGCCATTTGGATGCCTTGTCCCTGAGTGAAAAAGGGAACAAGAGCAGCCTATAGAC
>NC_029780.3:44869108-44924424 GCF_000817695.3 Arachis duranensis
ATTGGCATGAATGGTGGGTTTCTGAATGTTGCTTCCACAGTTTCCTGGATTAGGATTGATATAGGATCCTAAGACCCTCCTTTCATGCCTAACCCGGTTGGCATGGCCTTCTCTGGCATGATTATGAGCTTCTTCTTCATGATTGTTCTCCAAATTCTCTTCCATGTTGGGTTCAAAATACTCTTCCTCTTCCTCAGCACCAACAATTCTTTTTCCTCTTGCTTTCCTTTTTCGTCTCCAAAGGGTTTTCTCAGGCTCTGAATCAAAGGATGTTGAGATTCTTTCTCTTCTCCCTGTCATACAACAACCAGAATGCACAATGGGAGATATAGTGACGACAATTTTTGTTAGATTGATTGTTAGTGTGAGTGATGCAATTTATCAAACAGTTAGTGGGTTAGTGAGCTGAATTATGATAAACTAAGAAAGGAGAACAGAAAATAGAGAGGGAATAGGGGATGAGGAAGAAATTAAAAACAAACTAAGGTAATTACTGAATATAGAAAAGAATAACGGAAAAAAAAATGCTCAATCTAGTAATCTTCTAGCTTAATCATTGTTGATTCAAAATCAATCCCCGGCAACGGCGCCATAAACTTGATGCATGGAAACTTGTCTCTGAACAAATTTTCCTTCGGCAGGTATACCGAATTATCGTCAAGTAAAAACTCACTATAGAGTGAGGTCGAATCCCACAAGGATTGATTGGTCAAGCAACTTTAGTTAGAAGAATATGCTAGTTGAGCTAAACAGAATTTAGATTGAGATGTAGAAATTTAAATGACTAGAAAGTAAATAGCAGAAAATTAAGTGTAGAATCTTAAATGGGAAATTGGGGTAGTGCTCATAAAAGTAAATGACAGAAACTAAAGAGAATGGGTAAGATCAGAAATGGGGAAATCATTGGGTTTAGGAGATATTGCAATTCTCCGGACCAAGTTCATTCTCATCTCTTCCTCAATCAATGCATTCATTGATCTCCTTGGCAATCTTAAGTGATTGAATTCCAATTCCTTGGTAATTCAATCTCTCAAATCTTGGTCAATAGCCAATTCTTTGGTCAATTACTCATGAGAAGAGATGAAGTATGGTCACTGATTATACCACATACATTTTCCAATTCAAGTATTGAGGGGATTATAGTCACATATCCATCCCAACCCAAATTGGTCCAGCATGAGAAAGTAATTCTAGCATGATCTCTTCATTCCTCTTCCAAGGTTCCGAAGAGATCCAATTATGGAGAGTTTCTTTTCCAAGATAACTAACCAATTGAATTAAGATTGAAAGCTTTCTAGTAAAATCAAGAGAAAAGATAGAAGAAGAAGAATGAAAATTAATATTGATCCATCAAATTACAGCAGAGCTCCCTAACCCAATGAAAGGGGTTTAGTTGTTCATAGCTCTAGGAATCAAAAATGGTAGAAAAGAAGAATTCATGATAGAAGTACAGAAAAGTAAATATGCAGAGGGTAGTTCTCTAAAAATGCCCAAAAAGTCCAGTACTAGTTCAAAACTACTCCTATATATACTACTCTTCATGATCTTCTAGTGAGTTCTTCGAGTCTTGGATGTGGGCTTTGGACCTTGAGTTGAAGCAATTCTAATCTTTAGTGGGCCCAGCTTGCAGAGAAATATGAATTAGGCTCAGGCACTTAGTGAGATTAATCGTGGAATACATTTCTGGGTGTGAGAACATTAGTGGCATTTACCTTTTCCACTAACGTTCCACCTTTATATGCCCATGTTATTCTCAACGTTAGAAGTCTTAACGTGATTTCTAACGTTCCTTCTCAATTCTTGGCCAACGTTAATGGGACTCACGTTTCCCATTAACGTTGGCTTGTGCCCCTTTTTGCAAATGTTAATGGGAATCACTTTTCCCATTAACGTTGCTTGCCCTTTTCCTCCCACGTTAGGTCTTACGTTAGCTTAGCTAACGTAGCTCTTAACGTGGGCACCTATCACCTTCGAGAGCGTTAGTGACACTCACCTTTGTCACTAACGCTCCATTTGCCTTAATCCCTTACATTAGAGTCCACGTTAACTAAGTTAACGTGGCTCTTAACATAGTAATGAAGCCATCTTCCAACGTTAGTGACAAAAGTGAGTGTCACTAACGTTGGCTCTTTGAACCCCACTCCACGTTAACTTTCACGTTAACAATCTTAATGTGAGAGTTAACGTAGGCAATGAAAATGATTCAATGTTAGTGACAAAAGTGAGTGTCACTAACGTTGGCATTGTTGATCCTTATCCACGTTAGAGGTCACGTTAACTTAGTTAACGTGACTCTTAACGTGGGGCATTGCCTAGTTTCCCAACGTTAGTGGTGTTCACTTTTACCACTAACGTTGAGGAGAAATGTTATTGGAGTTCACGTTTCTCATTAACGTTGAGTCCTCCTTTCCTTCTACGTTAAGTACCACGTTAACTTAGTTAACGTGGCTCTTAACGTAGGCTATGAAATGGCTTCGCAGGCGTTATTGGTGATCACTTTTCTCATTAACGTTGCAAGTCAATTGCCATCCCACGTTAGTAGTCACGTTAACTAAGTTAACGTGAATGCTAACGTGATTCTTCCATGTTTCATTTGTCCTGAAATCAAGCAATTAAAGTGCATCAAAGCTCTAGCCAAAATCATGAGATCATGCATCACTAAAATATCATGTAATTCTAGCAAAAATCTCATGAAATCATGCAAAAATCAAAATAGTTGCTTAAATGAAGGTGTAAGTGTATTTTCACCCAAAACTTGCCTTGTTTACTAGGAAAAATGCATGAAACTACCCTAAAACAGTAAAGAAAAGGTCAGTGAAACTGGCCTAGATGCCCTGGCATCAGACATAAGCATGTACAGTTAGTTATGACATTGGTACATATTTTTCAAAAAAAAATTACACTTTCACGCTTCAAATAATTTTTTGAGTTCAATCTTATCTGCGAATCTCCAAATTCAAAAATTTAAATTTTTAATTCGAACCGGAATTTTGAACTCTCTTAACTCAAATTTAAATAAGATAATAGCCTAATAAAGTTCTTAGATCTTATACCCTACATCATGAAAAATAATTTTTAATGAATTTTTATTGAATAATTGTTCTCTTTAAATTATTATCCTACCATTATAATATACTCTTAGAGGTGTAAGCGGATCTATCAAATTGGATATGGACGAAATTTCAATCCGATCCGCACAATTCTCATCGGATTGAATTGGATACTATATCCGCATTTTTTGAGGGTCGGATTTGATTCGATCCGATCCGATCCACACATTTGCATATCGTATCGGATAGCGAATATATCCGCATAACTGAAACTTTCTTTTAAAGCTTATTTCTATGTAAAAAATTCCATAGAAATGTTTTTCTTTACACTTTTAAACCTATTTATTCCTAAAATATTTTTAAACAAACTTTTCAAAAATAACAAAAGTAAATTAATACAATATATGAATAATTACTAAAACATACAAACAAGTGAATATAATAAAAAATCCTACAAGACAAACCACATTTTCACACTTGTGTTGTTTGTAACCGCTTGCTTATAAGTCATTCCAGACAAGACAATTCTACAAGCAAATAAACTATACCAGTACCTCAGATTTAGAACCTCAAAAGTACAAATAGCATCATTTTAGATAAACAATAACAACAACATAATTCTTTTAAAAAGATATAATAGTAACAAAGGATTATTCAGAAAATTCAAATAATGTTCATAAAAAATACTTAAAATGAGAGGATTTTGAATCGCTGAAAGGAGGACAGCGAACCGGCAAGAATGGAGGACAACGATGTGATAGGAATTAAGTAGGACAAGGCAGCGAGCACAGAGGACATCAAGGCGGCGAGAAAAAAAGACCGCAGACTGATGGTGGGAACTGAAAGGAGGATGGCAATATGGCTTCCTGAGTACCACTAACGGCGTGGTGATGAGAACGCGAGGTGGCGAAGTGACGAGGCATTGAGAACACGAGGCGATGAGAATGTCTAAATTTTAAACCATGAACCCCTATCACTGAACAAGCAGCAGCGAGAATGCTACGAAGGGGGATGAACACAACTTCTTAAGGAACAACGGCAAGAAGAAAAACCGGACGAAGAGGGAAGAATAAAAGGAGATCTCCAACGAGCAGTTTTCGGTAGTGGCCAGGGAAGAATGAGTGGCTGATTGGTGTCTTTTTGAGTATGGGTGAGAGATTGAAAGTGAATGGTTGCAGCGCCATTAAATGTGAGAATGTGAGATTAGGGATAGGGTGAAATCCTGAAGTAACATACATGTTGAAGCCTTAACTCATATCTTTGGTTCAGCAAAATTGTCAGTTCAGTGGAAGCCCGCAAGAGATTCTTAATCTTTTCATATCCAATTTTCAGAGGATATGTGATACAATCAAGACTAATGGGGTTTCTGTGGATGTCTATAGTTTGATGTTATTCCCTTTTTCTATTGGGGACAGAGCCAGTCAGTGGCTTGAGACACAACCTAAGAAGAATATAGCAACCTGGGCAGATTTGATCAGTAAATTTTTAACCAAATTCTTTCCGCTCCAGAGGTTGACCAAGTTGAGGACTGACATTCAGACACTCAGACAGCTTGAAGGAGAGTCTCTCTATGAAGCTTGGGAGAGATACAAGGCTATGATCAGGAAGTGTCTTCCGGACATGTTTGCAAATTGGGTACAATTGCAGATTTTCTATGATGGTATCATTCCGGCTTCGAGGCTTTCTCTAGATAACTTTCCAAGAGGTTCTTTACATATGAAGACCACTGATGAGACCTTGGATCTGATAGAGATGGTGGCCAATAATCAGTACTTATATTCTTCAGAGAGAACCGTGAAGAGAGAGGTGTCACAGAGTTAGATGCCTTGGATGCTATTTTGGCTTAGAACAAGGTTATGTCTCAACAGATAGCTGCCACCACTCAACACTTGGGAGGTATGAAGTTCTCTTCTATTGCTATCCCAAATCCTTCTTTTGATATGAGTGGTGGAATGTCTTAATTCGTAAGCTTTGGTTATAAGTAAACCCCTCCTAAGCAAGTAAATTACATGGGTAATTCTTTACGACCGGCCAACAATGATCCTTTCTCCAAGACATACAACTCGGGATGGAGAAATCACCTAAATTTTGGTTGGAAAAACCAAAATCAGAATCAAAGGTAGTCCAATTTCAACAACAACAACCAGTTCAACCGGCGAAATCCTTTCAACCAGTAACATCAATCTTTTTGTAACACCTACCACACAGAGTCTTATGCTTAAGTCATAAGAAAAAGGTGGTATGGTATTACATCAATCTTGTGAGCTTTATAGAGCTCAACACCGTGGTCGCGTTGATGTAAACGGTGCGGTGATCGGAACTCGGAGTAGCAAGGTATGGTTATTTGAAGTGTGATAAGGGTTTGCTTCTTCGCACTTCCCCCAAATCAATTTTCAGCGTGTGTGTGGTGTTTGGCTGGGGAAGGAAGGTTGTTGCCTTCATTAAAGGGTGATTGAGTTGGGCCTTGGGCCTAATGCAGGCTCGATTTGCCCAGTTTGGCCCATTCGGCTCAATCTTGGGCCAAATTCTTTAAAAACAGTGTCAAAATTCTCGTTTAAATTAGCTCTATCATATTAAACTATAAAAATCACATTTCTAATTTTCTAGAATAAATTTTAATTTATGAGTTAATTATATATTAATTAACCGAATTTTACACTTTTCAATCACAAAATCCACTCCCAGTTACCCAGTCCACCCCATCATTGGAAGCACAATTGGCAGAACTTTCCAATATATTCCCCAGTGTTACAGTTCCGAACCCAAGAGAAGAACGTAAGGCTATCTTTGTGTTAAGTGGAAAAGAAGTGAACACTCAATCTTCTAATGATGAAGAACCAGCTGGAGACAACATGAAAGAAGCTGAAGACCTTGATGAAACCACTCTCTCTTTTCCTACACTTACCAAAAGTGAACAACCTAAGGTGGAGACCTTAGGGACTAAGCATAGGAATGAATAATACCTTAGGCGCCTAGAGGTATTTAAAACACTACACATTAACACTCCCTTCATAGAAGTTCTTAAACAAATGCCAATGTATATAGACTCTATGAAGGAGTTGTTATCTAAGAAAGTGCCTCTAAAGGGAGACCAAATAGTGGTATTAACCAGAAAGTGTAGTGCCATAATTCAGAGAAACTTTCCAAGTAAAATGTTGGATCCGGAAAGTTTCCAAATCTCATGTACTATTGAAAACAACACCTTTGAAGGAGTACTATGTGATTTAGGGGCGAGCATCAACTTGATGCCACCCTTCGTGATGAAAAAGCTACAAATTCAAGACGTTAAGCCCACAAGAATAGCTCTTTAATTCGCAGATAAATTTGTAAGGGTGGCATATGGAGTGGTGGAGAATGTTTTGATAAAGGTGGGAAAGTTCTTCCTCCCAACAGATTTTGTGATTCTTGAGATGGAGGAAGAACAAAATTTCTCCATCATTTTAGGAAGACCATTCTTAACTACTGGAAAGTCTTTCATTGATTTGGAAAAGGACGAATTAATCTTGAGAGTGTATAATGAGCACTGGGCCTTTCATGTCTTCATAGCCTCAAATCACTCCAATAAAGAGGAGAAGTGCATGAAGACTAAATGCACTGCCCAAATCCTCCCAAAACCACCTGATGATACCAAAGTTGCGTTGCATTCCAAAGCATCTATGGTGGAAGCCAATAAAATTTTTCTAACATCAAATCTAAGTTGGTGTTGGGTATGCGGCACCAATTTCAAAGTAGACCCCTAAGAAGAAGGTACCCAGGGGTTGGAGGAACAGAAAGATCCCTATTGAAGATTTCTCACCAGGATTGAATGTGGTGTTAACTCATTATCCAACATTACCATATACGGTGAACCAGATTTTCTCTCTATAGCATGTTGAGTTGATTCATGAGGACACAGGGATAAGATTCACAGTGAAAGGGGAGGAGTTGAAGCAATATGATCAACATATTCCTTAATAGCCAAGCTAGTGACATTATATAAACACTTATTGGGAGGCAACCCAATACCTTTCGTATCCTTTAATTATAGTTGCTTCATCATATTCTATTTATTTTTATTTTAGACCTTATAGTTTTCCTTGTTTTTATCTGTATTTGAGCCATGTAAACTGATTAGAAAAGGAATAGGTGCATTCGGAATGGAGCTGAAAACTCAGTGACGAAGGAATTCAAAAGTGATGAGTGGGGCGCTAAATGCCAAAACCTAGCATTTAGCACCAAGGTGCACACAAAACAGGGAAAACTCACTGTCACCCCTGGCGTTTACCGCCAGCATATAGCGTCTAGTGCTGGGGTGGTGATTTTAGGGAAAATTGTTGCTGGATGGTGCACGAATCCACACACTTCGTACCACTGTACCAGCAAGTGCAATGGGTCGTCCAAGTAATCCCTGACTGACTCAGGGTCGATCCCCCGAGGATTGTGGTTTGAAGCAAGCTATGGCTATCTTAAAGAACTTAGTCAGGTGAATAAAAAGGTAGATGTTTTGATTAATTTCATAAAAGAAAATAAGGAGATCTAAACTAGGTTGATCTGTTTATAATGATAAGAAGTTTGTTAAAGCTTGGAGATGCTTTGTCCTTCTGGATTAACTCTGGTCTTACTGTCTTCTTCAATCATGACTGATTTCTTCAATGGCAGGCTGTATGTGATCAACACCGTACAGTTGCATCACCAATCTCTTCCAGATCTGAACCCCAGGGTTGGTGTGGATCCATTCTGATTGAAGGTGAAGCTCCTGCAGTCCATTCTCCTTAACGATCCTACTCAAAACACCACAGAAAAGGTCAAATCTTCTGGATTAGAGAATGATGCGCCTTTGGGTGCTACCTCTACCACAGAGACCCTAATCTCCGTATACCTTGGCTGAACTGGTGTCTCGAGAAGTCCTCAACGAAGTCGTGGATTAGCCGTCTAATAGATGTATAATCAAGCTGGTGGTTCGATGCTTTCCAGTTACGTATTCACACGAACCCGAGAAGAATATGGGTGGTTGTCAAGCACGCGGTCTTTGTATGAAAAACAAAGATGATTGTCACAGGTCATCCTATTCATCAAGTTGAAGAACGAAGATAAATCTTAGAATTGAATCAAACACGAATTGAAGAGAAATAGTAATACTTTTATTAATCCATAAAACTCAGCAGGCCTCCTCCCCTCAACCTAGAAGGTTTAGAAATTCATACTAACAGAAAACACAACGATACATGAAAATATGGAATAAAGACCCTAAGATTATGTAAAATATCCCTTAAATACTAAACTAATGACTAAGGATTACATGAGAAGGGTAAAAGAGACTTTTTAGTGCTAAAATCCACTTTCGATGCCCACTTGGTGAGTGTTTGGGCTGAGCTTGATTGAGATCCACGTGCTATAAGACCTCTAGGGTGTTGAACGCTGGCTAGGAAGTCCTCTTTGGGAGTTTGGACACTGGTATCCTCCTTTGGGCGCTGGACGCCTGGACTGGGCAGGAGGCTGGCATTTGATGTCAATTTTGGGCCTTGTATTCTGAAGCAAATTATAAACTATTATACAATGCTGGAAAGCTCTGAAAGTCAGCTTTCCATAGCCATTGAGAACGCTCTATTTGTACTTCTATAGCTCCAGAAAAGCTCTTCTCCTCAATTTTAGCCAGAAAATACTTTAGATTGCACAAAAATACACAAACTCTTAGTAGAATCCAAAAATGAGAATTTTACACCAATACCTATGAAAACTTAATGAAAATGAAACAAAACATGCTAAAAACTAGATGAAAATAATGTCAAAAAGCGTATAAAATATCCGCTCATCATTGGATCCCTAGTGTTCAGCACCAGCCTTGGGCGTCTAGCGCCACAGGTGTGTGTAAAAAGAAGGGTTTGACGCAAAATGCCCAATCACTGGCATTTAGTGCCAGGTGCACGAATATGAGTGAGAAGGCTTCGGGAGTGGTGGCACCAAATGCCCACCACTCGGCCTTTAGCACCCACTGTGCTAAAATTCCCCTTCATTGAATTTGAATTTCAAATGCCACCAACCCCCTTGATTCTCTCCCCCTTTCTTCATTCCCAACACACCCCTTTTCTCATCAAATCACTCTTCTTCCCCACCACCCTACCCCCAATCCCATCACTCACACTCCCCCAAGATTCTCTCCTTTTTTCCACACATTCCTCACTGATCCCATCCCTCTCTTTTTTCCATGATTACCTCCCATTCCTAATAAACCCCACCAACCCCTTCCATATCTCCTTACCAACCTTGCCCCTCCCCCTCTCTCTCTCTCTCTATTATCTCTTCTTCTCTTTCTCTTTCTCATATCCGCTTACACACCCCCATTACTCTTTCACTTTATTCTTCCTCCTTCCTCTTTCCCCACGCCAAAAATCGAGCTTTCACCCCTTTGCTTTCTTCTTCTTTTACTTGAGGACGAGCAAACGTTTAAGTTTAGTGTTGTCGCGCCGCTCGTTTTGATATTTTTATTCAATGGCACTAAAGGAAAGTGAGTCATCCTCAAGAAAAAGGAAAGGAAAAGCACCACAATTCTGGTGACTATGACTCGAATAGGTTCTCCTCTAAACTACATAAGGAGCACTTTTTCGAGATCACGGTAAAAAAAAGGTGATCCCGGAAGTAAAATTTGACCTTAATCTAGATGAATATCTGGAGATTTGGTACCAAATCGAGAGGAGAGGTTGGTAGTTATTATTTAATCCGCATACCAATGTAGGCGAACTGAAGGTCCAAGAATTTTACGGTAATGCGTGGATCACCTATAAGGACCTTGCTCGAGGAGTAAATGAAAAGAACTACCAGACATATGTGAAGGGGAAGGTCTTGGTTTCAATCCATAAATATTGAGAGCTGCTCTTCGACTACCACCTTCGGCTTAGGGTTTGGAAACTTATAATGAGAAGATGAGTCGGGAGCTAAGTGGAGGTTGAGTTTGGATAGGCAACTGAACTAGTTGAGCCGCCATGATCTCAAGCTAGTTACTAGGGTGTGGTTGGAGTTCATCCAACACTCCATTATTCCGACTAACAACCGATCCGAGTGCATGGCAGATAGAGCCATCATGATCCACTATATCATGATCGGCTATGATGTGTTGATGGAGAATATTATCCCGTAACAACTCTATAGCATCACAACAACTCTATAGCATCATATCATTTACTGACTTTGTGATGCCACTGTTGATAATGATTTTTCCATCCCCATTGAGCAGCCTATCTCAAGAAAGACCATGGAGCATGCACGAGAATACACAAGAGTTCTAAGAGGGCAAGCCGAGGAAGAGGCACAACAAGCACCTCCACCACCTTTTGTGCCTCAAGAGCATTTCTTCCCATCTCATGAGTACTGGCAGTAGTTGACCTCCTCACTAGAGCAAATGAGGGTTACTCAGGATAGCTACAGTGTCCTCTTCCACCATATTATGGCTGCACAAGAGAGTTAGCACCACGAGCTTTGCCAAATGAGGCAAGACAAAGGGTGTTTAAGAGGATGGTATAAAGCACAGTTTGAGGAAGGATATGGCCACCGATATGACTAAGGTGGTTGAGTTCTTTTTATTTTATTTCATTTCTGTTTTCATTCCTTGTGTTCTATTCCTATTTCCTTTTTTTTTGTTAATTCGTGTCTCATAGTTGCTATTTTCTTTAGTTTCTAGATTACTTTTAGTTTATGTTTTTAACTTTAAATGGTGTCTCATGTATCATCATCAAGTAGTTATTAAAAATAAAAAAGTAGTGTTTATGATTAAAAGTTGAGTTTATTCTACTATTGCCTTGTTACATTGCATGTGATGGTACTTATACTTGTAATTGTGATTGCAATGATATGTAGAGTCCCTTGAACAAGAGCAATATTGACTCTTGAGGAACAAAGATTTAGAGATGTGTTATGAAACCTCCATAAGTAAGAAAGAGGTTGATCCTTGAACAAATTAAAAAGAAAAACAGGAAAAAGAGAGAAAAAGAAAGAGCAAGAAAAAAAACAAAATTCTGATAAAAAGATAAAAAAGAAAGCTAAGTTGCAAAGCTCTGAGTATCAATGGTTGACATCCAAGTATGTGCCTGTGGTATTTATTGTCCAAGGACAAGAAGAACACAAAGAACAAAACCCAAAGAATTCAAAGAACACAAGAACATGCAAAAGATACCAAATTTTAAAAATTTTAAAAACCAAAGACAAAATTTTCAAAAAATTAAAGAAAATACATAGGAAGACACCAAACTTAAAGACTGACACAAGACTCAAACAAAAGACACTATTTTTGAAAAATTTTTAGAAAAGAGATACAAAGAATTCGAAAATTTTAACAAGAACAAAAACAAAAGACTCAAACCAAAAACAAAGATTAAACAAAAAAAAGAAAAAAAATTTTGAAAAATTTTTGAATTTTTTGAAAAAAAAGAAAAATAAAATAAAAGACTCTAACAAAATTTAAGACAATACCTAATATAAGGTACAAGATAATCCATCAGTTGTCCAAACTCGAACAATCCCAGGCAACGGCACCAAAAACTTAGTGCACGAATCCTCACACTTTGTACAACTGTACTAGCAAGTGCACTGGGTCGTCCAAGTAATACCTGAGCGAGTCAAGGTCGATCCTACGAGGATTGTGGCTTAAAGCAAGCTATGGTTATCTTGTAGATCTTAGTCAGGCAAATAGAAAGGTAGGTGGTTTGATTAATTGCATAAAAGAAAATAAGGAGATCTAAACTAGGTTGACCTGTTTATAATGATAAGAAGATGGTTAAAGCTTGGAGATGCTTTGTCCTTCTTGATTAACTCTGGTCTTACTATCTTCTTCAATTATGAATGATTTCTTCAATGGCAGGCTATATGTGATCAATGACGTACAGTCCCGGTTACCAATCTCCTCCAGATCTGAACCCCAGGGTTAGTGTAGATCCATTCTAATTGAGGGTGAAGCTCTTGCAGTCCATTCTCATTAACGATCCTACTCAAAACACCACAGAAAAGGTCAAATCTTATGGATCAGAGAATGCTGCGCCTTTGGGTTCTAGCCTCTACCACAGAGACCCTAATCTCTACATACCTTGGCTGAACTGGTGTCTCGTGAAGTCCTCAACGAAGTCATGGATTAGCCGTCTAAGAGATGTATAATCAAGCTGGTGGCTCGATGCTTTCCAGTTACGTATTCACACGAACCCGAGAAGAATACGGGTGGTTGTCAAACACACGGTCTTAGTATGTAGAACAAAGATGATTGTCACAGGTCATCCCATTCACCAAGTTGAAGAACGAAGATACATCTTAGAATTGAATCAAACACGAATTGAAGAGAAACAGTAATACTTTTATTAATCCATAAAACTCAGCAGGCCTCCTCCCCTCAACCTAGAAGGTTTAGAAACACATACTAATAGAAAACACAACGATAATGAAAATATGGCATAAATTCTCTAAGATTATGTAAAATATCCCTTAAATACTAAACTAATGACTAAGGATTACATGAGAAGGGTAAAACAGACTTTTTAGTGCTAAAATCCACTTTCGGTGCCCACTAGGTGAGTGTTTGGACTGAGCTTGATTGAGATCCACGTGCTATAAGACCTCTAGGGTGTTGAACGCTGGCTAGGTAGTCCTCATTGGGCATTTTGATGTTGGTCTCCTCCTTTGGGTGCTGAACGCCTGGACTCGGCAGGAGGTTGGCGTTGGATGCCAATTTTGGGCCTTCTATTCTGAAGCAAATTATGGACTATTAAACAATGTTGGAAAGCTCTAAAAGTCAGCTTTCAATAGCCTTTGAGAATGCTCCATTTGTACTTCTATAGCTCCAGAAAAGCTCTTCTAATTTCACCCAAAAAATACCTGAAATTGCACAAAAATATACAAACTCATAGTAGAATCAAAAAATAAGAAATTTACACCAAAACCTATGAAAACTTAATGAAAATGAAACAAAACATGCTAAAAACTATATGAAAATAATGTCAAAAAGTGTGTAAAATATCTGCTCATCACTGGACCCCTGGCATTCAGCACCAGCCTTGGGCGTCTAGCGCCACGGGTGTGTGTAAAAAAAGGGGTTTGGCGCTAAATGCCCAATCACTATCGTTTAATGCCAGGTGCACGAATATAAGTGAGAAGGCTTCAGGAGTGGTGGCACCAAACGGCCACCACTCGGCCTTTAGCACCCACTGTGCTAAAATCCCCCTTCATTGAATTTGAATTTCAAATGCCACCAAGCCCCTTGATTCTCTCCCCCTTTCTTCATTCCCAACACACCCCCTTTCTCATCAAATCACTCCTCTTCCCTATCACCTTACCCCCAATCCCATCACTCACACTCCCCCAAGATTCTCTCCTTTTTTCTACACCTTCCTCACTGATCCCATCCCTCTCTCTTTTCCATGATTCCCTCCCATTCCTAATAAACCCCACCAACCCCTTCCATATCTCCATACCAACTGTAGCCCCTCATGATGACAAGTCATCTTATGCTAGTTTTACAAGCATTTTTCTCTTGTTTTCTTAGGTTTTATACACTTTCTTACACAGTAAGTAGGTGTTTGGATTGAGATTGCATGCATTGCCTAAGTTTAGTGAACATGGTTGTTATGGTACTTTTTCATAAGGTTTTGAGCTATTTTTAATAGATTTTATGAATGATGCAAATACCATATGATTATAGCAAACTTTGAGGCATTGTGTTTTATACACTAAAGTTGCTTGATCCATCAATCCCTGTGGGATCGACCTCACTCCTGTGAGTTATTATTACTTGATGCGACCCGATACACTTGCCGGTTAGTTTGTGTGGAAATCTAAATTTTCACTCATCAAATTTTTGGCGCCGTTACCGGGGACTGATTTAGATTGACATTGATTAAGTAGGGTGATAATCTAGATTAAGCATTTTTCTTTTGTTTTGTTAAGCACACTAACTATTTGAGATTTTGTCTCTACTAGTTCTAACTACACTCAAGGAACATAGTGCTCTGTTTGGGTTTCTTGTTGTTTTGGTTGCATGCCAGGAGGAAGAAGAGGTGACTCCACTTCTTTGATTATGAACTAGAGAGAACATTCTTGAGATTGAGAAGAAGAATCAGAGGAAGAGAATCAAGAGATGGAGGGCAACCCCGCTAATCCACCAGAAGAGGTGGCTAATAATAATGGCCAGCCTCAAAGGAAAGTTCTAGCCTCCTACACCTTCCTCAATTCAAGAAACTGTGGAAGTAGTATACTCACTCCAAATGTTCATGCCAATAACTTTGAGTTGAAGCCTCAGCTCATCACTTTGGTGTAGAACAACTGTTCTTATGGAGGAGATCCCTTGGAAGACCCAAATCAATACCTCGCCATTTTTCTGAGGATATGTGACACAGTTAAGACAAATGGTGTACACTCAGACATCTATAAGTTGTTGTTATTTCCATTTTTCTTGAGGGATAAGGCAACTCAGGGGTTAGAAGCATTTCCCAAAGAAAGCATCAACAACTAGGAGGATTTAGTGAGCAAGTTTTTGGCTAAGTTCTACCCACCTCAGAGGATCATAAGATTAAAGACAGAAGTGCAAACATTCACCCAAATGGATGGAGAATCACTTTATGAGGCTTTGGAGAGATACAAAGCCTTGATTAGGAAGTGTCCACCAGAGATGTTTAATGAATGGGACAGACTTCAGAATTTCTATGAAGGATTGACTCTAAAATCTTAAGAGGCCTTGGATTATTCTGTTGGAGGTTCAGTGCAACTAATGAAGACAGCCAAGGAAGCTCAGAATCTAATAGACATTGTAGCCAATAACCAGTACTTCTATGCTCATCAAAGGCAATGCCAACCAGCTCCAAAGAGAGATATGTTGGAACTTGAAGGTGTGGACACCATCTTGGCACAAAACAAGGTGATGCACCAACAGATCCAACAACAAATGGAGATGATGGCAAAAATGATAGATGGTCTTCAAGTAGCTACAGTGAACACAACAAGTCAACCATCACCTACATGGGGACAAAATGAAGAAAACTATGAAGAGCAGCAGCCTGAGCAAGTCCAATACATGCACAACCAAGGAGCTGGACAAAATAAGTTCCATGGAGATACGTATAACTCATCCTAGAGAAATCACCCCAATTTGAGGTGGGGGGATAACCAAAACCAACAGCCTTGGTAGAGAAACCCAAACCAGAACAATTCTAGAAACACAAACCATCAAAACCATCAAAATACTAACCAAAACCAATACAGAAAACCATAAAACAATCAACATTCATCTAACTACTATCCACCAAATAACCCAGTAATTAACCAAAATAACTATCATCCACCTTCAACACCCCATAATCAACCACAACCACCCCAAAAAGCTCAAAGAATCTCCAACTTGGAGATGATGATGGAAAAGATGATCAAGCATCAAGAATTGGCCAATAAGAACCATGAAGCTTAACCGCAGAATCTAGAAAGGCAAATTAGACAATTGTCCAAGCAAACAGTGGCTGAAAGAGCACCCAATGCACTACCAAGTGACACCATTCCCAATCCCAAAGAAGAATATAAAGCAATCCAATTAAGGAGTGGAAGAACCTTGGAGAATGACAAAGAAGCTAACAAGTGGCCAGTAGAGAATGATTAGGCTAAAAGCAAGGAGGTGGTGAGAACAAAAGGAAAAGACCAAGAGGAGTCCAAAAAGAAAGAGGAAGAGCTTCAAGCCTCAAAGAAGGGAAAATAAGTCATAGAGGAGCAACCACACGAGCAGAAGAAAGGGGAGAAGCCATACAATCCTCCCCTTCCATATCCTCAAAGATTCAACAGGGAGCTAAAGGACCAACAATTTCCTAAGTTCCTAGAGGTCTTTAAGAAGCTAGAAATCAACATTCCACTTGCTGAACCATTGGAGCAAATGCCTTTGTATGCAAAATTTCTAAAGGAACTCATCAACAATAAGAGAAGCTGGAATGAGAAGGAGACAATGATCTTAACACAAGAGTGCAGTGCAGTGATTCAAAGAGGTCTCCCTCAAAAGCTCAAAGATCCTGGGAGTTTCATCATATCTTGCACCATAGGCAATATGACCTTGGAAAAAGCTCTTTGTGAATTAGGAGCCAGCATCAATTTGATACCCCTCTCACTAATGAAAAGGCTTACAATAGAGGAAGTCAAACCCACCAGAATGTCACTTCAAATGGCTGACAGATCACTCAAGATACCAAATGGAGTTGTAGAAAATTTATTGGTTAAGATTGGAGAATTCATTTTTCCTGTTGACTTTGTTATCTTGGACATGGAAGAAGAGGGACACAATTCAATTATATTGGGATGATCTTTCTTGGCAACAGCAAGAGCCATCATTGATGTGGAGAAAGGTGAAATGACCTTCAAGGTGCATGATAAAAAAATGATCATCAATGTCGTCAAGGCCATACAATATCCTCTTGAGAAGGAAAAGCACATGAGAGTGGAAATGATAGAAGAAGTGGAGGAGGAGCTACTAGAAGCCAACAACCAGGAGGAACAAGAAGAGGAAATAGAAGTAGAACGAGCTATCATAGAAAAAATAGCTGAAGTCTCCTTTAAAGGCGAAACAAAGGAAATGCCAAAGCAAGAATTAAAACCCTTCCCCCTCATCTCAAGTATACATTCCTTGGAGAAGAAGAAACTTTGCCAGTGATCATTAATTCCTCATTAAACATGGAAGATAAAATAAAGTTGATTGAAGTGTTGAAAGTTCACTAGACAGCCTTGGGATAGACGATTGATGATATCAAGGGTATAAGCCCTGCCATCTGCATGCATAAGATTTTGCTGGAGGAGGACTCAAGGCCTGTAGTACAACCCCAAAGAAGACTTAACCCAACCATGAAGGAGGTAGTTCAAAAAGAAGTGATGAAGCTGCGGAATGCTGGAATCATATACCCAATCTCTAATAGCCCTTGGGTAAGCCCAGTTCAAGTGGTGCCAAAGAAAGGTGGCATGACCGTCATCTTCAATGAGAAGAATGAACTCATTTCCACAAGGACAGTGACAGGGTGGTGGATGTGCATAGATTATAGAAGACTGAATGAGGCTACAAGGAAAGATCATTTCCTCTCCCGTTCATTGATCAGATGCTAGAAAGATTCGCTGGGCATGCCTATTGATGGGTACTTTGGGTACAATCAAATAGTGGTGGATCCCAAGGATCAAGAGAAGACCTCCTTCACATGTCCATTCGGAGTCTTTGCCTACAGAAGGATGCCCTTTGGGCTATGCAATGCCCCCGCAACTTTTCAAAGGTGTATGCTTTCTATATTTTCTGACATGGTGGAACAATTTTTAGAAGTCTTTATGGATGATTTTATCTTTGGTAACTCATTTGATAACTGCTTGCATCATTTAATTCTTGTCTTGAAAAGATGCCCAGAAACTAACTTTGTCTTGAATTAGGAGAAATGCCATTTCATGGTTCTTGAAGGGATAGTTCTTGGGCATAAAGTTTCAAGCAAAGGTATAGAAGTTGATAAGGCTAAAATAGAGATAATAGAAAAGCTTCCTATACCTGTTAATGTGAAAGCAGTAAGAAGTTTTCTGGGACATGCTGGTTTTTACAGGTGATTCATCAAAGACTTTTCAAAAATAGCCAAACCACTGAGCAATTTGCTAGTGATTGACAATCCCTTCATCTTTGATGACAATTGCAAGCATGTCTTCGAAACTCTAAAAAGAAAACTCACTACAACACTAATCATCACACCCCCAGTTGCCTTTTGAACTTATGTGTGATGCAAGTGATGTTGCAATTGGTGCTGTATTGGGGCAAAAAAAGACAAGCTACATCATGTCATATATTATGCAAGTAAGGTGTTAAATAAGGCACAAAAGAATTACACCACCACAAAAAAAGAGCTTTTGGCTATTGTGTATGCATTTGACAAATTTAGACAATACTTGATTGGTTCAAAAGTTATAGTCTATACTGATCATGCTGCTCTCAAGTATCTCATGTTTAAATAGGATTCCAAGCCAAGGATTATCAGGTGGGTGCTACTATTGCAAGAATTTGACATTGAAGTGAGAGATAGGAAAGGAAGCAAGAACCAAGTGGCAGACCATTTGTCAAGATTGCCACAAGAAGCCAACCAAGATACACTACAACCAGTGAATGAGAAGTTCCTAGATGAACATCTCTTCCAAATCCAACAAGCACCTTGGTTTGCTGACATTGCAAACTACAAGGTGGGAAGAAAGATTCCTCAAGAGTTCACCAAGCAATAAGTAAAGAAGCTATGTAATGAAGCCAAGAAGCTCCTATGGGATGAGCCATTCTTATTCAAGAGGTGTGCATATAGAATGATTAGAAGATGTATCCCTAAAAGTGAAATGAGAGACATACTGTGGCACTGTCATGGTTCAGCTTATGGTGGACATTTTGGACCAGAAAGAACCGCAGCTAAAGTGCTTCAAAGTGGATTCTATTGGCCAACTATATTCAAGGATGCTAGAAAATTTGTGCTCCAATGTAATGAATGTCAAAGACCTGGAGGACTAACAAAGAGGAATGAAATGCCTCAAAAATTTATTCTGGAAGTGGAGCTATTTGATCTTTGGGGTATGGATTTTATGGGCCCCTTTCCCCCATCCTATTCCTTTAAATACATTCTGGTGCCAGTGGAATATGTCTCTAAATGGGTGGAGGCTATAGCCACAACCACATGTGACTCACCAATTGTTCTTCAATTTCTTAAGAAAAACATCTTCACAAGATATGGGGTGCCCAAAGGCCTTATCAGTGATGGTGGCAGCCACTTCTGCAACAAACAAATGGAGAAACTGCTAAACAAATATGGAGTAATCTACAAAGTAGCTGATGAGCAGATAATTTATACTCTTTTTGGCATTGTTTTTAGGTGGTTTTTAGTAGGATTTAGCTACTTTTAGGGATGTTTTTATTAGTTCTTATGCAAAATTCACATTTTTGGACTTTACTATGAGTTTGTGTGTTTTTATGTGATTTCAGGTATTTTCTGTCTGAAATTGAGAGACCTGAGCAAAAATCTGATTCAGGCTGAAAAAGGACTGCTGATGCTCTTGGATTTTGACCTTCCTGCACTCGAAATAGATTTTCTAGAGCTACAGAACTTCAAATGGCGTGCTCTCAACGGTGTTGGAAAGTAGACATTCAGGTCTTTCCAACAATATATAATGGTCCATACTTTGTTCGAGCTTAGACGACGCAAACTGGCGTTCAACGCCAATTCCATGCTGTATTCTGGAGTAAAACGCCAGAAACACATCACAAACCAGAGTTAAACACCAAAAACACATTAAAACTTGGTGTTTAACTCCAAGAGAAGCCTCTACACATGTAAAGCTCAAGCTCAGCCCAAGCACACACCAAGTGGGCCCCGAAAGTGGATTTCTGCATCATTTACTCATTCTTGTAAACCCTAGTAACTAGTCTAGTATAAATAGGACATTTTACTATTATATTAGACATCTTTGGTCTCAGTTTTAATCTATTATTCATCTTAGGAGACTATTGATCATGTTTTGGGGGTTGGCCATTCGGCCATGCCTGGACCATCACTTATGTATTTTCAACGGTGGAGTTTCTACACACCATAGATTAAGGTGTGGAGCTCTGCTGTACCTTAAGTTTTAATGCAAAGTACTACTGTTTTCTATTCAATTCAAGCTTATTCTTATTCTAAGATATTCCCTGCACTTCAACCTGATGGATGTGATGATCCGTGACACTCATCATCATCCGTCCTTATGAACGCGTGCTTGACAACCACTTCTGTTCTACCTTAGACCAAGCGTGTATCTCTTCGATTCCTTAATCAGAATCTTCGTGGTATAAGCTAGAATCCTTTGGCGGCCATTCTTGAGAATCCAAATAGTCTAAACCTTGTCTGTGGTATTCTGAGTAGGATTCAGGGATTGAATGACTGTGATGAGCTTCAAACTCGCGATTGTTGAGCGTAGTGACAGACGCAAAAGAATCAATGGATTCTATTCCGACATGATCGAGAACCGACAAATGATTAGCCGTGCTGTGACCGAGCATTTGGACCATTTTCATTGAGAGGATGGGAAGTAGCCATTGACAATGGTGATGCCCTACGTACAGCTTGCCATGGAAAGGAGTATGAAGAATTGGATGAAAGCAGTAGGAAAGCAGAGATTCAACAGGAACAAAGCATCTCTATGCACTTATCTGAAATTCCCACCATTGAATTACATAAGTATCTCTATCTTTATTTTATTGCTTTATTTATCTTTATTTTCGAAAACCATCATAACCATTTGAATCCGCCTAACTGAGATTTACAAGATGACCATAGCTTGCTTCATACCAATAATCTCCGTGGGATCGACCCTTACTCACGTAAGGTATTACTTGGACGACCCAGTGCACTTGCTGGTTAGTTGTGCGAAGTTGTGACAAAGTGTGATTCACGTTTGAGAGCTCCAAGTCTATTAGCGCCATTGTTGATGATCACAATTTACGCGCACCAAGTTTTTGGCGCCGTTGCCGGGGATTGTTCGAGTTTGGACAACTGACGGTTCATCTTGTTGCTCAGATTAGGTAATTTTCTTTTCAAAAAGTTTTCAAAAATTGTTTCAAAAAAATTTTTCTTTGTTTTCTTTTTTCTAAAAAAATAATTTATGAAAAACCAAAAAAAAATAATAAAATCATAAAAAGCAAAAATATTTTGTGTTTCTTGTTTGAGTCTAGTGTCAAATTTTAAGTTTGGTGTCAATTGCATGTTTTTTTTTTAAAAATTATGTATTTTTCGAAAACTCATGCATGATGTTCTTCATGATCTTCAAGTTGTTCTTGGTAAGTCTTCTTGTTTGATCTTTAAATTTTCTTGTTTTGTGTTTTTTGTTATTTTTCATATGCATTTTTGCATTCATAGTGTCTAAGCATTAAAAATTTCTAAGTTTGGTGTCTTGCATGTTTTTCTTTTCTTGAAAATTTTCAAAAATAAGTCTTGATGTTCATTTTGATCTTCAAAGTGTTCTTGGTGTTCATCTTGACATTCATAGTGTTCTTGCATGCATCATTGGTTTTGATCCATAATTTTTATGTCTTGGGTCATATTTGTGTTTTTCTCTCTCCTCATAAAAAATTCAAAAAAATTCAAAAAATATCTTTTCCTTATTTTACTCATAATTTTTGAAATCTTTGGGTTGACTAAGTCAAAAATTTTTAAAATTAGTTGTTTCTTGTTAGTCAAGTCAAGATTTCATTTTTAAAAATCCTATCTTTTCAAAATCTTTTTCAAAAATCAAATCTTTTTCATTTTTCTTATTATTTTTCGAAATTTTTCTTATTTGATTTTCAAAAATCTCTTTCTTATCTTTATTTCATGATTTTCAAAAACTTTACTAACAATTAATGTGATTGATTCAAAAATTTGAAGTTTGTTACTTTCTTGTTAAGAAAGGTTCAATCTTTAAATTCTAGAATCATATCTTTTAGTTTCTTGTTAGTCAAGTAATCAATTTTAATTTTAAAAAAAATCAAATCTTTTTTTAAAATATCTTTTTCAAATCATATCTTTTTCAAAATAAATTTTAAAAATCTTTTCTAACTTCCTATCTTTTCAAAATTGATTTTCAAATCTTTTTCAACTAACTAATTGACTTTTTGTTTGTTTTACTATTTCTTATCTTTTTCAAAACCACCTAACTAATTTTATCTCTCTAATTTTCGAAAACTCCTTTCCCTTTTTCAAAATTCTTTTAATTAACTAATTGTTTCAAATTTTAATTTTAATTGTATTTCTTCTCTCAATTTTCGAAAATCACTAACTATTTTTCAAAAACAATTTTTGAATTTCTTTCTATCTCATCTTCTTCTATTTATTTATTTAATTACTAACACTCTTCTCTTCATCTTAAAAATTTGAACCCCCTCTTCTTCTCTATGTTCGAATTTCTCTCTTCTCCTTCTTCTATTCTTCTTTTCTTCTACTAACATAAAGGAATCTCTATACTGTGACATAGAGGATTCCTCTTCTTTTCTGTTCTCTTCTTTTTCATATGAGCAAGAGCAAGGACAAGGACATTCTTGTTGAAGCATATCCTGAACTTGAAAGGACTCTGAAGAAGAAGCTAAGAGAAGCTAAAGCACAGCAATCCAGAGAAAATCTTACAAAGAATCTCGAAAAAGAAGGAGACATGGCCGAACCCAATAACAATGGTGGAGGCGCAAGGAGGATGCTTGGTGATTATACTACACCAACTTCCAACTTTTATGGAAGAAGCATCTCAATCCCTGCCATTGGAGCAAACAATTTTGAGCTGAAGCCTTAACTAGTTGCTATGATGCAACAGAACTGCAAGTTCCATGGACTTCCATCAGAAGATTTCTATCAGTTTTTAACTGAATTTTTGCAGATCTGTGATACTGTTAAGACTAATGGAGTAGATCCTGAAGTCTACAGGCTCATGCTTTTCCCTTTTGCTGTAAGAGACAGAGCTAGAACATGGTTGGACTCACAACCTAAAGATAGCCTGGACTCTTGGGATAAGCTGGTCACGGCCTTCTTGGCCAAGTTCTTTCCTCCTCAAAAGCTAAGCAAGCTTAGAGTGGATGTTCAGACCTTCAAGCAAAAAGATGGTGAATCCCTTTATGAAGCTTGGAAAAGATACAAACAGTTGACCAAAATGTATCCTGCTGACATGCTTTCAGAGTGGACCATTTTGGATATTTTTTATTATGGTCTATCTGAGTTCTCTAAGATGTCACTGGACCATTCTGCAGGTGGATCCATTCACCTAAAGAAAATGACTGCAGAAGCTCAAGAACTTATTGACATGGTTGCAAATAACCAATTCATGTACACCTATGAGAGGAATCCTTTGAGTAATGAGACGCCTCAGAAGAGGGAAGTTCTTGAAATTGATATTCTGAATGCCATATTGGCTCAGAACAAAATGTTGACTCAGCAAGTCAACATGATTTTTCAGAGTCTAAATGGATGGCAAAATGCATCAAATAGTACTAAAGAGGCATCTTCTGAAGAAGAAGCTTATGATCCTGAGAACCCTGCAATGGCAGAGGTGAATTACATGGGTGAACCCTATGGAAACACCTATAATTTCTCATGGAGAAATCATCCAAATTTCTCATGGAAAGATCAACAAAAGCCTCAACAAGGCTTTAATAATGGTGGAAGAAACAGGCTTAGCAATAGCAAGCCTTTTCCATCATCTTCTCAGCAGCAGATAGAGAATTCTAAGCAGAACCCCTCTAGCTTAGCAAACATAGTCTCTGATTTATCTAAGGCCACATTAAGTTTCATGAGTGAAATAAGGTCCTCCATCAGAAATTTGGAGGCACAAGTAGGCCAGCTGAGTAAGAAAATCACTGAAACGCCTCTTAGTACTCTCCCAAGCAATACAGAAGAGAATCCAAAAAGAGAGTGCAAGGCCATTGATATTGTCAATATGGCCGAATGCACAAAGAAGGAGAAGGACATGAATCCCCATGAGGAAGACCTCATGGGACGTCTCCCAGGCAGAAAGGATTTACCTTTTGAGAACCTTAAGAAATATGAAGCTTATATAGAGACCATAGAGATTCCATTAAACTTTCTTCTGCCATTCATGAGCTCTAAGAACTATTCTTCCTCTGAAGAGGATGAAGATATAACCAGAGAGCAAGTTGCTTAATATCTAGGAGCCATCATGAAGCTGAATGCCAAGTTGTTTCGTAATGAGACTTGGGAAGACGAACCTTCCTTGCTCATTAGTGAACTAAATACAAAGGTTCAGCAAACTTTACCTCAAAAGAAACAAGATGCTGGTAAATTCTTAATACCCTGTACCATAGGCACCATGACCTTTGAGAAGGCTCTGTGTGACCTGGGGTCAGGCATAAATCTTATGCCACTCTCTGTAATGGAGAAACTAGGAATCTTTGAGGTACAGGCTGCCACATTCTCATTAAAGATGGCAGACAAGTCAATAAGACAAGCTTATCGAATGGTAGAGGATGTGTTAGTGAAGGTTAAAGGCCTTTACATCCCTGCTGATTTCATAATCTTAGACACTAGGAAGGAGGAGGATAAGTGCATTGAAGAGAGAACTTTTGCATGGTCTATAATTCAAAATAAATTCCCGTTGCAAGTATAGCTTCTAAACCAACAAGAGTCCTTTCTTACAAACGTTTTGGTTGTCACAAGTAACAAACCCAATAAAATTTATAACTAAAGTATTCAAACCTCGGGTCGTCTTCTCAAGGAATTGCAGGGAAGTATGAATTATTATTGGTTATGAGTCTTGTAAATTGGGGGTTTTGAAAGTAAGGAAGAAGTATGTTAATTGACAAGTAAAATAAATAAATGACTATAAAATAAACTCTTGGCAAGATATGAGAAATTAGAAGTCCTATCCTAGTTATCCTTATCGACGGTGATGAGAATTGAGTTTTAATCCAACTTAGTTAACCTTTACTAAAGCAAAGGAAAGTTAAGTGGACTAATTAGTTTGATCCTCAGGTCCTAGCCAATTCCTAAGAAAGGATTAGAGTTATTGGAATTCAATTCAATTAGCAAAAATAACAATTATCAATCACGATGAGTTTGATAACTCAAGAGTCTCCAATTAATCAATTAAAGCCAATAATATAAAAAGCTAGATAAAAATTATATGTCTAAAAATACCTCAATTTATATCAAATAAAGAAAATCATAACATGAATGGTCATTAAACAAATAAAAGAGAAAATAAATAAATCCTAAGAGAGAGGAGAAAGCCTCTCTCTCTCTCTCTCTAAAACTACATCTAAATCATGAAAAGTGAAATAATAGTCTAATCTGAAGTATGTCTTGAGTCTCTGCATGTTTCCTGACTTTAATCTGTGTTTCTGGGCCGAAAACTAGGTTGAAATGCGGCCCAGAATCTGTGCCAGCGACTTTTGTAATTCTGCAGATCGCGCATGTCATGCGGCCGCGTCGTCCACACGTTCGCGTCACTCAGCGTTTCTCGTACCACGCGTTCGCGTCGTCCACGCATTTGCGTCATTCGTGCAGCTTCTAATCCGCGCGGTCACGTCAAGCACGCGAACGCGTCACTCTGATTTCTTCCATTTCGCGCGGTCGTGTGAGCCATGCGACCGCTTGACTTCTCGCTGGTCATCTCCTTAATTCCTTGTGTTCCTTCCATTTTTGCACGCTTCCTCCTCATTCCTTACGCTATCCTTGCCCTATGAAGCCTGAAACACTTAACACATAGGTCACGACATCGAATGGTACGAAGAAAAATAAAAATATACAACTAAAAGATCTCTAAGAAGTAAGTTTTCAATCATAGAACTAAACCAGGAAGGAATTGTAAAATCATGCAAATCATATGAGTAAGTGGGTGAAAAGGTTGATAAAACCACTCAATTAAACACAATATAAATCATAAAATAGTGATTTATCAATCTCGCCACACTTAAACATTAGCATGTCCTCATGCTAAGCTCAAGGAGACAAAATAAATGAGTAGGGAAAAGCAGGACTCATGCAATGCAACCTATGAATGTGAATGCAACTACATGCTAAAATGATTCTACCTACTTGGTGAAAAAGTAAATAATTCTTTCAAGAACAAATATGAACTAGATTTCGCTGATGCAAATCACAAAATACAATACAAATAACTTGCAAGAAGAAGATAGCTCATGAAAGCAGGGAACATAGAATTAAGCACTGAACCCTTACTGGTAGTGTATATCATTCTAACTCTCAAGTGTCTAGGGTCAATTCTCTCAATTCTCTACTAATCTTGCTTTCTATAGCTTGCTCTTTATCTAACAATCAACAAAAAATTTAATTCACCAATACACAAATCAAGAGGTCTTTTGAGGGTTGTAATGGGGTTAGGGTCAAGGTATGATTGTATTTGGCCAAGTGGACTAAAATATGAATCCTTAATTAACATAAACTTTCCAACTAACTTAGGACAATCCATGTAATATAAAATCAATAATTACCCATTAACTATGTTTACTACATATTTATGCATTCCAAGTTTTGAGTACAGTACATATGCATTGCTATTGCCATTTACTTTGGGGCATTTTGTCCCCTTTTTTTCTGCTCTCTTTTTTTTAATGCATATGATTAAGGTTTTGAATGTATAAACATGTTCTTAACATTTTTCACATTTTCACACAAAGTCTAACATACTCAATTCTCAAACCAAACGTTTCCAACCCACTTTTCCCCATACTTAATTCATGAGCACTTTCACTAGTCTAAGCTAATCAAGGATTCAAATTAAGGACATTATTGTTTTTCGCTTAGAGTTAATGATGTGCTAAAGTAAAGAACAAATGGGTAGAATGGCTCAACATTGGTTTGATAATGAAAGGTAAGGCCATATGGGTATGTAAGCTCAGTGAAACAAGGCCTCAATCTTATAAGTGCATGCATACATCAAATAATGAAAATATAGAATTAAGCAAGACAAATATCACAATTTTAGAGAGAAAAACGCACACAAAAAATAAAATATTGGTTGGTAAAATGCAACCAATCAAGTAGGCTCAAAATCTCCCTGGTTTTGTGTGTTCGAGCTCTAAATCATGTTCCAATATAATATTTCTTCAAACAAGTTTTTCAAAAAGTTTTTTATTTAAATTAGTGAAATACTATAAAAAGTTTCTTGAAAAGGAAATTATTACTTCAACCAAGTAATGGTAATATATGCACAAAATCAAACAAACATTCAAATGCAACAATGAAAAACAAAAATTGGTGTTGAGAAGAAGGTGACTAACTGATAAACCACTATTTTATGGTTTATATTGTGTTTAATTATGTGGTTTTATTATGATCCTTACCCACTTATTCATTAATTTAGCATGCATTTATATTTTCTTCCTGAAATTACTACATGGTTGAAAACTGCTTCCTAGAGACTTTTTAATTATGCATTTTAGTTCTCCTTTATCCCATTCGATGTCGTAATCTGTGTGTTAAGTGTTTCAGGCTTTCTAGGGCATGGATGAGTTGAAGAATGGAAGGGAAGCTAGCAAAAATGGAAGGAACACAAGAAATTGAGGAGATAACCAGCGAGAAGCGACGCGGCCACATGGCTCATGCGTTCGCGCGACAGAGGAAAAATCGCAGTGACGCGGCCGCATGGCTCATGCGACCGCGCGGATTGGAAAAGCACAAGTGACGCGGAAGCGTGGACGATGCGACTGCGTGGCAGGGAAAAATGCGAATGACGCGTCCGCATGGATGACGCAATCGCGTGACGAGCGCGATCTGCATAATCTGCAGAATTCGCTGGGGGCCATTTTGGACCTTATTTTGACCCAATTCTCGGCCCAGAACAGCAGACTAGAGCCAGAGAACATGCAGAAACCAGGAGAATAATTCATTCTACACAGTTTTAGTTTTTAGATCTAGTTTTTACTCCTCCTCTAGGTTTTCTCTCTAGACAGTCATAGTTCTTAGGATTTTATTTTTCTATCACTTTTTGCATTGGGATATTGAGAAGAGT
Organism: Arachis duranensis; assembly: GCF_000817695.3. Classification (NCBI taxonomy): domain Eukaryota; kingdom Viridiplantae; phylum Streptophyta; class Magnoliopsida; order Fabales; family Fabaceae; genus Arachis; species Arachis duranensis. The sequence goes on from NC_029780.3 coordinate 44,896,618, forward strand.
TATTACCTCATCAAGACTTCGTCATTCTAGTTCGTTTTCTTTACTTGGCTTTACTCTTCCATGTCCTTTGCTTTGTTTAATTTTACCATTGGAATATTTTTAGGATTATTTAATATAAGGATTATTTTTATTTTTAATTGATTATTTTTTATTTTTATTTACATTCCTTAATTCCTTTTCATATGTTATGAATTTTACATTCACAATGAGCGAGTAGTTCCCTAACTTGATGGGGAGTTGATTGAAAGGAACCCTTGAGTTGGAAAGCTTGAAAGAAAGATTATAATTGGGTTATTGTTGGCTTGCCCTCCAGTCACTAACACCAATCCCTTTTAATTAAGTGGGTTGCAACTTGTGAACAGGCATAACATCCTAACTTGTTTGAATTTCCCTTACCTAGTAAGAGATAACTAAACAGGATAACCTTTAATTATCAATTGATCTAGAGAGTAATCCAACAACAGCGGGACTTCCAACTAATCAACTCCCAAGCAAGGCTTTTATTTATATTATTCAAATTCTCCAATTTTATTTCCTGTTTACTCAACTCAAACCTTTTTAAAAACATCTGATTAATAAAATAGCACACTTTTCTGCAACTTGTTGGGAGACGACCTTTGATTCATACTCCCAGTATTTTAATTTTAAATTTCTGTGACACCTTTCTAAATTGATAAGTGGATTTCTGGTGAGTTAAGAACTATACTTGTAACGTATATATTTTAATAATTTTTAATTCACCAATTTCTGCTCTCATCACTAACCCATGGAGATCGGTATCGACCTCCCCACATTTAAAGATTGCACCGTCCTCGGTGCATGCTAAAATGTGTAGGTGGATGAGGGTTGTGGTTCCTTGGCTAGTGCTCTTTTTGTTCCGCTCTTCGCCGGTGGCTTGTTAGAGGCTTTCTCATTACCCTTTTTGGTGGCCATCCTGAAAAAGGGAGAAAGGAAAGGGACATGTAATTTAAATAGCTAGAACCGGGAGTATGAAGGTTCAAGTGATAGTCAATGCCAAGGTAAGGGATAATGTCTTAAATACATGGTCGCGACTACATACAATTATGACATCAATGGAAATATAGCAAGGCATATTAAATCAATTAGATGCAAGATGTGTAAAAGTATGCAGGCAAAGGCATGAGAATCATAGGTCAAGCATCAATTGTTAAAATAAGTTGGATTAAAGAGCACTTGTATGATGACAATTGTGAATGATAATCTCAAATACAGGTGGATTACAAATGTTGTGAGTTAAAAGAGGAAGGAAAGTAATAAATCCAAATATATATGAGATCCAAATTTAAAATGTCAATTGTCAAACCAATCCTTATAATATCCACAAGCTCAGTTATAATAAAATAAAATCCAAATAAAGCTCCAACACCAACATAAAAATGCATGAAAAAAAATAAACAAGAAAGGAGAAAGAAGGAAGAAGAAATAAGGAAGAAGGAGGGAGGGGGAAGAGAGAAATAAGAAAGGAAAAGAAAATGTAGGATTTGGGGAAGAAAAAGATAAGATATTTTGGCAGATTAAGATAAGTTGTGCCGCGCATTCGACGCGGACGCGTGAGTGACGCGTTCGCGCAGATAGCGCTTCTATGAATTGACGCGGACGCGTCATCCATGCGGTCGCATGGACCGATTTGTGCCATTAGTGCGAGGGAAGCCTCGCGGCCGCGCAACTCTCTGTTTGAAATTCATATTGCCAAATCTTTGGGTGACGCGATCGCGTGGATGGCCTATTTTGAAAAATGACGCGGACGCGTAGGGCACGCATTCGTGTGGTAGGGCTGGTGCTTCTAGCATGAGTCCAGCCCAATTCTAGCTCAACTTCCGGCCATACACCCTTTTTACGTCGATTTTACAGGGCACGCGTTCGCGTGGGTGACGCGGACGCGTGGGAGGTGTCTTTCCCACATGACGTGGATGCGTCATCGACGCGGTCGCGTGGACCAATTTGTGGCAAAGGCACGCTTCCAGCTGTGCTTTTGCGTGACTCTCTGTTCAATTTTGTTTTCTTCCCAACGCACATATGACGCGGACGCGTCAGCGACGCTGTCGCGTCGCGTGCGTGATTTTTTTTAATAATGCAGTATACAGAATGCAATGCTTAATATGAATGCTATGCATGATTCCAGGTTCAATCAAAACTCAAAAACAAACATAATAGACTAGAATTAAAACTGAAAAAGGGACAATCATACCATGGTGGGTTGTCTCCCACCTAGCATTTTTAGTTAAAGTCCTTAAGTTGGACATTTGATGAGCTTCCTGCTATGGTGGCTTGTGCTTGAATTCGTCTAGAAATCTCCACCAGTGTTTGGAATTCCAACAACCTCTAGGGTCCTAAACGAGGCATGTAAAGTCCTTAGGTGAGTTCAAACAGGCTTCAAGGCTCCCAGGGTGTTGAATGTCAGAACAGACTCCAGGATCCCAAACTTTTCTTCTACACCCGTCTTTGTCTTGATCTACATTTTTCCAGCTGGGTGGTGAGTAGTCTGAATTCTCACTACAGCGACCAAACAGCTTCTGAGATCCTTTCAATTGAGCTTTACACCAACCTTTGTGTTTAAACTCAAAGCTTCCAACCATGATGAACCTTGCAGGACAATTCTTACCACTGACCATCTTCCTCTTACTCTTAATGCCACAAAGAGCTCTAAGTTGACCATCCGTCTCCAGTAGCCCATATTCAAGTGGAATTAGAGAGCTAAGGGATATGAATTTTACCCACTTGAATGTTGTGAAGGATGAGGGCAACTTAGGGGGGTGTTTCTAATGAACTTGCAAGCTCCACTCCCTTGTGCTCTTCTTTGACATCTTCCACCTCTTTGTAAGCTTCTTCAATTTCAACCTCTTCCCCTTGGTAGCTTTCTTCCGATTTAATTTCTTCTTCATTATTCATCAAGGGCATGGGAGGTTGTACTTCTTCTTCTTTAATCTTCATGTCAAGTCCAATGGGAGAGGATTCAAATATAGATAAGAATTCATTAATGATTGAATCCATCTTTTGATCGTCCCCTTCAAAGTCTTCAATCATGATATGCTTTGGAGGTTGTACACCCTTCTCAACATCAACATCAAACACATTGGAAGGAGGCTCTATGAATGGACTTTCCAATGGAGGCTCAGCATCTCCTAAGTCTTCAACCACTTCTTCCTCTTCAATGGCAGGCGTAGCTTCTTCCAATTGTTCCAGTACAAAATCGTGCTGCTCACTGTCCACCGGAGTTTCTAACTTCTCCTTCATGCCACGTTCTTCAGTAGATTCTCCACATGAAGCCATGGGGGTTCCTTGAATGTCCGAACGTCGGGAAGGTAATTGATTTATCGCTTGATCCAGTTGGCAAAGGGTTGCATGAAATTTTTCCACTGTTTTCTTGAGATGATCCCTTGATTCTTGTTGCACTCGACTATCATAAGTAGGATCATAGTGCTCTTGGATTGATGGATATGGAGATGGTGAATATTGAGGTGGTAGTTCTTGGGAGTAATTGAGTTGGAATTGGGGTGGTTCTATATATGGTTCATATGGCTCATAAAGTGGTTGGTATGGTGGATATGGGTTAGGGTCATATCGAGGTGAATGGTGGAAAGGGGCTTGTGAGTATAGTGGTCCAAGGTTATGTTGATGAGAGGGTTCATAGGCGTATGGTGGTGGTTGTTGATAATCAAAAGAGTGCTCACCATAGCCGTTATCTTGGTATGCATCACAGAATGGTTGTTGATAGTCCATTGGAGGTGGTTGTTGCCATGAGGGTTGATCAAATCCATGTGGCTCCTCCCATCTTTGAGTGTCCCAACCTTGATGCATGTTCTCATTGTAATCTCCTTTTCCTGCAACATAGTTGTAACCATACTCATAGCCAAAGAGGTGAGAGTTCATAGTAGTAGGAGAAAATAGAAACAAAAACAAACAAAAAGAAAATATTTTGAAAAAGATAAGATTTTGAAAAAGATAAGATAGGATTTTGAAAAAGATATAATTTTTGAAAAAAGATTTGAACTTTGAAAAATAAGATAAGATAAGATAAAAAATTTTAAAATAAAAAATCTGAAAATTTTTTTTGAAAAATATTTACAATAACCAATAATAAGGTACACGTTTGCAATTCCCCGGCAACGGCACCATTTTGAAGAGAGAACTTTTGCGTGGTCTAGAATTCAAAATAAATTCCCGTTGCAAGTATAGCTTCTAAACCAACAAGAGTCCTTTCTACAAACGTTTTGGTTGTCACAAGTAACAAATCCAATAAAATTTATAACCGAAGTATTCAAACCTCGGGTCGTCTTCTCAAGGAATTGCAGGGAAGTATGAATTATTATTGGTTATGAGTCTTGTAGATTGGGGGGTTTTGAAAGTAAGGAAGAAGTATGTTAATTGACAAGTAAAATAAATAAATGACTATAAAATAAGCTCTTGGCAAGATATGAGAAATTGGAAGTCCTATCCTAGTTATCCTTATCGATGGAGATCAGAATTGAGTTTTAATCCCACTTAGTTAACCTTTACTAAAGCAAAGAAAAGTCAAGTGGACTAATTAGTTTGATCCTCAGGTCCTAGCCAATTCCTAAGAAAGGACTAGAGTTATTGGAATTCAATTCAATTAGCAAAAATAATAATTATCAATCACGATGAGTTTGATAACTCAAGCGTCTCCAATTAATCAATTAAAGCCAAGAATATAAAAAGCTAGATAAAAATTATATGTTTGAAAATACCTCAATTTATATCAAATAAAGAAAATCATAACATGAATGGTCATTAAACAAATAAAAGAGAAAATAAATAAATAAGAACATTGAACCTGAGCTGAAGAAGATAAAAAATATTCCTAAGTTCTAAAAATCCTAATCCTAAATCCTAAGAGAGAGGAGAGAGCCTCTCTCTCTCTCTCTCTCTCTCTCTAAAACTACATCTAAATCATGAAAAGTGAAATATGAGTCTGATCTAAAGTTTGTCTCGAGTCTCTGCATGTTTCCTGACTTTAATCTCTGTTTCTGGGCCGAAAATTGGGTTGAAATGCGGCCCAGAATCTGTGCCAGCGACTTCTGTAATTCTGCAGATCACGCATGTCACGCGGCCGCGTCGTCCACGCGTTCGTGTCAGTCAGCGTTTCTCATACCACGCGTGCACGTCGTCCACGCATTCGCGTCATTCGTGCAGCTTCTAATCCGCGCGGTCGCGTCAGGCACGCGAATGCGTCGCTCTGATTTCTACCATTTCATGCGGTCGCGTGAATTATGCGACCGCGTGACTTCTCGCTTGTCATCTCCTCAATTTCTGGTGTTTCTTCCATTTTTGCACGCTTCCTCTTCATTCCTTATGCTATCCTTGCCCTATGAAGCCTGAAACACTTAACACACAGATCACGGCATCGAATGGTATGAAGGAAAATAAAAATATATAACTAAAAGATCTCTAAGAAGCAAGTTTTCAATCATAGAACTAAACTAGGAAGGAATTGTAAAATCTTGCAAATCATATGAATAAGTGGGTGAAAAGGTTGATAAAACCACTCAATTAAACACAATATAAACCATAAAATAGTGGTTTATCTTGCATCATCCTTGGAAGACCCTTCCTAGCCATAACAAAAGCTGTGATTGATGTTGACAGAGCATAACTAGTCCTTCAATTGAATGGGGACTACCTTGTGTTTAAAGCTCAAGGATATTCCTTTGCAACCATGGAGAGGAAGCATGAAAAGCTTCTCTCGATACAAAGTCAAACAAAGCCCCCACAATCAAAGTCTAAGTTTGGTGTTAGGAGGCCACAACTAAACTCTAAGTTTGGTGTTGAACCCCCACATTCAAACTCTACTCTGAACATCTGTGAAACTCCATGAGAGCTCACTCTCAAGCTATTGACATTAAAGAAGCGCTTATTGGGAGGCAACCCAATTTTTATTTATCTATAATTCTATTGTTCTTTCATGTTTTATTAGGTTTATGATCATGTGAAGTCACAAAACAATTACAAAAATTAAAAACAGAATAAAAAATAGCAGAAGAAATAGCACACCGTGGAGGAAGAGCTTACTGGCGTTTAAACGCCAGTAAGGAGCATCTGGCTGGTGTTTAATGCCAGAACAGAGCATGAAGCTAGCGTTGAATGCCAGAAACAAGCAGCAGTCTCGCCTTTAAATGCCAGGATTACACCCTGAGGAAAGCTGGCATTAAACGCCAGAAATAAGCACCAAGCTGGCGTTTAACACCAGAAACAAGCATCAATCTAGTGTTAAACGCCAGGACTGCATGCAGAGGGTGTTTTACATGCCTAATTGGTGCAGGGATGATAAATCCTTGACACCTCAGGATCTGTGGACCCCACAGGATCACCTTAGGATCTGTGGACTGATGAGCGGATAATTTATACGCTTTTTGGCATTATTTTTAGATAGTTTTTAATATGATCTAGTTACTTTTAGGGATGTTTTCATTAGTTTTTATGCTAAATTCACATTTCTGGACTTTACATGAGTTTGTGTGTTTTTTTGTGATTTCAGGTAATTTCTGGCTGAAATTGAGGGACCTGAGCAAAACTCTGATAAGGAGGCTGACAAAGGACTGCTGATGTTGTTGGAATCTGACCTCCCTGCAAACAAAATAGATTTTCTGGAGCTACAGAACTCCAAATGGCGCTCTCTCAACGGCGTTGGAAAGTAGACATCTAGAAATTTCCAGCAATATATAATAGTCCATACTTTATTCGTGATTAGACGACATAAACTGGCGCTCAACGCCAGCTCCATGCTGCATTCTCGAGTCAAACGCCAGAAACACGTCACGAACCAGAGTTGAACGCCAAAAACACGTTACAACTTGGCATTCAACTCCAAAAGAAGCCTCAGCTTGTGTAAAGTTCAAGCTCAGCCCACGCACACACCAAGTGGGCCCCGGAAGTGGATTTCTGCATCAATCACTTACTTCTGTAAACCCTAGTAGCTAGTCTAGTATAAATAGGACCTTTTACTATTGTATTCAAGGCTCTCTTTTGACCATTCGGTCTTTTGATTACGTTTGGGGGGCTGGCCATTCGGCCATGCCTGAACCTTCACCACTTATGTATTTTCAACGGTGGAGTTTCTACACACCATAGATTAAGGGTGTGGAGCTCTGCTATACCTCAAGTTTTAATGCAATTACTACTATTTTCTATTCATTTCAGCTATTCCTGTTCTAAGATATTCGTTGCACTTCAACATGATGAATGTGATGATCCATGACACTCATCATCATTCTCACCTATGAACGCGTGACTGACAACCACTTCCGTTCTACCTCAGACCGAACGCATATCTCTTGGATTCCTTAATCAGAATCTTCATGGTATAAGCTAGATTGATGGCGGCATTCATGAGAATCCGGAAAGCCTAAACCTTGTCTGTGGTATTTCGAGTAGGATTCAGGGATTGAATAACTGTGACGAGCTTCAAACTCGCGATTGTTGGGCGTGATGACAAACGCAAAAGAATCAAGGGATTCTATTCCAACATGATCGAGAACCGACAGATGATTAGCCGTACCGTGACAGAGCATTTGGACCTTTTTCACTGAGAGGATGGGATGTAGCCATTGACAACGGTGATGCCCTACATACAGCTTGCCATGGAAAAGAATAAGAAGGATTGAAGGAAGGTAGTAGGAAAGCAGAGATCCAACAGGGACAAGCATCTCCATACACTTATCTGAAATCCCCACCATTGAATTACATGAGTAACTCTATCTTTATTTTCTGCTTTATTTATTATTCGAAAACTCCATAACATTTACTATCTGCCTAACTGAGATTTACAAGATGACCATAACTTGCTTCATACCAACAATCTTTGTGGGATCGACCCTTACTCACGTAAGGTATTACTTGGACGACCTAGTGCACTTGCTGGTTAGTTGTGCGGAGTTGTGACTAAGTGTGATTCACGTTTGAGAGTGCTACCAAGTTTTTGGCGCCGTTGTTGATTATCACAATTTCATGCACCAAGTTTTTGGCGCCGTTGCCGGGGATTGTTCGTGTTTGGACAACTGACGGTTCATCTTGTTGCTCAGATTAGGTAATCTTCTTTTTTATTTTCTTTTCAAAAAGTTTTCAAAAATATTTTTCAAAATTCTCCCTCTATTTTCGAAAAATCCTTCAGAGTTTTTAAGAATGAATTCTAGAGTTTCAAAATGGTATGCTGAAGCTTGGCTGGCCATCAAGCTTTAGACTAACCTGGTATGATTCCTGAAATTTTGATTGAGGACTTTGATTTCATTACTTCCTTTTTTCTATATGTTTTCGAAAAAAATAAAATAAAATCCAAAAAAAAATTATAAAAATCAAAAATATTTTTGTGTTTCTTGTTTGAGTCTTGTGTCATGTTTTAAGTTTAGTGTCAATTGCATATTCATTTTGTTCCTGCAATTTTCGAAAATTCATGCATTCATAGTTTTCTTCATGATCTTCAAGTTGTTCTTGGTAAGTCTTCTTGTTTGATCTTGATGTTTTTTTGTTTTGTGTCTTTTATTATTTTTCATGTGCATCTTTGCATTCATATTGTCTAACCATTAAAGATTTCTAAGTTTGGTGTCTTGCATGTTTTCTTTGCATAAAATTTTTTTCAAAAATATGTTCTTGATGTTCTTCATGATCTTCAAAGTGTTCTTGGTGTTCATCTTGACATTCATAGTGTTCTTTCATGCATCATTGGTTTTGATCCAAAATTTTCACGTTTTGGGTCATATTTGTGTTTTTCTCTCTCATCATTAAAAATTCAAAAATAAAAAAAATATCTTTTCCTTTTTTTCTCTCAAAATTTCGAAAATTTGGGTTGACTTAGTCAAAAAAAATTTTAAAATTAGTTAGTTCTTATAAGTCAAGTCAAATTTTCAAATTTAAAAAAAAAATCTTATCTTTTTAAAACTTTTTCAAAATTCAAATCTTTTTTCATTTTTCTTTCATGATTTTCGAAAATTTCAAAAATTATTTTTTCAAAATCTTTTCTTAATTTTATTTCAAAATTTTCGAAACTTAACTATCAAGTAATGTGATTGGTTCAAAAATTTGAAGTTTGTTACTTTCTTGTTAAGAAAGGTTCAATCTTTAAATTCTAGAATCTTATCTTTTAGTTTTTTTGTTAGTTAAGTAATTAATTTTAATTTTAAAAATTAAATCTTTCTTATCTTATCTTTTATATCATATCTTTTTCAAAATTTTATCTTTTTCAAAAATTTGATTTTAAAATATCTTTTCTATCTTCTTATCTTCTTATCTTTACAAATTTGATTTTCAAATCTTTTTCAACTAACTATTTGACTTTTTGTTTGTTTCTTATCTTATTCCAAACCACCTAACAACTTTTCTCTCTCTAATTTTCGAAAATACCTCCCTCTTTTTCAAAAATTCTTTTTTTAATTAATTAATTGTTTTAAATTTTAATTTTAATTTTATTTCTTATATTTATTTTCGAAAATCATTTAACTCCTTTTCAAAATTTATTTTCGAAAATTTCTCCCTCTCTCATCTTATTCTATTTATTCATTCATTTACTAACACTTCTCTTCATCTCAAATCACTGCCCTTATCCTCACCCTTGTGTTTGTATTCTCCTTTCTTTATCCTATTTCTTCTTCTACTAATAATAAGGAACCTCTTTACTGTGACATAGAGGATTCCTTTTCTTTTTCTGTTCTCTTCTCTTTCATATGAACAGGAACAAGGAAAAAGCCATTCTTGTTGAAGCTGATCCAGAACCTGAATGGACTCTGAAGAGGAAACTAAGAGAAGTTAAATTACAACAATCCAGAGACAACCTTGCTGAAATTTTCGAACAAGAAAAGGAGATGGCAGCCGAACCCAACAACAATAATGCAAGAAGGATGCTTGGTGATTATACCACACCTACTTCCAAGTTTGATGGAAGAAGCATCTCAATCCCTGCCATTGGAGCAAACAATTTTGAGCTGAAACCTCAATTAGGTGCTCTAATGCAACAGAACTACAAGTTTCACGGACTTCCATCAGAAGATCCCTATCAGTTTTTAATTGAGTTCTTGCAGATCTGTGAGACTGTAAAGACAAATGGAGTAGATCCTGAAGTCTACAGGCTCATGCTTTTCCCTTTTGCTGTAAGAGACAGAGCTAGAACATGGTTGGACTCTCAACCTAAAGATAGCCTGGACTCCTGGGATAAGCTGGTCACGGCCTTCTTGGCTAAGTTTTTTCCTCCTCAAAAGTTGAGCAAGCTTAAAGTGGATGTTCAAACCTTCAAACAAAAAGATGGTGAATCCCTCTATGAAGCTTGGGAAAGATACAAACAGATGACCAAAAGATGTCCTTCTGACATGTTTTCAGAATGGACCATGATAGATATATTCTATTATGGTCTATCTGAGTTCTCTAAGATGTCATTGGACCATTCTGCAGGTGGATCCCTTCACCTAAAGAAAACGCCTGCAGAAGCTTAAGAACTTATTGACATGGTTGCAAATAACCAGTTCATGTACACTTCGAAGAGGAATTCCGTGAATAATGGGATGCCTCAAAGGAAGGGAGTTCTTGAAATTGATGCTCTGAATGCCATTTTGGCTCAGAACAAAATATTGACTCAACAAGTCAACATGATTTCTCAAAGTCTGAATGGATGGCAAAATACATCTAACAGTACTAAAGAGGCATCTTCTGAAGAAGAAGCTTATGATCCTGAGAACCCTGCAATAGCAGAGGTAAATTATATAGGTGAACCTTATGGAAACAACTATAATTCATCATGGAGAAATCACCCAAATTTCTTATGGAGGGATAAACAAAAGCCTCAACAAGGCTTTAATAATGGTGGAAGAAATAGGCTTAGCAATATCAAGCCTTGTCTATCATCTTCTCAGAAACAGACAGAGAATTATGAACTGAGTACCTCTAACTTAGCAAATTTAGTCTCTGATCTGTCTAAGGCCACTTTAAGTTTCATGAATGAAACAAGGTCCTCCATCAGAAATCTGGAGGCATAAGTGGGCCAGCTGAGTTAGAAAATCACTGAAATTCCTCCTAGTACTCTCCCAAGCAATACTGAAGAGAATCCAAAAAGAGAGTGCAAGGCCATTGATATAATCAACATGGCCGAACCTAGAGAGGAAGGAGAGGATGTGAATCCCAATGAGGAATACCTCATGGGACGTCTCTCAAGCAAGAAGGAGTTCCCTATTGAGGACCCAAGGGAATCTGAGGCCCATATAGAGACCATAGAGATCCTATTAAACCTTCTTCTGCCATTCTTGAGCTCTGAAGACTATTCTTCCTCTGAAGAGGATGAAGATGTAACTGGAGAGCAAGTTGCTCAATATCTAGGAGCTATCATGAAGCTGAATGCCAAGTATTTGGTAATGAGACTTGGGAAGGTGAACTTCCCTTGCTCATCAGTGAACTTCCCAAGTATTTGGCCATGCCTGAACCTTCATTACTTATGTATTTTCAACGGTGGAGTTTCTACACACCATAGATTAAGGGTGTGGAGCTCTGCTGTACCTCAAGTTTTAATGCAATTACTACTATTTTCTATTCAATTCAGCTATTCCTGTTCTAAGATATTCGTTGCACTTCAACATGATGAATGTGATGATCTGTGACACTCATCATTATTCTCACCTATGAACGCGTGACTGACAACCACCTCCGTTCTACCTCAGACCGAACGCATATCTCTTAGATTCCTTAATCAGAATCTTCGTGGTATAAGCTAGATTGATGGTGCCATTCATGAGAATCCGGAAAGTCTAAACCTTGTCTGTGGTATTCCGAGTAGGATTCAGGGATTGAATGACTGTGACGAGCTTCAAACTCGCGATTGTTGGGCGTGATGACAAACGCAAAAGAATCAAGGGATTCTATTCCAACATGATCGAGAACCGACAGATGATTAGCCATGCCGTGACAAAGCATTTGGACCTTTTTCACTGAAAGGATGGGATGTAGCCATTGACAACAGTGTTGCCCTACATACAGCTTTCCATGGAAAGGAATAAGAAAGATTGAAGGAAGGCAGTAGGAAAGCAGAGATCCAACGGGACAAGCATCTCCATACACTTATCTGAAATCCCCACCATTTAATTACATGAGTAACTCTATCTTTATTTTCTGCTTTATTTATTATTCAAAAACTCCATAACATTTACTATCCTCCTAATTGAGATTTACAAGATGACCATAGCTTGCTTCATACCAACAATCTCCGTGGGATCGATCCTTACTGACGTAAGGTATTACTTGGACGACCCAGTACATTTGCTGGTTAGTTGTGCGGAGTTGTGACTAAGTGTGATTCACGTTTGAGAGCGCTACCAATTTTTTGGCGCCATTGTTGATGATCACAATTTCGTGCACCATGGACCCCACAGGATCCCACCTACCTCAACTCACTTTCTCTCTTCTTCACACAATCCAATAACACTCTTCCCCAAATACCCTTCACCAATCACCTCAATCTCTCTTCCCCATCATCTCCTTACCACTCACACTCATCCACTCTTCCCCATAAACCCCACCTACTTTCAAATTCAAAATCTCTTTCCCACCCAAACCCACCATAAATGACCGAACCCCATTCCCCCTCCCTCCACTATATAAACCCCTCCATCCTTCTTCATTTTCACACAACACAACCCTCTCTTCTCCCCCTTGGCCGAAACCCACACATCTCTCACTCTCCTCCATATCTTCTTCTTCTTCTTCTATTCTTTCTTTTCTTTGCTCGAGGGTGAGCAACATTCTAAGTTTGGTGTGGTAAAAGCATAGCTTTTTTTGTGTTTTTCCATAACCATTGATGGCACCTAAGGCCGGAGAAACCTCTAGAAAGAGGAAAGAGAAGACAAAAGCTTCCACCTCTGAGTCATGGGAGATGGAGAGATTCATCTCAAAAGCCCATCAAGACCACTTCTATGAAGTTGTGTCCAAAAAGAAGGTGACCTCTGAGGTCCCTTTCATGCTCAAGAAAAATGAGTATCCGGAGATCCGACATGAGATCCAAAGAAGAGGTTGGTGAAGTTCTTACCAACCCCATTCAACAAGTCAAAATCTTAATGGTTCAAGAGTTCTATGCCAATGCATGGATTACTAGGAACCATGATCAAAGTATGAACCCGAATCCAAAGAATTACCTTACAATGGTTTGGGGGAAATGCTTAGATTTCAGTCTAGAGAATGTAAGGTTGGCATTCAACTTGCCTATGATGCAAGAAGATACACGCCCCTACACTAGAAAGGTCAACTTTGATCAAAGGTTGGACCAAGTCCTCATGGACATATGTGTAGAAGGAGCTCAATGGAAAAGAGACTCAAAAGGCAAGCTGGTTCAATTAAGAAGACTAGACCTTAAGCCTGTGGCTAGAGGATGGTTGGAGTTCAGCCAACGCTCCATCATCCCCACTAACAACCAATCCGAAGTAACTGTGGATCGGGCCATCATGATCCAAAGCATCATGAATGGAGAGGAAGTAGAAGTTCATGAAGTCATCTCTCTAAAACTCTACAAAGTAGCCGAAAAGCCCTCCACTTTGGCAAGGCTAGCTTTTCCTCATCTCATTTGACATCTATGCTACTCAGCTGGAGTTGTCATAGAAGGAGACATCCTCGTTGAAGAGGACAAGCCCATCACTAAGAAGAGGATGGAGCAAACAAGAGAGGCTATCCATGGATCTCAAGAGACGCATGAGGAAGCTCATCATCAAGAAATCCCTGAGATGCCTCAAGGGATGCATTTTTCTCCAAACAACTATTGGGAACAACTCAACACTTCTCTAGAAGGATTGAGTCATGACATGAACCAATTAAGGGTGGAACACCAAGAGCACTCCATCATTCTTAATGAGATTAGAGAAGATCAAAGAGCTATGAGGGAGGAGCAACAAAGGCAAGGAAGAGACATAGAGGAGCCCAAGAACACCATTGCTCCTTCAAGGAGAAGGCACCACCATCACTAAGGTGGACTCATTCCTTAACTTCCTTGTTCTTATCTCTCTGTTTTTCGGTTTATGAGCTTCATGTTTATCTATGTTTGTGTCTTTACTACATGATCATTAGTGTCTAGTGTCTATGTCTTAAGGCTATGAATAATTCCATGAATCCTTCACCTTTCTTAAATGAAAAATGTTTTTAATTCAAAAGAACAAGAAGTACATGAGTTTTGAATTCATCCTTGAAATTAGTTTAATTATATTGATGTGGCGACAAAACTTTTTGTTTTCTGAATGAATGCTTGAATAGTGCATATTTTTTATCTTGTTATTTATGAATGTTAAAATTGTTGGCTCTTGAAAGAATAATGAAAAAGAGAAATGTTATTGATAATCTGAAAGATCATGAAATTGATTCTTGAAGCAAGAAAAAGCAGTGAAAACGAAAAAGCTTGCGAAAAAAAGGTGGCGAAAAAAAGGGAGAAAGAAAAAGAAAAAGAAAAAGCAAGCAGAAAAAGCCAATAGCCCTTAAAACCAAAAGGCAAGGGTAAAAAGGATCCAAGGCTTTGAGCATCAATGGATAGGGCCCAAGGAAATAAAATCCAGGCCTAAGCAGCTAAATCAAGTTGTCCCTAACCATGTGCTTGTGGCATGAAGGTCCAAGTAAAAAGCTTGAGACTGAGTGGTTAAAGTCATGATCCAAAGCAAAAAGAGTGTGCTTAAGAGCTGTGGACACCTCTATTTGGGGACTTAGTAAAGTTGAGACACAATCTGAAAAGGTTCACCCAGTCATGTGTCTGTGACATTTATGTATCTGGTGGTAATACTGGAAAACAAAGTGCTTAGGGCCACGGCCAAGACTCATAAAAGTAGCTGTGTTCAAACTTGCGAGTGTTAGGCGTAGTGACAATGTGCAAAAGGATCAATGGATCATATTCCGACGTGATCAAGAACCGACAGATGATTAGCCATGCGGGAAACCGTAAAGGACCATTTTCACTGAGAGGATGGATGGTAGCCATTGACAACGGTGATCCACCTACATACAGCTTGCCATGGAAAGGAGTATGAATGATTGGATGAAGGCAATAGGAAAGCAGAGGCTCAGAGGAAACAAAGCATCTTCATACACTTATCTGAAATTCCCACCAATGAATTGTATAAGTATTTCTATCCTATTTTATGTTCTATTTCATTCTTTTAGTTATCAAAACCCCATAACCATTTGAATCTGCCTGACTGAGATTTACAAGATGACCATAGCTTGCTTCAAACCGACAATCTCCGTGGGATCAACCCTTACTCACGTAAGGTATTACTTGGACGACCCAGTGCACTTGCTGGTCAGCTGCATGAAGTTGTGTATCACTATTTCGTGTACCAAGTTTTTGGCGCTGTTGCCGGGGATTGTTCGAGTTTGGACAACTGACAGTTCATCTTGTTGCTTAGATTAGGTATTTTTCTTCTTATTTTCTTCTTCAGAATTTTTAAGAATGAATTCTAGAGTTTCAGATGATGCTTTTATCATCATAGGAGCTAGTTGATTCCCATCAATTTGGCAGTTGTATATAATGTCTTGCTGAAGCTTGGCTGGCCATGTCTAATCTTTTTTTAAACTGAAGCTTTAGACTAACATTGCATGATTCCTGGAATTCGTATTAAAAATTTTGAGTTTCTTATTTTCTTTTTCAAAATAATTTTCGAAAAAAATACAAAAAAATCATAAAATCAAAAATATTTTGTGCTTCTTGTTTGAGTCTAGTGTCAATTTTTAAGTTTGGTGTCAATTGCATGTTTTTATTTTTCTTGCAAATTTTCGAAAACTCATGCATGGTGTTCTTCATGATCTTCAAGTTGTTCTTGATGATTGTCTTTATCTAATCTTTAAATTCTCTTGTTTTGTGTCTCTTGTTGTTTCTCATGTGCATTCTCAATTTGTTAGTGTCTCTAGTATGAAAATTTCTAAGTTTGGTGTCTTGCATGTCTTTCTTTTCTTAAAAATTTTCAGAAAATATGTTCTTGATGTTCATCTTGACATTCAAAGTATTCTTGCATGCATTGTTTATTTGATCTTAGTTTTTCATGATTAGTTGCATTTTGTTGTTTTTATCTCTCATCATTAAAAATTCAAAAAATTTCAAAATTATGTCTTTTCAAGTCAATAATACAGAGAATTGAAGATTCAGAACATACAGCAGAGGAATCACAGAGAAAAAACTGGGTGTTCAAAACGCCCAGTGAAGAAGAAATTCTGGCATTTAAACGCCAGCCAGGGTACCTGGCTGGGCGTTTAACGCCCAAGGAGGTAGACAAGTGGGCGTTAAACGCCAGAATCGATACCATTCTTGGAGTTTAACGCAGGATAGCACCAAGGAGGAAATTTTGTTTTCAAATCATATCTTTTTCAATTTTTCAAGTTTTAAAACTAATTTTCAAAATCTTATCTTTTTCATATCTTCTCATATCAATCATATCTTTATCAAAATCAAATCTTTTTCATTTTTATTTTAATTTTTTTTAAAATCCTTGCTAACAATTAATGTTGTGATTCAAAAATTTCAAGTTTGTTACTTTCTTGTTAAGAAAGGTTCAATATTTGAATTTTAGAATCATATCTTTTAATTTCTTGTTAGTCAAGTTATCAATTTTAAAAATCAAATCTTTTTTTTAAATCTTTTTCAAATATATCTTTTTTAATCAAATCTTTTTCAAATCGTATCTTTTTCAAATTTTGATTTCAAAAATCTTTTCAAACTTCTTATCTTTTCAAAATTTGATTTTCAAATCTTTTCACTAATTCTCATCTTTTTCAAAACCACCTAACTATCTTTCTCTCTCCAATTTTAGAAAACCACTAACAACTTTTTCAAAATTCTTTTTGATCAACTAATTGTTTTAAACTCTAATTTAAAAATTTTCAAAAATTCCCTCTCTCATCTCCTTCTATTTAATCACTAGCACTCCTCCTCTCTCTTAATAATTCGAACCCTCTCCCCTCTTTATATGTTTGAATTCTTCTTTATCTACCTCATTCTTCTATTCTTCTTTCCTCTGACACATCAAGGAATCTCTATACTGTGACATAGAGGATTCCATACTCTCTTTGTTTTCTTCTCTTTCATATGAGTAGGAACAAAGATAATGGCATTCTTGTTGAAGCTGATCCTGAACCTGAAAGGACTATGAAGAGGAAGCTAAGAGAAGCTAAAGCACAACTCTCTGGAGAGGACCTGACAAAAATTTTCGAAAAAAAAGAAGACATGGCAGCCAAAAATAACAACAATGCTAATAATGCAAGGAATGTGCTTGGTGACTTTACTGCACCTACTCCCGACTTCTATGGGAGAAGCATCTCTATTCCTGCCATTGGAGCAAACAACTTTGAGCTTAAGCCTCAATTAGTTTCTCTGATGCAACAGAATTTCAAGTTTTATGGACTTCTATTGGAAGATCCTCATCAGTTCTTGGTTGAATTTTTACAAATCTGTGACACCGTTAAGACCAATGGAGTTGATCCCGAGGTCTACAAACTTATGCTTTTCCCTTTTGCTGTAAGAGACAGAGCTAGTATATGGTTGAACTCACAACCTAGTGACAGCCTGAACTCCTGGGAAAAGCTGGTCAATGCTTTTTTAGCTAAATTCTTTCCACCTCAAAAGATGAGTAAGCTTAGAGTGGAAGTTCAAACCTTCAAACAGAAGGAAGGTGAATCCCTCTATGAAGCTTGGGAAAGATACAAGCAATTGATCAGAAGGTGTCCCTCTGACATGCTTTCAGAATGGAGCATCATATGTATCTTCTATGATGGTCTGTCTGAGTTATCCAAGATGTCATTGGACCATTCTGCAGGCGGATCTATTCATCTAAAGAAAATGCATGCAGAAGCTCAGAAACTCATTGAAATGGTTGTAAATATCAAATTCATGTACACTTCTGAAAGAAATCTTGTAAACAATGGGATAACTCAGAAGAAAGGAGTTCTTGAGATTGATACTCTGAATGCCATATTGGCTCAGAACAAATTATTGACTCAGCAAGTCAATATAATTTCTCAAAATCTAACTGGATTGCAAGCTGCATCTGGCAGTGCTAAAGAAGCCTCTTCTGAAGGAGAAGCTTATGACCCTGAGAATTCTGCAATAGAAGAGGTGAATTACATGGGAGAACCCTATAGAAACACCTACAATTTTTCATAGAGAAATCACCCAAATTTCTCATGGAAGGATCAACAGAAGCCTCAATAAGGCTTCAACAACAATAATGGTGGAAGAAATAGGTTCAGCAATAGCAAGCCTTTTCTATCATCTTCTCAGCAACAAACAGAGAACTCTGAGCAGAGTTGTTTTGGCTTAGCAACCATAGTCTCTGATCTATCTAAGACCACACTAAGCTTCATGAATGAAACAAGATCCTCCATTAGAAATTTGGAGGCACAAGTGGGTCAGCTGAGTAAGAAGGTTACTGAAACTCCTCCTAGTACTCTCCCGAGCAATACAGAAGAAAATCCTAAGAGAGAGTGCAAGGCCATAACCATGACCAACATGGCCGAGCCTAGAGAGAGTGAGGAGGACGTGATTCCCAGTGAGAAAAACCTCATGGGATCTCCTCTGAACGAAAAGGAATTCCCTCCTGAGGAACCAAAGGAACCTGAAACTCATACAGAGACCATAGAGATTCCATTGAACCTACTTCTGCCATTCATGAGCTCTGATGAGTATTCTTCCTCTGAAGAGGATGAAGACATTTCTGAAGAGCAAGTTGCTAAGTACCTTGAAGCAATCATGAAGCAGAATACCAAGTTATTTGGTAATGAGACTTGGGAGGATGAATCCCTATTGCTCATCAATGAACTAAACACCTTGGCTCAGGTGAAGATACCTCAAAAGAAACAGGATCCCGGAAGGTTCTTAATACCTTGCACCATTAGCACCATGACCTTTGAGAAAGCCCTGTGTGACCTGGGGTCAGGCATAAATCTCATGCCTCTCTCTATAATGGAGAAACTGTGAATCTTTGAGGTATAAGCTACAAGAATCTCACTAGAGATGGCTAAAAAATCAAAGAAACAGGCTTATGGACTTGTAGAGGATGTCTTGAAAAAGGTTGAAGGCCTTTACATCCCTGCTAACTTCATAATCCTAGACATTGGAAAAGAAGAGGATGAATCCATCATCCTTGGCAGACCTTCCTAGCCACAGCAAAAGCTGTGATTAATGTTGACAGAGGAGAGTTGGTCCTTCAAGTGAATGAGCACTACGTTGTGTTTAAGGCTCAAGGATCTCCTTCTGTACACATGGAGAAGAAGCATGAAAAGCTTCTCTCAATACATAGTCAAACAGAGCCCCCAGATTCAAACTCTAAGTTTGGTGTTGGAAGGCTCCAACCATGCTCTGACAATCTGTGAGGCTCCATGAGAGCTCACTGTCAAGCTATTGACATTAAAGAATCGCTTATTGGGAGGCAACATAAATCTTTATTTATCTATGTTAAATTTCCATTTTCCATTGTTATTTAATGTTTTCTTTAGGTTGATGATTATGTGGAGTCACAAAAACAACTGCGAAAATCAAAGCAAATTCAAAAACAGCATTAAAAATAGCACACCCTTGAGAAGGAGCTTACTGGCATTTAAATGCCAGTAAGGGTAGCAGAATGGGCGTTAAATGCCCAGTCTGGCACCATTCTGGGCGTTTAACGCTAGAAAAGGACACCAGACTGACGTTTAACACCAGAAAAGGGCACCAAGTTGGTGTTCAACGCCAGAAAGGGAAGAAAAGCTGGAGTTAAATGCCAGAAATGGGCAGCAACCTGGCGTTTAACGCCAGGATTAGCACTCAGAGGGCGTTTACACGCCAGAATGGTGCAGGGATGAGAAATCCTTGACACCTCAGAATCTGTGGACCCCACAGGATCCCCACCTATCTCAACTCACTCTCTCTTTTCTTCACACATTCCATCCACTCTTCCCCAAAAACCCCACCTACCTCAACATTCAAATTCACATCCTTTCCCTCCCAAACCCAACCCCTAATACACGAACCCTACCCCTCTCTCCACTTCTATATAAAACCCTCATCCCTCCTTCATTTTCACATATAATAAACACTTCTTTCCCCACATGGCCGAACCATTCACACCTCTCTATCTCCTCTATTTTCTTCTTCTTCTCCTCCCTTCTTTCTTCTTTTGCTCGAGGACAAGCAAACCTTTTAAGTTTGGTATGGTAAACGTGTTGTTTTTGTTTTTTCATAACCATTTATGGCACCTAAGACCGGAGAAACCTCTAGAAAGAGAAAAAGGAAGGCAAAAACATGCACCTCCGAGTCATAAGAGATGGAGAGATTCATCTCAAAGGTCCATCAAGACCACTTCTATAAAGTTGTGGCCCACTCATGGACCTCAATAAGAGCATGAGGAAGTCCCTCATCAAGAAATCCCTTAGATGCCTCAATGGATGTATTTTCCTCCACACAACTATTGGGAGCAACTCAACACCTCTTTAGGAGATTTGAGTTCCAATATGGAGCAACTAAGGATGGATCACCAAGAGCACTCCATTGTTCTCCATGAAATTAGAGAGGATCAAATAGCCATGAGGGAAGAGCAACAAAGGCAAGGAAGAGACATAGAGGAGCTTAGGCATTCCATTGGATCTTCAAGAGGAAGAACTAGCCACCATCACTGAGGTGGACCCGTTCTTTGATTTTCTTGTTCTTATTTTTATTTTTTTTGATTTTAATGCTTTATGTGTTATCTATGTTTGTGTCTTCACTACATGATCAGTAGTATCTATGTCTTAAGGCTATGAATAATTCCATGAATCCTTCACATCTCTTAAATGAAAAATGTGCCTAATTACAAAAGAACAAGAAGTACTTGAATTTCAAATTTTATCTTGAAATTACTTTAATTATTTTGATGTGGTGGCAATACTTTTTGTTTTTTGAATGAATGCTTGAACAGTGCATATTTTTTTATAGTGAAGTTTATGAATATTAAAATTGTTGGCTATTGAAAGAATGATGAACAAAGAGAAATGTTATTGATAATCTGAAAAATCATGAAATTGATTCTTGAAGCGAGAAAAAGCAGTGAAAAAGAAAAAAAAAAGAAGTAGCGAAAAAAATGGCGAAAAAAAAGGAAAAAGAAAGAAAAAGAAAAAGCAAGTAGAAAAGCCAATAGCCCTTTAAACCAAAAGGCAAGGGTAAAAGGGATCCAAGGCTTTGAGCATCAGTGGATAAGTGGGTCCAAAGGAGTAAAATCCTGGCCTATGCGGCTAAATCAAGCTGTCCCTGACCATATGCTTGTGTCATGAAGGTCCAAGTGAAAAGCTTGAGACTGAGTGGTTAAGTCGTTATCCAAAGCAAAAAGAGTGTGCTGAAGAACTCTGGACACCTCTAACTGGGGACTTTCGCAAAGCCGAGTCACAATTTGAAAAGGTTCACCCAGTTATATGTCTGTGGCATTTATGTATCCGGTGGTAATACTGGAAAACAAAGTGCTTAGGGTCACGGCCAAGACACATAAAGTAGCTGTGTTCAAGAATCAATGTACTAAACTAGGAGAATCGATAACACTATCTAAAATTTTGAGTTCCTATAGATGCCAATCATTCTGAATTTCAAAGGATAAAGTGAGATGTCAAAATTGTTCAGAAGCAAAAAGCTACTAGCCGCGCTCATCTAATTGTGACTAAGTTTCATTGATATTGTGAGATTCATTGTATATTCTCTTCTTTTTATTCTATTTTGTTTTCAGTTGCTTGGGGACAAGCAACAATTTAAGTTTGGTGTTGTGATGAGCGGATAATTTATACGCTTTTTGTCATTATTTTTAGGTAGTTTTTAGTATGATTTAGTTAGTTTTTAGTATATAATTATTAGTTTTTATGCTAAAATCACATTTCTGGACTTTACTATGAGTTTGTGTGTTTTTCTATGATTTCAGGTATTTTCTGGCTGAAATTGAGGGATCTGAGCAAAAATCTGATTCAGAGGCTGAAAAAAGACTGCAGATGCTGTTGGATTCTGACCTCCCTGCACTCGAAATAAATTTTCCGGAGCTACAGAAACCCAATTAGCGCGCTCTCAATTACGTTGGAAAGTAGATATCTTGGGCTTTCCAGAAATGTATAATAGCTCATACTTTTCTTGAGATTTGATGGCCCAAACTGGCATTCCAAGTCAGCATAAAAATTCTGGCGTAAAACGCCCAAACTGGCATAAAAGCTGGAGTTAAACGCCCAAACTGGCACCATACCTGGCGTTTAACTCCAAGAGAAGCCTATGCACGTGAAAGCTTCAATACTCATCCCAAGCACACACCAAGTGGGCTCCGGATGTGGATTTCTGTATCATTTACTTATTTATGTAAACCCTAGGTTACTAGTTCTCTATAAATAGGACCTTTTACTTTTGTATTTTCATCTTTGGATCATCTTTTGATCTTTTGATCACTTTTGGGGGGCTGGCCATTCAGCCATGCCTAGACCTTGTTCTTATGTATTTTCAACGGTGGAGTTTCTATACACCATAGATTAAGGTGTGAAGCTCTGCTGTTCCTCATGAATCAATGCAATTACTACTGTTTTCTATTCAATTCAAGCTTATTCTTGTTCTAAGATATTCACTCGTACTTCAACCTGGTGGATGTGATGATCCGTGACACTCATCATCATCCTCCCCTTATGAACGCGTGCCTGTCAACCACCTCCATTCTATCTGCGAGAGCTTGAGTGTGTATCTCTTGGCCTCCTAGTTCACGACGCATGGTTGCCTCTCCTGACAACAGAGCCTCTATTCTGTGCGATCAGAGTCTTCATGGTATAAGCTAGAATCACATGGGCAGCATTCTTGAGATCCAGAAAGTCTAAACTTTGTATGTGGTATTCCGAGTAGGATCTGGGATGGGATGACTGTGATTAGCTTCAAACTCCCGAGTGTTGGGCGCAGTGACAGTGTGCAAAAGGATCAATGGATCTTATTCCAACATGATCGAGAACGGATAGATGATTAGCCATGCGGGAAACTGTAGAGGACCATTTTCACTGAGAGGATGGACGGTAGCCATTGACAACGGTGATCCACCTACATACAGCTTGCCATGGAAAGGAGTATAAATGATTAGATGAAGGCAACAGGAAAGCAGAGGCTCAGAGGGAACAAAGCATCTTCATACGCTTATCGGAAATTTTTACCAATGAATTGCATAAGTATTTCTATCTTATTTTATGTTCTATTTCGTTCTTTTAGTTATCAAAACCTCATAAACATTTGAATTCGCCAGACTGAAATTTACAAGATGACCATAGCTTGCTTCAAACTGACAATCTTTGTGGGGTCGACCCTTACTCACGTAAGGTATTACTTAGACGACCCAGTGCACTTGCTGGTCAGCTGCATGAAGTTGTGTATCATGATTTCGGGTACCAGTAAGCGTGGTGTACGCGTACGCATGAATAGGCAAAATCTCATATTTCACGCTTTCGCGTGATGCACGCGTACGCGTGGGTAAGCAGAACGTTGGCCCTCCAATGTGGAGTTAAACGTCAATGACAGCAAATTCTTCTGGTTTTTGAAAAGGGCGTTTGAGCCAACGTTGGCCATCAAACGTTGACTCCAACTTAAATACCAAAAAGGCATAATTGGCATACTCTTCTCCTCAATTGCATCTGGCGCCAACCCAATCAATCCCAATAAGGATCAAGAAGCCCAATTCAAGAACCTGAAGGCTCAATTGAAGGTGTATAAATAGATAAGAATTTGATTCAAAAAGAGGAGTCAGTAAGGAATTATAGGGGGCTTTAGTTAGTATAGTAGATCTTGTAATTTTCTTTCCTTTTTAAGTTTTCCTTCTGTTTTCATTTCGGAAATTCTCTAGTTTTCTGGTTTTACTTGAGCAATAAGGAACTAAACCCCGATTTCATTAGGGGGAGGAGCTCTAGTGTAATTCCAATGAATCCATGAAATTCTTCTTCTTCTCAATTCATTTTTATAGCTATTGGATACCTTCTGTTTTGATTCAGAATTCTTCACTCCGGAAGGGGGTTGAATTCAATTGAATGCTTGTGTGAGCCTCGGAAGGGGAATCACTTGCATTAGATCCGAAGCTCTATCCTTCACAATTCTCATTACTAACACTATTTGGGAGGAATTGAGGTTTTGAGAATTTGTGTGGCTAATGAATAAGAGAATGTGCTCTAACTCTTCTCATGACAATTATATCAAGGAATTGGCAAGATTGATTGTGATTAGAGAAATTGGATTGCCAAGGAATTGGGATCCGATCAATTTCAATCCGCCATAGATCTACATAAAGATTGAGGAAGGAGTTGAGACCCATTTGATTCATAAAGGATTGCAATATCTCCAATCCCTGATGAATCATTTTCTCTGATTTTCTTCATTTCAAACTTCTCTGATTCCAATTTTCATCTGATTTCTTTTGCTGTTTGAATCCCTGTACCCAATTTCCTTTATATTTCATGCAATTTAAGTTTTCTTGCAATTTAGATTCTGCAATTTAAGTCTCTTGCATTTTAAGATTCAGTTATTTACCTTCCTTGTAATTTAAATTTCTGCTCTTCTAATTTCTTGCACTTTAAGTTTTAGCAATTTAATTTTTTGCCATTTACTCTTCAGTTGATTTATATTCGGAAGTTTAGATTCATATCAATTCACATTCTATCAATCAATTTTCAATCAAATCATCAATATTAGCTTAACTAAATTCATCACCATACTAAAGTTGCTTGATCCATCAATCCCTGTGGGATCGACCTCACTCCTGTGAGTTATTATTACTTGATGCGACCCGGTACACTTTCCGATTAGTTTGTGTGGAAATCTAAATTTTCACTCATCACCTCCCCCGTCTCTCTCTCTATTATCTATTCTTCTCTTTCACTTTTTCATATCCACATACACACCCCCATTACTCTTTCACTTTATTCTTCCTCCTTCCTCTTTCCCCACGCCAAAAATCAAGCTTCCACCCCTTTGCTCTCTTCTTCTTTTGCATGAGGACGAGCAAACCTTTAAATTTGGTGTTGTCACGCCACTCGTTTTGATATTTTTATTCAATGGCACTGGTCGGGGAAAATTTGTCTCTCAACAAATCTCCATTCAGCAAGTGTACCGATTTGTTGTCAAGTAAAACCCACAATAGAGTGGGGTCGAATCCTACAGAGATTAACGGATTAAGCAATCAATGGTTAATTGATTATCCTAGACATATCCATCCATACCCAATTTGGTCCAGCATGAGAAAGCATTTCTAGCTAATCTCTTCATTCCTCTTTCAAGGATCCGAAGCGATCCATGTTTGAATAGCTTCTTTTCCAAGATCATTATCCAATTGGATGAAGATCGAAAGCTTTCAAGTAAAATCAAGAGAAAAGATAGAAGAAGAAGAATAAGAACTACACTTAATCCATTGAATCACAATAGAGCTCTTTAACCCAATGAAAAGAGTTAGTTGGTCATTGCATAAAAAAATTGCATAAAAGTAGAGATGAAGATTAAAACTGAAATTGAAACTTCAAAATTCATAAAATGAAAAGTACAAGAAAAGAAAGAAAAGTGTGTGAGGGGAGGGAGTCCGAAGACCCCTCCATTCCAGCATGCCTTCAATGTAAAGACTAAGGCCTTTATATAGGCTCTCCTAAATTACAAAATGAAATTAAAAGCAAATTACAATTAAATGAAAATTCCTATTTTAGATGCTTCTTGTGGCCTTGATTGGTTGACACTTGTGGGCTTGCTTCCTTGAGGTTGGGTGGTCCAAGAGAAGTGAATCAAATTGAGGTCCAAGGTGACTTGGCTTTATTGCTTTGCTTGAGGTCCAGGTACTAAAGTTAGTGCTAAAGTTAGCCACTCTAACGCTACAAGTGTGGCGTTAGTGCTAAAGTTATTGTGGCTAACGTTGCACTTGCTGCCCAGTTGGTGTTTTTGGGGCTTAAAAGATTCCTCTTGTTTGTGCTCTAATTTCATGCCCACTATAGAGTATTATATATCATTGGAAAGCTCTGAATGTCAGCTTTCTAACTCAACCAGAATCACCTCAATCGGACCTCTGTAGCTCAGGTTATGTTCCTTTGAAGTGGACATGGTCGCTGGCATGGTCGCCAACGTTAATGAAAATGTTGAGTCTCAATAACGCCAGCGATTTCCCGTTTTTGAAGCTCAAACTTAGTGTCCACCCCATACTATTATATATTGTTGGAAAGCCCTGGATGTCTACTTTCCAATACTTTTGGAAGCGCATCATTTAGAGCTCTACAACTCGAGTTATACTTCTTTGAAGGTGAAGAGGTCAGTTGGCCTTAATACAGGTTGATACCATGTTCATCATTGCACTTTCGGGGCAGGTTTTCTCCCTCAACTTTAGTGTCAACCATGTAGTTCCATATATGCTTGGAAAGCTCTGGAATCCTACTTTCCAATGCCACTAGAATCACCTCATTTTGAGCTTTGTGGCTCAAGTTATGCATGTTTGAAGAAGGCATGGTCAGGCTGCCAGGTGGGACTTTTGCCCACGTTAACTTCCACGTTAACTGAGTTAACGTGGGAGTTAACGTGGCTCATTGTGGTTTGTGTGGCTCCTTCCAACGTTAGTGACAATGTTGAGTGTCACTAACGTTGGCCATCATCTTCTTTCATCCACGTTAGCTTCCACGTTAACTAAGTTAACGTGGCTTCCTTGGGGGTTGTGTGGTTGCTTTCAACGTTAGTGACAATGTTGGATGTCACTAACGTTGTCGACCACCCTTGCCTCTTACGTTAGCTCCCACGTTAACTTGGTTAACGTGGGAGTTAACGTTGCATTTTGCACTTAGGCCAACGTTAGTGACAATGTTGAATGTCACTAACGTTGGTTTCCTTCCCCCTTTTAACGTTAGAGGCCACGTTAACTAAGCTAACATGGACTCTAATGTGGCCACTTATGAGCTTGGTCCGACGTTAGTGATAATGTTAAGTGTCACTAACGTTGGCTCCATTTCCTTTCTTCAAAGTTAATGCCACTAACGTTCCAACTTTCCTTCCTTCCACGTTAGTGCCCACGTTAGTGTAACTAACGTAGCCACTAACGTGGCTCTTCTCTGCTTCTTTTTGCCTGAAATCAAACAAACAGAGTGCATCAAAGTCTTGCTCTTAATCATGGGATCATGCATCATCCAATTTATCATATAATTCATGCAAAATCCTCATGAAATCATGTAAAGTGCACAATGTATACTTGAATCAAGAAGTAAGTGAAATTCTACCCAAAACTAGCTTATTTCCTAAGAAAATGCATGAAACTACCTTAAAAATAGTGAAGAAAAGGTCAGTGAAACTGGCCAAAATGCCCTGGCATCACAACACCAAACTTAAAGCTTGCTTGTCCCTAAGCAAGTACTGGAACAAGAGAATGATGAATGGAATGCCAAAAGTAATGAGTCATTCTTGTGGAAGTCATGTCCCTGGTTTTATCGTGGTTTCATGCATAGCAACTTAGATTCATTCCTGGCTTTCAGACCTTTATCATGTCCTAGAATACTCACTGTGACTGCATACCATGAGACTTTTATTAATTGATCCTTTTGTTGTCAATTCAAGGTTTATTTGTGTTCTTGGGCTAGGTGTTCTGTAAGGGGGCAACTCTTCAAAATAAGCTTTCAGCCAACACTCCCGAACCAGTTGGTTCAAGGTGCTAGGTGTTGAAGCACCCCTAAGGACTTACTTGCTCAAGTCTATCCCCCATACATACACACCACAGGCATATAGTTTATTTATTTTCTTTCCTTGAGACCTTGGTGTCCAGCACCTCTTTGGGTTACTAAATGCTCTGTGGTGAGGGTTACTCTTGATAGTGGATTTTCAGCTGATAATCCTGG
>NC_029780.3:44924571-44976460 GCF_000817695.3 Arachis duranensis
CATTGGTGCCTAGCCTTATTGCTTACTCTTTTTCTTTTATTTTTTTTTAACCTTTATTGTTCTTTCTGTTTTTCTTCTTAGGATCTTCTTATTTAGTTAGTCTCATGGGGTGTGTCTCCAGCATAGTATTCATGATAGATAGTTGTCCTCCCACCTTGTGGTTGAACCATCTTAGCGAACTTATGACCACACCACAAACTCAGGAACTTACTCCATAGTATGAACTCCACTCTGGTCTTTTATAAAACACTCATTCTCTTTTTATTTGATTCAAAAGGGACAAGCATACAAGTAAGCAAAGTAAGGATGCAGTAATGACATTCAGACTAGAAAACACAGCCTTAATCAATAAAATGTTTAAAAGACAGAATTGACATGCTTATTCACAAGGAGCAAGTACACATACATACAAAGAACTTAGAAGACAATCATACAAATTAAAGTGCTGGAAATAAGTAAGAGGAGAAAGGAACTTTACCACCTTGTATTTTATCTTCATTGTTGTTGCCCTTTTCCTCCTATTCTTCCCCTTCCCACACCAAACATAGAATGATTGCTTATACTCAAGCAACAATTAAAACAGTGGTGATGGGGTCCATGATGGATCATGAATGTCTTAGAATGAAGTGTGAGTATGCATGTGTTTCAGCAAGCAAGGTTAAGGATACAATAAAGACACAAGAGATACAAACAGAGACATTTTGATTGCATTAATAAGTGGTGTTGGCATGGCACTTGCTTGAAAGTTAAGTGGCAACACCAAACTTAGTGTGCCACTATCAATTTAGAATGTTGCAAGTACCCAGTGAAGATTCTTTAGAATGTTGCAAGTACCCAGTTAAGATTGAAAATCAAATTGTTGCATAGCAACACCAAACTTAGAATGCAATCATATGCCAAATTATTGAAAGCAAACTAAGCAAAGCAAGGAAATGTTACCTACGGTTGGGTTGCCTCCTAACAAGCGCTCTTTTAATGTCATTAGCTTGACATGTTGTTCATGACTTTCTTCCTCTTCTTCTAGTTTGTTAAGAGGAATGACCTCAAGAGGAAATACGAGCCAGTTAATGCCCCTTGTTTTGAGTGCCTCTCTCCAGCAAGCCTTCTTCTGTTGTTAGCTTGTGTAAACTTGCTTGATGGGGTAGGGGTGGGATGGCTTTTGGTTGACCTTTTCTTCTTCATGGATATTGTCCTTCTTTTCTTGGTTACCATCCTCTTTTCAGTGCTCATGTTTATTGCCTTCACCACCTTAGTTTCAGTACTTGGGTGTTGTATGAGGGTTGGAGAAACATCTTCATCAAGAACTTCTTGAATTGGTGGTTCAATGAACTCACCTTCTATGCAACTCTCTGTTTTATTGGAGTAGTGTGGACTCCCTTGATTGACTTCCTCCCTTTCTTCTACATGATGTTGCATTGTGTCCTTTGGGAGTGAGTTTGCATGTTCCTCATCTTTTATTGCAATTTCACTTGACACAGGGAGCTTTTGTTCTTGTTTTTCCACTTCCTCACCCACAAATTGGTCTTCATTCTCACTATTTAATGGTTCTAAGTTCTCCCTTGTCTGCTCTAAGGGCCCATTCATCTTCTTGAGGATGATTTCTTTCCAGGATTGGGGTCGTGTGTATCTTTCCACAAGTTTTCTATGTATTTCTATGTATGAAGGTTGAGAATAATCTTGGTGACATGGATGTGTTGTGGTGAAGTTGTGCTGAGGGGTGTGGAATGAGTTGTGTGATTGATGGGATGACTTGTATGGACTTTGTGTTGAGGCATAATCAAGTGATGAAGAATTTAGGCATGTAAAACTTGGAGGTGAGGTTGTATAATTGAGAGGTGATGGCTCTTGATGAATGGGGTATGAATGAGTGAAATCTCTTTGATTATGATCTTCCCAGCCA
Organism: Arachis duranensis; assembly: GCF_000817695.3. Lineage (NCBI taxonomy): Eukaryota > Viridiplantae > Streptophyta > Magnoliopsida > Fabales > Fabaceae > Arachis > Arachis duranensis. The sequence goes on from NC_029780.3 coordinate 44,926,472, forward strand.
CAACTTGAATAGTGATCAATTTCACCAAAATATGGATCATTTTGTAGCTCTAGAAAGTATCCCATTTCATGTTCTTGATACTCCCACCCACCATGAGCATAGTAAAGTGAATCATTCTGGGGTGGTGGAGAGTTTCCCATGAAATTTGATTGCCTAAAATATGATGGATGCTCCTTTCTTTCCTGCAGAAAGCTCTATCTCAAACAATAATCACCAAAAGATGATAGATGCTCCTTTCTTTCCTGCAGAAAGCTCTGTCTCAAACAATAATCACCAAAAGATGATGGACGCTCCTTTCTTTCCTGCAGAAAGCTCTGTCTCAAACAATAATCACCAAAAGAAATTGGAATCTCCATTGTCATAGATGAGGAAATTCCCAGTGAGGCAATATCACAAACAGTTAGTGGGTTAGTGAACTGAATTGTAAATAACACAGAAAAACTAAGAAACAGGATGAAGGAAAGAAATTAACTAAGACAGAAAGTAAATTACTTAAACAGAAAATTAAAGCAAACAAAATAAAAATACTCAATCTAGTGATCCTCTAATGTAATCATTGTCGATGCACAATCAATCCCCGGCAACGGCGCCATAAACTTGGTCGGGGAAAATTTGTCTCTCAACAAATCTCCATTCGGCAAGTGTACCGATTTGTCGTCAAGTAAAACCCACAATAGAGTGGGGTCGAATCCCACAGAGATTAACGGATTAAGCAATCAATGGTTAATTGATTATCCTAGTTAGACGATTCAGATTTGGATGATGAGCAGCAGGAATTGTAAATTTACAGAAAAGTAAAGAAAGCAATAGAGTGCAGAGAAGTAAAATGGCAAGAAAAGTAAATGTAAGAACTAAAAAAATAAGATGAACATTGGGATCGAGAGATATTGCAATCCTCCGGATCAAGTTCATTCTCATCTCTTCCTCAATCAATGTACTCATTGATCTCCTTGGCAATCTTAAGTGATTGAGTCACAATTTCTTGCAATTCAATCTCTCAAATCTTGATCAATAGCCATTTTCCAAGATCACTATCCAATTGGATGAAGATCGAAAGCTTTCAAGTAAAATCAAGAGAAAAGATAGAAGAAGAAGAATAAGAACTACACTTAATCCATTGAATCACAATAGAGCTCTCTAACCCAATGAAAAGAGTTAGTTGGTCATTGCTCTAACAAAATAGAAAAGAAAGAAAGTGCATAAAAGTAGAGATGAAGATTAAAACTGAAATTGAAACTTCAAAATTCATAAAATGAAAACAAGAAAAGAAAGAAAAGTGTGTGAGGGGAGGGAGTCCGAAGACCCCTCCATTCCAGCATGCCTTCAATGTAAAGACTAAGGCCTTTATATAGGCTCTCCTAAATTACAAAATGAAATTAAAAGCAAATTACAATTAAATGAAAATTCCTATTCTAGATGCTTCTTGTGGTCTTGATTGGTTGATAATTGTGGGCTTGCTTGCTTGGGCTTTGAAGTGGACTTGAGAGAGAAGTGAATCAAGTTGAAGTCCAGGTGCTAAAGTTAGTGCTAAAGTTAGCCACTCTAACGCTACAAGTGTGGCGGTAGTGCTAAAGTTATTGTGGCTAACGTTGCACTTGCTGCCTAGTTGGTGTTTTTGGGGCTTAAAAGATTCCTCTTGTTTGTGCTCCAATTTCATGCCCACTATAGAGTATTATATATCGTTGGAAAGCTCTGAATGTCAGCTTTCTAACGCAACTAGAATCACCTCAATTGGACCTCTGTAGCTCAAGTTATGCTCCTTTGAAGTGGACATGGTCGCTGGCATGGTCGCCAACGTTAATGAAAATGTTGAGTCTCAATAACGCCAGCAATTTCCCGTTTTTAAAGCTCAAAATTAGTGTCTATCCCATACTATTATATATTGTTGGAAAGCCCTAGATGTCTACTTTCCAATGCCTTTGAAATCGCATCATTTGGAGCTCTGCAACTCGAGTTATACTTCTTGGAAAGTGAAGAGGTCACTTGGCCTTAATACAGGTTGATACCATGTTCATCATTGCACTTTCGGGGCAGGTTTTCTCCCTTAACTTTAGTGTCAACCATGTAGTGCCATATATTCTTGGAAAGCTCTGGAATCCTACTTTCCAATGCCACTAGAATCACCTCATTTTGAGCTTTGTGGCTCAAGTTATGCATGTTTGAAGAAGGCATGGTCAGGCTGCCAGGTGGGAATTTTGCCCACGTTAACTTCCACGCTAACTGAGTTAACGTGGGAGTTAACGTGGCTCATTGTGGTTTGTGTGGCTCCTTCCAACGTTAGTGACAATGTTGAGTGTCACTAACGTTGGCCATCACCTTCTTTCATCCACGTTAGATTCCATGTTAACTAAGTTAACGTGGAAGTTAACGTGGCTTCCTTAGGGGTTGTGTGGTTGCTTTCAACGTTAGTGACAATGTTGGATGTCACTAACGTTGTCGACCACCCTTGCCTCTTACGTTAGCTCCCACGTTAACCAAGTTAACGTGGGAGTTAACGTTGCATTTTTCACTTAGGCCAACGTTAGTGACAATGTTGAATGTCACTAACGTTGGTTTCCTTCCCCCTTTTAATGTTAGAGGCCACGTTAACTAAGCTAACGTGGACTCTAACATGGCCACTTATGAGCTTGGTCCAACGTTAGTGATAATGTTAAGTGTCACTAACATTGGCTCTATTTCCTTTCTTCAAAGTTAATGCCACTAACGTTCCAACTTTCCTTCCTTCCACGTTAGTGCCCACGTTAGTGTAACTAACGTAGCCACTAACGTGGCTCTTCTCTGCTTCTTTTTGCCTGAAATCAACAAACAGAGTGCATCAAAGTCTTGCTCTTAATCATGGGATCATGCATCATCCAATTTATCATATAATTCATGCAAAATCCTCATGAAATCATGTAAAGTGCACAATGTATACTTGAATCAAGAAGTAAGTGAAATTCTACCCAAAGCTAGCTTATTTCCTAAGAAAATGCATGAAACTACCTTAAAAACAGTGAAGAAAAGGTCAGTGAAACTGGCCAAAATGCCCTGGCATCAGGCACTAAAGGGAAGTGAGTCATCCTCAAGAAAAAGGTAAGGAAAAGCACCACAATTCTGGTGACTATGACTCAAATAGGTTCTCCTCTAAACTACATAAGGAGCACTTTTTCGAGATCACGGTAAAAAAAAGGTCATCCTGGAAGTGAAATTTGACCTCAATCCAGATGAATATCTGGAGATTTGGCACCAAATCGAGAGGAAAGGTTGGTAGTTACAATTTAATCCGCATACCGATGTAGGCAAACTGAAGGTCCAAGAATTCTACGGTAATGCGTGGATCACCTATAAGGACTGTAACAACCCAGTTTTTCGAGTATGTGAGATCTTTTCTGAAGGCACGAAATCCTCCGGAAGATCAGTAAGGGGAACACCTTTGTTGTATCATCAAGCATCTCAATCCTCATTGTCATTATATTATCTTTAATTCATGACCTTAGTGGAGATAAGCCCGACAACGCAATTGCGAAGAACTTAGTTTTGAACCGTATCAGTTAGGAGTTTTGATTCTAGTTTTTGTAAATAGTCTCAGTTTGATGAACTGGACTCGATTCATGAGAGAAGAGAGATAATAGGATAATATTATCATTATATTAGTATTAGAAGCTTCTTGAATGATATTATAAGGTTACTTGATCTGTTTTAGTTGAAAATGAAAAATCGATTTTACTGGGTTCATAGTTTTCTGGTGCAGCTTAGCACCAGCACTCCCTGATGAATTTAGCAATGCTAAGGCCTCATCATACATGTTATATTCTCATATTAAATATGTTACTAGTGTCATTTATGCTAGTAGCTCAGAAAAGAATTTTTCGAGATGTTTTTACAAGTGTTCCGATACACCTAGTTTTAGAAGTTATACACCAGAGATATTTTAATATTATTTTAATATACCTCCAAGCCAACCAATCACAACTCACCCTACACCCCCCAAAACCCCCAAGGCTGGCTCATTTTCACTCTGTGGCCGAAAATAGGAAAAGAGAAAAGGAGGGAAAAAGTTCTTAGTTCCAAATCTTCAAAGCATGATTTCTGCTGAACTAAAACTCAAATCAAAATTCCAATCCGACCAAAATGATCCTCTCTTCTTCCTCTACATAACCATATAACATATCAAGGCTGGAAATAAGGTGAGATAGCTGTCTCCCTCCCTCTTCAATTCGGTTTTCAAGGAAAACCATGCAAAACATGTGTTTTCTTGATGTTCTCCCTTAGGAATCATGCTTAACTTGACTTGAGAACCAATAAACGTTAATTTCCAGCAAGTCTAAGGTGAGATATCCCTTCCTAACATTCTGAGAGAGATTTGGTCAGTTGAGGGTTTGTGGATTTAAAGTTGTTCTTGATGTGATTTAGGAGGAAAAAGTGCTTAAGGACCACCTGTAAGTCTAACCAAATTAGGAGCAGCAAAACCAGATACGGTTTGACGAATTTAATCTTGATTGATTGTGTTTGAGTTGTGTGATTATGATATGGTTTGGCTGTGCTTGAAATTGATTGTTTGTATGAGTAATTCTTGTTGAAATTTTGGTGAAAATTTGATGAAATTTGATGAAATTCAAGCTATGAATGTGTGTTCTTGTGGCAGCTGGAAAATAAAACCCTAGAGCTTAAATTGGGGTTCAATTTGTGTTGAAATCATGTAGAAAAGATGAGGTTTTAGTGGCTGCTAATTTATTTTGAATTATGGTAAAAATTGGTTGCTGAAAAGACTAAAAAACGGGTAAAAACAGAGAAAGAATCTGAAGAATTTACGAAGAACACGAAGAACTCTTTGAGTGTGATGAAGAACATTGAAGAACAGGCTTTAGATCTTTAAAAGGGTAAGGAAGTAAAATTTTTAGTGTTTGAGGGGTTATTTAGTAATTTCTGAAAATTAGGGTTGTTAAAGTAGAAATATTAAAAGTTACCGGGATAAAAAGTTAATTTTAAAGGTTAAAAAGGTAACGGCAAGGTAATTTTCAAAAATTTAATGATAAAATAATAAATAATAATAAAATATTAAATAATAATATTTAATTAAAAATAATATTTTAATAAAAATAATAAAATAATGCAGAAAATGCAGTTTTCTGTAAAAGCTTTAGAAAGACAACTTTAACCTCAGAATCTCATAATTACCTTCATAAAACACTTAGGGAGTGGTAACAACATGTTAGTGAGGCAAAGATAAAGGAAAGATAAGAAGTTAAAGAAAAGATAAAAACCAAAGAAAATTCTGTAAAGTTTTACTGACAGAATCAAACAGAGATTAGCGAACGAACTAGGGCAACATAGTTAGTACTTGAGTTGCACCTAAGGTTAGGTATTATATGAAAAGTTAAACTGTTTCAGTATAGACTTAATGAACCTATACTTGGGACAGGCTAACTATTCATACCGAAATTTATATAAGCTTTAAATACATACGTTAAGCAGAGAAAAGAGTAACTAGAGTAGAGTAAAGAGATCAAGAGATATTTGTTTATTTGTTGTGTTATGGCAACTTTAGATATACTTGTATGATCATCTGCTGCATTGGCAGTCAGATAGATAGTGGTGCGACCACTGAGAACGCTTTCCTACGGTACAGATCCATATTTTAATTCTGTAAGGCAGAGGGGTTATTTCCTGCTATAGAAGTACCGTGACCACCTGTTCCATTTCTATAGTGGCAGAGGGGTTATTTTCTATATACAGAAGGTGTGTCGGCATACATCCCTACAGTGGCAGATGTGTAATTTTCTACGTGCAGTGGACCCTGTGGTGGCAAAGGGGTTATTTCATGTACACAGGGGTATAGCCAACTGGAAAGCCATACCCGTTTCAACTGCTTCGGGTTACGTCGGGAGCCGGTAGAAACCGACAGATGAGCTCATTACCTGCGCTAGGGCTAGACATGCATCATACTTGGCTGTGCATTTCCTCTGTTATGATTGTTGTATGAATGTATGCTTTTCCTTGTTTGTATTCTATTCTCTGTGTCTGTGTTGTATTTTTTTGTATTTTTCTGTTTGTGTTTTATTTTCTATATTCTCTATTTCTCTATTTCCTCTATTTATCTTCATCTTCTGTTTACTTCTTTCTGTATCTGCTATTTGCCTGATAAACAACACGGAATTAATGAATGTAACTAATAACCCCGGCCCTGCTAAGAACTCCCCAGTTCTTACCCATTTTCTCTCCCTTCCCCCTTCAGATGGAAGCAAGAGTACCCTTTCGTAGTTTTCTGACGATCGTTCCCAAAAAGGATTCCTCTCTAGGTAGTCTCCTGAGTCTAAAGTGAACTCCATTATTTGTTTATATGTATATACTGTGAGGCCAGCCATCGTCTGCACCCTGTTTGTATGCAAACTTTAGCCTAAATTCTGTGTACGAGACTCCTATTGTGTGGCTACTTGATGAGGTACCAAAGAACGTCATATGGCAATGTATGATCGTGCAGAAGAGTAACAGATGATGTTCTACCTTTTGATGACGTTCCAGCTGACTTGAGTTTTGAAGACTTAGAACGTACTTTCCCTCGCTTTAGTACTTTAGAGGGACTAGGTGAGTATAGGGTCTAGGCTAGCCTGGGCGCCAGCTTAGGGACTTATTGAACAGGTCAGGGCCTGGGATGTTGTATGTATATATATGTATATAGTTATTATCTAGTTATATCTAGGGGTGTTCTAACTAAAAGTCTATATCTAAATAAAGCCTGGATCACTAAATGTTATTAACTGCTTGTGATGTATTTATGTGTGGTTGTTTATAACTATTTTATCTATTATCAGTTGTGGAATGATTATGAATGATTTCGTCTATTAATCCAGACGTTTTCAAAAAAGATACCTCACAAATTAACTACGTTTTTAACAACGAATCAGGCTCATATGATAAATAATAGATAATAATTAGGAAGACAAATTGGTAGTGCTCAGATTTCGATATGATCTAGACATATTGAAAATTGGGTCGTTACAAGGACCTTGCTCGAGGAATAAATGAAGAAAACTACCAGATATATGTGAAGGGGAAGGTCTTGGTTTCAATCCATAAATATTTAGAGCTGCTCTTCGACTACCACCTTCGGGTTAGGGTTTGGAAACTTATAGTGAGAAGATGAGTCGGGAGCTAAGTGGAGGTTGAGTTTGGATAGGCAACTGAATTAGTTGAGCCGCCATGATCTCAAGCCAGTTGCTAGGGTGTGGTTGGAGTTCATCCAACACTCCACCATTCCGACTAACAACCGATCCGAGTGCATGGTGGATAGAGCCATCATGATCCACTATATCATGATCGGCTATGATATGGTGATGGAGAATATTATCCCGCAACAACTCTATAGCATTACAACAACTCTATAGCATCATCTCATTTGATAACTTTGTGAGGCCACTGTTGATAATAATTTTTCTATCCCCATTGAGCGGCCTATCTCAAGGAAGACCATGGAGCATGCACGAGAATACACAAGAGTTCTAAGAGGGCAGGCCGAGGACGAGGCACAACAAGCACCTCCACAACCTTTTGTGCCTCAAGAGCATTTCTTCCCATCTCATGAGTACTGGCAGTAGTTGACCTCCTCACTAGAGCAAATGAGGGTCACTCAAGATAGCTATAGTGTCCTCCTCCACCATATTATGGCTGCACAAGAGAGTTAGCACCATATTGAGGCAAGACAAAGGGTGTCTAAGAGGATGGTATGAAGCACAGTTTGAGGAAGGATATGGCCATCGACATGACTGAGGCGGTTGAGTTCTTTTTATTTTATTTCTGTTTTCATTCCTTGCGTTCTATTCCTATTTCCTGTTTTCTATTTTTTTTTTGTTAATTCATGTCTCTTAGTTGCTATTTTCTTTAGATTCTAGTTAACTTTTAGTTTATGTTTTTTACTTTAAATGGTGTCTCATGTATCATCATCAAGTAGTAATTAAAAATAAAAAAGTAGTGTTTATGATTAAAAGTTGAGTTTGTTCTTGATGACATGTCATCTTAGCCTAGTTTCACTAGTCTTTTTCCTTTGTTTTCATTTAGTTTTGTGCACTTTCTTAAGCCATAAGTAAGCCAATTGGGTTGAAATTCATGTTTCCTTTGATTCAATCAACCATGGATAAATTGATGCATTTTCATGAGTTTTTGCACCATAATTGCTCACATGACAAGAAGAAGAATAACTCTCATGATTATGGCATAGCTTTGATACAATTGTTGATTGATGATAGGTGAAATAAAGCTTGGAAGAAGGTTGCAAGAATAGGCTTGAAAAGAGGGATTCACATTTGAGCTAACATTTGACTCAAACGTTAACTCAAACGTGAGAAGCAGATCAAGAAAGCCCAGGGAAGCCTCAACGTTTGCGCCAACGTTTGTCTCAAACGTTGAGGCAAACGTTGGTTGAAAGAAAGCAAGGGAGGAAGGCAACGTTTGCGCCAACGTTTGCCTCAAACGTGAGGTCAAACGTTGGCGCCAAAATGAAGGAAAATGGCATCCTAGAAGCATGCAACGTTTGCACCAACGTTTGCCTCAAACGTGAGGTCAAACGTTGGCTATATCTTAGCAAGGAAGAGACCCCTGATTGATGATGATTGATGAGCCACGTTTGCGCCAACGTTTGCCTCAAACGTTGGGCCAAACGTTGGCCAAAAAGGGAGCATGGAGGAGCCACGTTTGAGCTCACGTTTGACCTCAAACGTTGAGCCAAACGTGGATGACAGTATTTTGGGCCTAGCTGCATAATTGTTCACATGGCACGTTTGAGTCAACGTTTGCCTCAAACGTTGGCTCAAACGTGAAAGCTACATGGCCCGGTTCAAGAATTGATTTCTTCCCAACACCAAGAGCAAGCAACAGAGGCATGATTCAACCCAATTCCATCAAGGCCAAGGCCCAAATCAAGGCTTAATGATCATTTGAAGAAAGTGTATAAATAGCTTAGGATTTGAAGTTTTTGGAGAGCTTTTCTTTTTGGAGCTTTCTTCTTAGAATTTTTAGAGAGCTTTTCTTTTAGAATTTTCATAGTGCTTATGGAGGAGAGCTTACTTTGCATTTTAGAGAGTTTCTGGGAGGAGAATTGAATTCTCTTTCTCTGGGTTTTATTGTTTTCTTTTCTGCAAAGCTTTACTGGAATCTTGGGTGTTGAGAATTGAGGAAATTCTGTCTCAATCTCACCTTGAGATCTCTCTCTGTTTTGAGCTACTGAACATTTGAGAAATTGATATTTGAATTCCTTTATTCCACTTCTTGATCTTCAATTCTCTTGCAATTGTTTTCAGAACTTGGATCTAGGAAGGCATTGAGATCTAGACTTAGTTATCTAGTCTCTTGAGTCCTGAGATCTGGAATTTTCATTTTAAATTTCCTTGTTTAATCGCTACACCAAGCTGATTTTCATTTTCGTTTAAGATCTGGTTTAATTGAATCCATCTTCTACTCTTCCGTTTGTTGAATTTTACTTTCCTTGGTTAATTTCTGCAATCCCATATCCCTATCCCATTTAAGTTTCTGCAATTTACATTTCTTCCAATTTAAGTTTCTGCAGTTTACATTACTTGCACTTTAAGATTCAGTTCTTTTTTTTTTTTTTTTGTTCCCTTTAATTTCCTGCAAATCACCCACTCCCCTTTACATTCTCTGCAATTTAATTCCTGTCAACACAATTTCACACAACCAACACTTGTTTGCTTGACTAAATCAACCACTAAACTAAAATTGCTCAATCCTTCAATCCTTGTGGGATCGACCTCACTCCCGTGAGTTTTATTACTTGATGCGACCCGGTGCACTTGTCGGTGAGTTTTGTGTCGGATCGTTTTCCGCACATCAATTCTTTTATTGCCTAGTTACATTGCATGTGATGGTACTTATACCTATAATTGTGATTGCAATGATATGTAAAGTCCCTCGAACAAGAGCAATGTTGACTCTTGAGGAACAAAGATTTAGAAAAGTGTTATGAAACCTCCATAAGTAAGAAAGAGGTTGATCCTTGAACAAATTAAAAATAAAAACAAGAAAAAGAGAGAAAAAGAAAGAGCAAGAAAAAAAACAAATTTTTTTATAAAAGGATAAAAAAGAAAGCTAAGTTGCAAAGCTCTGAGTATCAATAGTTGACATCCAAGTATGTGCTTGTGGTATTTATTGTCCAAGGACAAGAAGAACACAAAGAACAAAACCCAAAGAATTCAAAAAACACAAGAACATGCAAAAGACACCAAATTTTAAAAATTTTAAAAACCAAAGACAAAATTATCAAAAAATTAAAGAAAATATACAAGAAGACACCAAACTTAAAGACTGACACAAGACTCAAACAAAAGACACTATTTTTGAAAATTTTTTAGAAAAGAGATTCAAAGAATTCGAAAATTTCAACAAGAACAAAAACAAAGATTAAACAAAGAAAAGAAAAAAATTTTGAAAAAGTTTTTAATTTTTTGAAAAAAAAAACGAAAAATAAAATAAAAGACTCTAACAAAATTTAAGACAATACAAAATCTAAGGAACAAGATAATCCGTAAGTTGTCCAAACTAGAACAATCCTCGGCAACGGCAGCAAAAACTTGGTGCCTGAATCCTCACACTTTGTACAACTGTACTAGCAAGTGCACTGGATCGTCCAAGTAATACCTGAGCAAGTCAAGGTCGATCCCACAAGGATTGTGGCTTGAAGCAAGCTATAGTTATCTTGTAGATCTTAGTCAGGCGAATAGAAAGGTAAGTGGTTTGATTAATTGCATAAAAGAAAATAAGGAGATCTAAACTAGGTTGACCTGTTTATAATGATAAGAAGATGGATAAAGCTTGGAAATGCTTTGTCCTTCTGGATTAACTCTGGTCTTACTATCTTCTTCAATCATGAATGATTTCTTCAATGGCAGGCTGTATGTGATCAACGACATACAGTCACGATCACCAATCTCCTCCAAATCTGAACCCCAGGGTTAGTGTAGATCCATTCTAATTGAGGGTGAAGCTTCTGCAGTCTATTCTCCTTAACGATCCTACTCAAAACACAGCAGAAAATGTCGAATCTTCTGGATCAGAGAATTTTGCGCCTTTGGGTTCCAGCCTCTACCACAGAGACCCTAATCTTCACATACCTTGGCTGAAATGGTGTCTCGAGAAGTCCCTAACGAAGTCATGGATTAGCCGTCTAAGAGATGTATAATCAAGCTGGTGGTTCGATGCTTTCCAGTTACGTATTCACAAGAACCCGAGAAGAATACGGGTGGTTGTCAAGCACGTGGTCTTAGTATGAAGAACAAAGATGATTGTCACGGGTCATCCCATTCATCAAGTTGAAGAACGAAGATACATCTTAGAATTGAATCAAACATGGATTGAAGACAAACAGTAATACTTTTATTAATCCATAAAACTTAGCAGGCATCCTCCCCTTAACCTAGAAGGTTTAGAAACTCATACTAATAGAAAACACAATGATAATGAAAATAGGGCATAAATTCCCTAAGATTATGTAAAATATCCCTTAAATACTAAACTAATGACTAAGGATTACATGAGAAGGGTAAAATAGACTTTTTAGTGCTAAAATCCACTTCCGGTGCCCACTTGGTGAGTGTTTGGGCTAAGCTTGATTGAGATCCACAAGCTATGAGACGTCGAGGGTGTTGAACGCTAGCTAGGTAGTCCTCCTTGGGTGTTTGGACGCTAGTCTCCTCTTTTGGGCGCTGGACGCCTGGACTGGGCTGGAGGCTGGCAAAGGATGCCAATTTTGGGCCTTCTATTCTGAAGCAAATTATGGACTATTACACAATGCTAGAAAGCTCTGAAAGTCAACTTTCCATAGTCGTTGAGAACGCTCTATTTGTACTTCTATAGCTCCTCCATTTGGATGTCTGTATCTCCAGAAAAACTCTTTCGACTGCAAGGAGGTCAAATCCGGACAGCATCTGCAATGCTTTCTCCGTCTCTGAATCAAACTTTTGCTCCAGTTCCTCAATTTCAGCCAGAAAATATCTGAAATTACACAAAAATACACAGACTCATAGTAGAATCCTAAAATGTGAATTTTACACCAAAATCTATGAAAACTTAATGAAAATGAAACAAAACATGCTAAAAACTATATGAAAATAATGTCAAAAAGCGTATAAAATATCCGCTCATCACTGGACCCCTGGCGTTTGATGGTATTTTTGTGGAAAACGAATTCCAAACACACAACTCATCGGCAAGTGTACTGGGTCACATCAAGTAGTAATAACTCACTTAGAGTGAGGTCGATCCCACAGGGATTGATGGATCAAGCAACTTTAGTGGGTGATTAGTTTAGTCAAGCTAACATTGAGTGAATTGTGTGAAGTTGATCAACAAAATGTAAAATTGCAATGAATTTAAATTGCAGGAAGTAAATAGAACAAAAGCTTAAAGAACAAGCAATGTAAATTACAGAAACTTAAATGACAAGAAATGTAAATTGCATCAAATGTAAAGGGGATTGGGTGCAGGGAATTTAAAGGAAGCAGTAAGCAAAACTTAGAACAATTGCAGAAGAATTAAATTGCATGAAAAGTAAAAGGAATTGGGTGCTGGGAATTAAAATTAACCAAGAGAACATAAGTAGTAATCAAATAGAGAAGTGGAATATGAAATGAACTGCAGCAGATTCAAATAGGAAGGTAGAATCGCTTGAAGAAGCATTCAGCAGATGAACTAAAATATAATGAATGATCTCACTAAGAGATTGAAGATCTCAGGGGTCAAGAGATTAGAAAAATAAATCTAGATCTCACTGTATTCCTTGATCAAATTAGAAAACAATTTCAGAAGAAGTAAAGATGAAATTCAGTAGAGAAGAGTAGATTCAAAACACAAATCCTTGAATTATACAGTAAATTGAACAAAGAGATCTTAAGAGGAGAGTGAGACAAAATTTTCTCAATTCTTCACACTTAAGACTCAAACAAAGCCTTGCATAAGAGAAAACTAGAATGACCAAAGGAGGAGAACTCAATTCTCCTTCCAATTCAAGCAGAAGTTTCCAAAGAAAGAAAACAGAATTCAAAACAGAAGCCAAAATGAACAAATTCTCCAATGACAATTTCAAAAGGTGAAAAAAGTTAAAAGGTAAAAAAGGTCCTCTCTACATCTAACTAACATCTATATACACTTCCTAATTTGGATCTAAGAATTTGGGTGGGCTCTATAATTTGGTGAAGAAATGAATTAATTTAGATTTTTGATGGATTTTAGCCCATGGTGCACCTCCCAGGGGAAGGCTCGACTCTTGGCAAGAGCTTTGGTTCCCTTCCTTGCTAAAGTGTGCGCACGGTCCTCCCTTGTGATAAGAGAACAAAGCTCTTTGCAAGAGCTTTAAGCTCTTGGCAAGAGCTTTACTTGTCCTTGAGGTCCATGGACTAAATCTTGGGTGGAGCACTTGTGGAGCTAATTTTCTTGGCACAAGAGTAGCGCCCAAAGTTTCTCTTCCTTGAGGTTCCATGTTCGATCCTTGGTGAGGGAAGTTGCTGGCCATTTTCCTTGGCAAGTGAGTGGCGCACAAGGCCTTGCTTCTTTGATGCTCCCTGTTTGAACCTTGCTGAATGAAAACAAGCCAATTTTGGCTTGTTTTTCCTTGTAGAATAGCGCTGCCCCCTTCCCTTTGGTCATGGGTTCAAGCCTTGGTGAGTACATTGTTGAGCTTTTTCTCCTTGATTTTTCTCTTGGAAAGCCCGAAAAAGCTCTTGGGCAAAGCTCTTGGCAAGAGCTTTGCATGTGAGCTTGTCTTGCTTCCTTCTTCCATGTGCTTTTGATAAAGCTCTTGGCAAGAGCTTTAAGCTCTTGGCAAGAGCTTGGCTTTTGATTATTTGAAGGAAAGCTCTCCACAAGAGCTTTAAGCTCTGGGCAAGAGCTTTAAGCTCTTTGCAAGAGCTTTGTGCCCTTGTTCCTTGAATGCAGCCACACTTTTCTTCCTTGTGCCACGCTTCTCTTCCTTGTGCCATGCTTTCTTTCTTTGCTTAGATCATGCTCCTTAGGCTACGCTTTTCCTATTTTTTTTCTTCACCTATAAGTAATCAAAACAACCAATCAAAGTATCACAAAATTCATAAAGCTTAAAATTCATTTAAAAATCAATTAATTCAAGCTTAAACTTCATGATTTTGTGTCAATTAAAGGGTGGTTAATTGATTCAAAGAAACCATGCAATTCCACTCCAAATTACTTACTTGTAATGGAAGAAAGTGCATAAAAACCAATGAAACAAGTGAAATTAGCTTGAAAAACAGGCATATAATGACTTGTCATCAACGTTCAGCACCAGCCTTGGGCATCTAGCGCCACGGGTGTGTGTAAAAAAAGGGTTTGGCGCTAAATGCCCAATCACTGGCGTTTAGTGCCAGGTGCACGAATATAAGGGAGAAGGCTTCGGGAGGGGTGGCGCCAAACGCCCACCACTTGGCCTTTAGCACCCACTGCGCTAAAATCTCCCTTCGTTGAATTTGAATTTCAAATGCCACCAACCCCTTTGATTCTCTCCCCCTTTCTTCATTCCCAACACACCCCCTTTCTCATCAAATCACTCCTCTTCCCCATCACCTTACCCCCAATCCCATCACTCACACTCTCCCAAGATTCTCTCTTTTTTTCCACACCTTCCTTACCGATCCCATCCCTCTCTCTTTTTGATGATTCCCTCCCAGTCCTAATAAACCCCACCAACCCCTTCCATGTCTCCTCACCAACCGTAGCCCCTCCCCCTTCCAAATCTCCTCACCAACCCCCTCTCCTCCCCCTATTATCTCAAGCCAGTTGCTAGGGTGTGGTTGGAGTTCATCTAACATTCCATCATTCTGACTAACAACCAATCCGAGTGCATGGTGAATAGAGCCATCTTGATCCACTATATCATGATCGGCTATGATGTGGTGATGGAGAATATTATCCCGCAACAACTCCATAGCATCACAACAACTCTATAGCATCATTTCATTTACTGACTTTATGAGGCCACTGTTGATAATGATTTTTCTATCCCCATTGAGCGGCCTATCTCAAGGAAGACCATGGAGCATGCACAAGAATACACAAGAGTTCTAAGAGGGCAAGCCGAGGAAGAGGTACAACAAGCACCTTTACCACCTTTTGTGCCTCAAGAGCATTTCTTCCCATCTCATAAGTACTGTCAGTAGTTGACCTCCTCACTGGAGCAAATGAGGGTTACTCAGGATAGCTACAGCGTCCTCCTCCACCATATTATGGCTGCACAAGAGAGTCAACAGCACGAGCTTTGCCAAATGAGGCAAGACAAAAGGTGTCTAAGAAGATGGTATGAACCATAGTTTGAGGAAGGATATGGCCACCGACATGACTGAGGCAGTTGAGTTCTTTTTATTTTATTTCTATTTTCATTCCTTGTGTTCTATTCCTATTTCCTGTTTTCTGTTTTTTTTTTATTAATTCATGTCTCTTAGTTGCTATTTTCTTTAGTTTCTAGTTTACTTTTAGTTTATGTTTTTGACTTTAAATGGTGTCTCATGTATCATTTAAAAATAAGAAAAAGTAGTGTTTATGATTAAAAGTTGAGTTTATTATACTATTGCCTTGTTACATTGCAGGTGATGGTACTTATACTTGTAATTGTAATTGCAATGATATGTAAAGTCCCTTGAACAAGATCAATGTTGACTCTTGAGGAACAAAGATTTAGAGAAGTGTTATGAAACCTCCATAAGTAAGAAAGAGGTTGATCCTTGAACAAATTAAAAAGAAAAACAAGAAAAAGAGAGAAAAAGAAAGAGCAAGAAAAAAATAAAATTTTGATAAAAAGATAAAAAAGAAAGCTAAGTTGCAAAGCTCTGAGTATCAATGGTTGACATCCAAGTCTGTGCCTGTGGTATTTATTGTCCAAGGACGGCTTGGGTGATTAGATCGAGGGGTGCTTCATCACCCAACAACTTGTACCAACTGGTTTAAGATTGCCGATGGAAAACCCGCTACATAAGCCACCTTGAGACAAGAAATTTAGCAGTCTAAAGAGGCTCTGGACATCGATGTTTGGAATCAAAATCTCAACTATATGCTTGTGGTGTGACCATGCCAAGGAGAGGGTTGAGTCACTGGATCCATGGGGTACTTTATGACCTGATAACTTGGACCAATTAGTTCGGGATTACCGACCAAACGCTCACTATCAAGAGTTGCCTAGAGGCGGACCATTTAGAGTTGTCAACAGAAAAGTTCTCTCTCAAGTTCAAAGAAAGGAATTCAATGATCAACCCGGACTTAATGAAAGTGAGGTTTCATAACATCATCCGGGTTCTAGTTCCTTTGAGGTGTTGACATTTCCAAGTTCAAGGAACAATAAAGAGTAAGGATGCATTCTTGGTCACAAGGACTGTTAAACCCCACTCTTAGGACAAGCAACAGCTTCAAGGGAACTTCAAATTCTAACCAAACTCATTTTTATTTTACATTATTCAAGTTGCTTGAGAATAAGCAATACTTTAAGTTTGGTGTTGTGATGCGTAAGCATCATTACTATCCCTTTTTGTGTGATTTATATAGTTTTCTGTTGATTTGTTAAAGGATTTTAGTGGATTATCCCCCGTTGGATATTACTTTGGGTTTTTTGGCTCTTGGTTGATTTTAGGTAGCATTCAGATGAAGAATTGATGGAAAAGTGCATGAAGAAGCAATGGAGAACCATGCGTACACATCATCCATGCATACGCATCATTAGAGCAAAAAAGGAAATCCTGCGTACGCATGTGTTGGGGTACACACGACCACAATAGGTTAATTGGACCAATTCTCCTCTGGATGGTTGGCACTAAACGCCATGACTCGAAGTTTAGGGCCCAAGGCTTCGTATTTTGTGCCACAACTTTGGGCACTAGGCACTAAATTCCCACTTACCGATGTTTAGCACTGAGACACTGAGTTCGCGTGCAACCCTTGCTGCCTGGGTGGCACTAAACGCCTAGAACCTAGCATTTAGCACCGAGTGCATATACAAGAATGGGGACCACACGGTGCAACAAATCAACAAGGCTTTTGGAGATTTGATTTTGTAAATCACATGACTACTAGAAAATATCTCTTAGGGTTTTATTTAAGTTTTAAATTTATTTTAATTAGGACTATAAATAGGATTGAGATCCGGCTTCGCAGGGACTTCTCTTCTCCTAATTTTCATTCCGCACTTTTACACTTTTCCCTGCTAGGGTTTTTTACACCATGAGCAACTAAACCTCTATTGTTAAGGTTAGGAGATCTGTTTACTTGAATGGATTAATAATTATTTGTTCTTCTACCCTTGGTTAATGCATTGATTATTGTTTAAGGATTAGTTTCGTTCTTTATCCAAGGGATTAGTGATTATTGAAAAATAACTCTAATTCTACTTGAATTCTATTTAAGTCTTGGAAAAGTTATATCATTAGAATTACATCTTAAAACCAACTACTCATAATTTCTAATTATCTAGACTTAGTGTGGTACATGACATATAATTGTATTATGCTTTGGGATTATTAATTCTTAGGGTTGTGTGGCTTATAAATCAGAAATTGAAGTTAACCCTCTGATCTAATTGAGTGATCAAAGAATTGATGATCGGTTATATTAGAGGAGATTGGATTGCCTAGGAATAAGAATTTAATCACCTGGGGTTTACCATAATCGTAATGATTGCATGATCAAGGTAGTTGACATTGAATATTAATCCGGACGTTTAAACATCTTCGAAGCCTTAACTCTATTCTCATTCTCAACCATTTATTATTCGCTTTCCTTAGTTTAATGCTATTTATGCTATTTGACAATCAAAACTCCTATTTCAACTTGTCTAACTAGAATAGCTAATCAATCATTGCTTGCTTAGTCTGTTAATCCTCGTGAGATTGACACTCACTCACCATGAGTTATTACTTGGTACAACTCTGTGCACTTACCGGTAAGTTGTGGTGCGAATTTTCACCACCAATCTACCTTTACGGTCCCCACAAATCAAACCAACCTCAATCCACAATATCAATAAAAACTCAATTAAATTCACAATATTTCCAGTAGAATATATTAACTTATTTATACTATTGTATACATTTTTAAGGACATCATATATATTGATATTTAAATCTCAAAGAATGTCATTATACGTAATGATAATCATTATACATTTATTTGAAAATATAGGGAAATAAGTTAGGTTTCACCAAAATTTAAAAAATGAGTGTTAATTGTTGGCTTAAACTAAATAATTTCTTCAATCACTATCCATATGCATTAGAATAATCCTAAAAGTAATGTACTTACATTGTCATAGTAAATCAGTACAACCTAAAACTTTGAATCTAACTTATCTTAACAATTTAAATCCTCTAGCTAAAACTAAAAATTAAATCTAACTCAAGGATAATACTAATTATCAACTAAAACACAAATTAGACATAGACATATAATCAAGCACTTGGCATGCGAAAGCATCAAACAACAAGAAATAGCACAACCAAGTATTCCTTCAACATCAATTCACATAAATCAACATCAATGACACAGCAATCAGCAGCACATTGCAAAAATTTAGCATAAAATCAATCAATTCAGTCCAAGCAAATTCAAATTTAAATTCAAGAATCATAACAGCATGTTGAACTAATTTTAATAAATTCTCTAACTAACTCTAAATCATAACCTAATTAAAGTAGCAAGCAACTGAAGAGAAAATTAAAGCATCAAAAAATAATTTCCATGTTAAAGATTAAGAACAAATTAAATCAACAATATGAGAAACTTAATCAACACAAATCAACAATAATCAACACAAATCCTATTTTGGATAAATAAGTGAGCTCAGACCTTAACCCTATTTTAGAAGTTCAAAAGCCTTACCTGAAATGAGCTTTAACAAGGGAAGAGAACAGTTAAATAGGAGCTTATGACCTTCCTCCTAACACTGGCACCGAGAATAAGAGTAGCAGAAAAAGAAGAAGAGCAGAAGCGGCGGAAGAAGCATTTGTAGCAACAGTGGCAGTAGAACGGTCAAAAGGTGCTGTCGGAGGGGCTACCGGAGAGGAGAGGGCTAACGGTAAGGTGTTGACAGAGAGGAAAGATGAGAGAGTTAGACAGAGACTGGGAGACAAGAGGTTAGAGAGAGAAAGAGAGAGAGAGAGAGATTTGAAATGAAGGGAAAGAAGATTCGTAGTTCGAATTTAGGACACGAACACCGTCGGATTTATCGGCAGATAAATCTGATGGTAACGGATTGCGGGTAACCAAAACACAGCGTTCCATTAAATATGTTTATTGTCAGAATATCCAACGCTAAATTTTGCGCCTATATTTCTCATCTTCTCTCTGATTATTACCAGTGAATTTATCATTAGAAATGAAAATCCGTCGGTAATGCTTTGAGCTGGCAAATTTGACACCGAAACCCCCGGTAAAGCTGCTGCTAATATCCGTAATTAAATTTGATGGTAAATTTGATGTTTGAAGTTTGTTTGTTTTCTAAACTTGTTCTTACCTTCAAACCTTCTCACTTTTTCTTCAGATATTTTATTCCTCAGTACTTTTTTTTATCCTGTATCACTAGCCTAGTCTTGACATGCATTTTTTATTATTTTATTTTTTCATCTATCCACATACAAATTTTCTTGTACAAATTATCATTACTTAAACTACAAGAAAAAAGGCCTATCGACACACTTTTTTCTTGCCACGCTTTAAAAGCATCCCCAAAAATGGTCAATGGCCAAGCTTTTATGAGGGTGGGTCCTGATTAGTGATTTGGCCACTTTTTTTTTTGCCACGTTTCAAAATTATGGCCATAGAGGAAAACAAGCACACTTTTATGAGAGTGGCATTTGATTACTAATTTAGCGACACTTTTTCTTGCCATGCTGATGAAAACAGGCACGCTTTTAAAGCGTGGCTAGTTTGTCTTCATACGGTCACATTTTTAAAGCGTGGTGATATCCTCTAATAATTGGTTACCCTAAAAAAGCGTAGCGATAGAGTTCCCACCAATTTTTTCCAAAGCCTTTATTTTTTTCCAGGTTAAACACTTTAAACCTAAACCTCTAAGCGATAACCCTTCATAATTACCTAGCCATAAAACACACCCTACCCAACCCTCTCCACCCAATTGCAGACCCTTCACTGTCGATGAGGACCCTCGCCACCCTGTTGTGCTCTCTCCCAGCCCTTCATCTTCATCACTACTGAGAACCCTTGCACCCAGCCCTCTCTCCGAGCCCTCTGTCGCACCGTCTCTATCGCACCCTCTCTGTCGCAACCCTCGCACCCTCGCACCCTCAACGCATGCCTCCTCCTCAGATTCGTAACCTTGCACCCTCTCTCGCAACCTTCCATCAGTGCTGCGCCATCGGTACTACTCTGTCAGTGCTGCTCCGTCTGCGTGTCCTCCCTTAATCAGCACTGTCTATCGCTGCCTATCTCTCACTCAGCCGTCAACCCTTGAGATTTCTTTCATTTCTTTATTTATACTCTGTCACTACCATTGTTATTGCTCACCATGTGTTTGATTAAATGTGTGTGAGCAATACATTGCAGATTTAGACTACTAAAAATGTCACTAAGTTAGATACTTGTTCTTGATAATTAACGACCTAGATTTAGATTGTTCTTGTGAGCAATCGCTTAGTTTGCATCTTCACATACTTATTTGGAACATGGCATCTTCTAATTAATTCTTATTCTTTTGTTTTTAGGATCTTATATAATTTTTTCTGAACAACTTTATTATGTTTATTTTTAGGAAAATATATTTGAATGGAAATTTGCCATTAGGGGCCTCGTGATACTGTATTTGAGGGTGGTATTTATCATGGGCGGATTCATTTGCTCGTAGAATAACAATTCAAACCTCCTTCGTTGGTGCTTTTGACAGTCAAATCTTACTTAACACTACAAGGTAAGTATTTCTTCACTCTGTTTCTTTGTTCCTGTGATAAGGGCTATGAATTTGTTACTGTGTTCCAGATATAAAAATAGAAGTTTAAATATTGACACATTAATTTGGGAATATGTTAGAATCTAATTTTTACTAAAAAAAAATTGAGAGAATTGGCTTGTTGTGAATCCATTCCTGTGAATCTGTTCTTGTATGTGTTGCTTCCTATTTTGTTGTGTTTTATCAAGTCTAATTGAGAGAATTGTAGATTGTGTATTATCAAGTTTAATTGTGCTTACTTCCTATTTTGTTGTGTATTATTAAGGTATTTGTTTATTTATCTAATCTAATATACTTAATTTAATATTTTGCTTTGCTTCGCTCTTGTCTATGAATATTTGCTTCAATTATGTTTTAAGTTTGAAGTTTGAACATCAAATAGAATTAATATTGTTTTAAACTCCAGATTAACATGTGGTCCGGTAGGATGTTATATATGCTTTTCTTACAGAAAAAAACTTTAAAGCTAATAAATGGATTACATAATACATAGAGATTTGAGGAAGATAACTTTTTTTCTTTGTTTCCATGTTTCCATTAATTATATATATAAAGGTAAAAGCTTAAGGCTGCCAAGGCAAATTTCTCTAATTAACTTCTATGCTTCAAAACTTTTTCATAGTGAAATATTCAATGGATAGATGAATTTTATTGGTTCTTAACTTAGAAGAAAGGAGTGAAAGTTGAGTATGTATTAATAATTAGTAATATACATGAATTTTTCTATATGTCTAAACTTAAACTGAGTCTTGAATGACAAATCAGTGAGTGAGGGATGTTTTTGGAAAATATTAGAAGCTACATATTAGTAATTAGTATTTATAAGTTTATCTTTTTATTTCAGGCTTTTGGTAATTGTCTATTCATTGCTGCTGCTACTGCCACTGCCACCTCTCTTAGTTCGCTTTTGCAGCGGTATTGCTGCTACAGTACAGATTTATTTTCTGCTCTGCGGTGCTAGTTGATTATCTTAATTTTAGTCTACATTTCACTTGAATTAATTTTCAAAAAGACGAGCTATGTTAATCCTAGTTGCTGCTGTCCAACTTTAATCAATGAACAGAACTAAACATTTTTCAAAATTTATTTTGTGTTTGCTTGCATGCTTTAAGTTTACTTCCTAAACTGAATCTTGTGTTTGCTTGTTTGGTAAATCTTGATGTCATGCTTATTCATGCAAAAATTGTTAGAAAATTGATTGATTTGTAACATAATTGATAACTTTGATCATCTTGAGAAATAAAGAAATATGATTCTGATGAGATTATTACAATTTGTTCTCTTGAAGCAGCTGCTCGCTGGTAGTTTTGCCCCCTTGCATAGATTACATGGTTTTGAAAATTTAGGTGAGACTATCAAGGTATCATAATTTTTTTTTAAATAATATATCATTTTTTATGGAATGTTTAATGTGATCAATATTCATGTATTTTCTTTGTTTTGTACAATTAACTTTGAGAAATATCGAATGAGTTCATGATGAATTGGGATGGTCTATGAACAAAAGATAAAGAGAGTGTACTAGTTCTCGTTGCTACAAATAGGCCC
Source organism: Arachis duranensis (assembly GCF_000817695.3). NCBI lineage: Eukaryota > Viridiplantae > Streptophyta > Magnoliopsida > Fabales > Fabaceae > Arachis > Arachis duranensis. The sequence continues at coordinate 44,948,952 of NC_029780.3, forward strand.
TTTGATCTTGATGAGGCTGTTATTAGGAGGCTTCCAAGAAGGTAAATATACTATTTTCTAATTCCTAACTTCAGCCATTGGCTCAAATTTTCAATGGCTATTGATCCTTGAGCTTTACTTCAGTTCAGATATGTGTGCTTGGTTCTAAAAGCTTGTTTTCTTGTTTATTATTAGATATTTTGTATTGATTTGAGACTAGTTGCTTTCTAATCTTTCTCACATGTTATTCTTGTCTTTTGTATGAAAAAAATGAACCGGGCATATTTGATGCTATTCTTCATGGACGCATTGATTTTTCATCGCATCATTGGCCTTCCATATCGAGCAGTGCCATAGATCTGGTCAAGATGTTACATGCTGATGCCAAGGAATCGCTTTCAGTAGTTGAAGTCCTTAGTAAGTTAGTAAATTTGTATTATGTCAAAAGTGGTTATATTTTATATGTAATTGTATTGCACTATTGTTTATGAAGACCAACTGGCTATGTGTTATCTACTGCATAAATCTCTAGTCTTATCTTTGAGATCCAATCTGTTAGAAGGATAACAAAATCAGCGAAGACTAAAAAATGGGCATGAAATAGATTTAATTGTGACACAGGGACTTTGCTATATAAAGGTAAGCTTGACATGAAACATGCTAAAATTGATACACAGGTAAACGCTCTATTTGTGGCATTGCAAGCAACATAGTTCTAGCCTTCTTTTATATTGAGAAAAGCTTAAGATTTTTATTTTGATTCATTATGGTTGTTTGCTATCATTGCAGTCAATGCAATGTTTATATTCCATTTGTCAATGTTTTATGTGATTTTAATGCATACTTTTATATTGCTGGCATGAATTTTTTTTACGTTAATTCAGTTAATGAAATAATTTAATGAGATGAGATGGAAATTTTTATTTGTTCACTTTGCTATTAGAAAAATGTACCTATATTTTTTATTTGAGAACCCAATGTATGAAATTGAAATATGCCTTTAGCCTCTAGTATTTGAATTCTGATGCTATACTAAGTCTTGAGAGTTAATGTTAATATGTTCAAGTCAGAGGTGGCTAGCTATGGGAGACTGATGTCTACACATATGATTTAGATCTTATTGCTGGTATGTATTATTATAAAAAGGGGCTACTAGTTTTAATTACTAAGTGACAAATTTGACATACTATAAATTAGTACTGGATTTGGAATTTGTTGTATAGTTCTCATGCATACAGGTTACTATCGCCCAACAGCTTCTCTACCTCCGCAAGCTATACAAGAGTTGTGTGCAACCATTCGCGTGCTACAAATTAGTCCGGATGTTGTTTAAGAATTAGATTAGATTTTTTTCTAATATAGAATTGTAATTTTTTTAAATGTTTATTTTGGAAGTTGAATTTATTTTTTCTTAAATATTTCATTCATATTTTATTATGTACATAATTCATATAAATCAATGGAAGATTAATTGTTTCGTATTTTATTTTATTTGAAAGATTAACTTATTAATATTTTTATTTTATTTTTTCTTTTTTCTTTTTTTTCTTGAAAAATATTAGGCCATGTTTTTGAAGTGTAACGTCAAGTTTTCACCTTTTGGCATGCTTTAAAAGTGTCGCTGTATATCCATCTTTCGGCACGCTTTAAAAACATGGTTGTAACTTGTATGTCTATTTTTTGGCATGTTTTAAAAGCGTGTCTATAGGGTTATACATACAGCCACGCTTTTAAGCGTGCGAATAGATAAAAGCATGGCAAAAAGTAAAGGCTACCAATAGATCAAGAAAAGCGTGGCAATAGATCAACCAGCATGCTATCGGATGTGACCCTTTCAAAAGTGTGTCGTAGCTCAAAAAGTGTGGCGAAAAGCTATCAACATGCTTTTTCGCACTTTTTGGCACGCTTTCACAGTGTGACAAAAGACTTATTTTCTTGTAGTGCTCCTTGGTTCTTTTCCTATCCATCCAAAATACATTACATGAATATATATTTGAGAATGGCTTCTTGAGAATATGCTTTTTAAAAATAACAAAACTAAAAACTTGTTGTATAATGCTAACCATCTTGTTAATCAAATTGACAAAGATTACCGAGATAACTTTGAGTTCTTTCTTGAATTAAAGGGTTTTAGCACAAGAGGCAAAAGAAATACAATCATACCGAAAGTCGATTGAGGTGATTAATTTAAAAAGAGGGAAAAAAGGACATCAAAGTGTCAAAGTGAAATAAAATCGAGAATTTGATAATGTAAAAAGCCAAAAGGCTACACAGGGCAAGCATTAAATAACAAAAAAAAAGAGAGAACAAACAAGAAAAAAAGGCATAATCATCAAGAAAATAAGAAAAAGTTAGTGAAAGTTTTGTACAAATTTATACTCTTAGGAAGCATCTCAAGGATTCAAGATAGTTAGACCTTTTTGGTATACTATTATTCTACATTTTTTTCATTTTTATTCAAAAATGTATGTAAATATTATTGTAATTACAGATATATTTTTCATCCACATGACTATAATCTATATTAATTCAGTCAATCAAAAATAGAATTACAATTAAAATGAATAAGCCAAGACTTACTTGCATTGCAGTTGAAACAGATCTTGCAAAATATGATGCATTGATGGAGTTAAACCCCAAAATGATCTCTGAGATTGGCGTCGTGCACTAAAATCGTTCCTGAGATTTCAATTGCACCAATTATGTCCTTGAGATTGAGAAAAGTGCACCATATTAGTCCCTGACTCATTTTCTATTAACGACGTGATGACATGGCTTGATGACTTGGACTGTAAGTGACACGTGTCACTCCATGATTTTAGCCACGTGTAATGATATGATGATGTGGTGAGCAGTGACACGTGACATGCTGATGTGGATGGTTGTGCCACGTGTCACAATGTCATTTGGCCACGTGTCTATTTGTTCCACATGTCGCAACAGTATTCATCCGCGTGTCGTTCATTATGTCATTATTGTAGATGCACCAAATTAGTCCCTCACTTTGCAATAAGTGACTCATTTTAGTCCCTGAAATTGAATGTCATGGACCAAACTAGTTCCTTCACCAATTTTTTCTGATTTTTTTTAAAATTTAAAATTTTTCAATATCTTGGATGCTCTAATTTCATTTCTATTTTTTCATATATCGTTTAAATATAATTGCTTTCATAAAAAGTTTTAAGATTTTAGTTTTAATTATATAATTTTTTTAATAATTTAACATTGGTAAATTTTGTAATATATAAGTATGTTATTATAAAAAAATAATTATATGATTGATTAGACACATTTTTTTCATCAAAAAACATGTGTTTTTAACAAGAAATCAATAATTAAAAAACATCTTTTTTTATTCTTATGAAATACATGTTTTTGTTATGTATAAATGAGCTAGATTGAAGGCACTTCAAGCACTCTCACTATCATCTCCAACAGGGGCGAAGCTTCTCATATTGTAGGGGAGGCAGTGGCCCCCCCAAAAAAATTTTGTTTACAAGAATAATAAAAAGTTAAAGAGTGGCCCCCCTAAAAAAAAAGTAGGCCTCCCCCCTTTGAAAAATATATGCTGTACAGAATTCTACTCAAAAAATGGTTTAGAAAGTAGTGTATTAGTTGGGCTATGAATAGTGGGTCATAACTTAATTAAAAAAAAAGCCCCAATCCATATTAAAAGTGAAGAATCTGAAAAGGCAATAACAAAAAGTCAACAAATCACTTTTTCCATTCTTCCCTCTTCTTTCAATTAAAAAACAAAATATCACTCTATATTTCCATTATCATTACAACTTAAAAGAAAGCAAGTAGTCTTTGGTCTTCCATTATCATCTTTCATTCTTCTTTCTTTTGTAAGTTATTTATTTTATTTGTTTTTATGAATAATTTATATATTTATTTATTTATTTATTTATTTATCTAGTTTATAATATTATAATAATAATTTAGGTTTTTGAATCATGCAATTATAATGTTATCCTTGTATTGTTTTTAATTTTTTTCTCATTATTAACTGTTTGTGATAGTGATATTATTGATTTGCAAAAAATAAAATAAATTGAGTTTAGTTAAGTTGCATAATGTTTATCTTGTTATCTATGTAAATTCTTAATTGTAGGAATTTAGTTGAATCATGACCAAGATGAAAACAATAGATACTTTCTTCAAAAACACTAGCCAGAAGAGTGAAAATGTTTCTAATGTTGTTACATCAACACCAACCTCTTCAATACTTGAGGCATCAAACATGAACACTTTAGCTCCTCAACAAGATAGTTCAAAGTCAAAGCGCCCACGACTTAATCCTGAACAAATGGAAGTATGTCATTTGGTAAGAGATCCAGGAATTCGACCAATGATTTGGAAGTTTCATCCAAGTAAAAGAGATGAAATTTGTCGAGCTTATCTTAAAGCTGGACCAAATCAACCAATACTTGATAAGTATCCTTTCTCAAGCGATACAAGTCATCATTGTCGTTTTCAAGCTTCTTGGTTTGAATTATATCCTTCATGGTTAGAGTATTCTATTAAAGATGATGCTGTATATTATTTACCATGCTACCTATTTGCTATGGAATCTTCAATCAATACAGGTTCAAATGCTTTCATTGAAAACGGCTTCAGGAATTGGAAGAAGGTAAATAGTGGAAAAGATTGTCCTCTTTTGAATCACATTGGCAAAGGCCCCAATTCGTTCCATCATAGGGCAACGAAATCATGTGATGATTTGATGAAGCAATCACAACATGTTGATACACTTATGAAATGACAAACATCAGAGGAAATTGGGAATAATCGACGTAGACTTAGAGCATCTATTGATTGTATTAGATGGTTGACTTCTCAAGGTTGTGCTTATAGAGGCCATGATGAAAGCTCAAGTTCAGATAATTGAGGTAACTTTATTGAATTGTTAAAGTTTTTGGGTTCTTACAATAGTAGTGTTCAGAAGCTTGTTTTGGAAAATGCTCCTAGATTTGCTAAATATACTTCAAGTGATGTTCAAAAAGAAATTCTACATGTTACAATGGTAAGAAACTCAATTAGAAAGGATATTGGATATGCCAAATTTTGTATTATCATTGATGAAGCTCGTGATGAATCTAAAAAAGAGCAAATAGCTATTGTTTTGAAATTTGTTGATGTGGATGGTTTTGTTCGTGAACGCTTCTTTGATCTTGTACATGTTAGTGATACTAGTTTCTTGACTTTGAAAAAAGAGTTAGTGTCTGTGCTTTCTATTTATAATCTCCAAATTGAAAATATTCGAGGTCAGAGGTATGATGGTGCTAGCAATATGAGAGGGAAATGGAATGGTTTACAAGCTTTATTTCTCAATGATTGCCGACAAGCATATTATGTCCATTGTTTTGCTCATAGATTGCAGTTAGCACTAGTGGCTTCTTCAAGGGAAGTACTTCAAATTCATGAGTTTTTCACACAATTGACTGCTATTGTCAATATTGTTTGTGCATCTTGCAAATGACATGATCAACTACAAGAAGCTCAAGAAATTGAAAATGCAAAATTGATTGCCAATGATGAGCTAAAAATAGGTCAAGGTGCAAATCAAATGGGCACTTTACAAAGAGCTGGAGATACAAGATGGAGTTCTCATTCATTCTGTTTGTAGCTTGATAAGAATGTTTGCAGCTACTCAAACCGTTCTTAATAACATTATTGATGATGGTATAACTTTTTCTCAAAGAGATGAGGCTTATGGTGTCAACAAAGTGCTATCCTCGTTTGAATTTGTTTTTTCGTTACATTTGATGAAGGAAATTATGGGGATTACTAATATTTTGTGCCAAGCATTACAACAAAAATCTCAAGATATTTTGAATGCAATGCATGTTGTTTCTACATCAAAACTGCTTCTTCAAAAATTGAGGGATAATGGTTGGTGCAATTTATTTGAGATTATTAAGAAGTTTTGTGAGAAACGTGAAATTGACATCCCTGATATGAGTACACAATGAGGTCGATCTCGTTAACCAAAGATAATAATCGAGCATCATTATCGAGTTAATGTGCTTTTGGCAGCAATTGACTCTCAAATTCAAGAGTTAAATAGTAGATTCAATGAGGAAACCATGGAGCTTTTGACTTTAAGTACTTCTTTGGACCCTAAAGACAATTTTAAGTTGTTTAATATTCAAAATATATGCAAGTTAGCTGAAAAGTTTTATCCTTCAGATTTTTCTGATCATGAAATGATTCTCTTGAATGCTTAATTGCAATATTATGCATTTGATATACCTAATCATCTAAAAGATGTTGGGACACTTTCTGAGTTATGTCAAAGATTGAAGGAAACAGGAAAATCAAGAACTTATCACTTGGTTGATAGACTGATTCGCAATGTCTAGAATCTTCCAGTATCTACAGCAACAACAGAAAGAGCTTTCTCAGCAATGAAAATTGTTAAAACAAGAATTCGATTAAAATGGCAGACGAATTTCTTGCAGATAATTTAGTCATTTACATTGAGAAAGAAATTGCAGCTACTTTTAGTACAGATTCAATAATAGATGACTTTGAATCAAGAAAAAAACATGTCGAGCTCAATTGTCTATGTAAGTTGTAAATTTTAATTTATTTCAGTTCTAATAATATTGTTACTAATTTTTTTATTGCATAAATTATGGTTGTGATTTAAATTATTTACATGAAGGTTGAAGCATAATACATTTTTTTAATAATTTTGCAGGAAACGTCTAAAGAAGAATTGAATAGTAGTTGAAGATTCTAAAAACAAGTATGTAACAACTTATATTTACAATATTTGAAATTAGTTTTGAGATATTTGTGTTTAATTATGTTAATATACAATATGTTCAGTTATCTTATAAAAAATAAATTTTAAGTTTTAGTTGTTATTTTTAATTAAAATTATATATAGAGTTACTTTTAACTTTTTTTGTTAAAATAAAAAGCTAAAAAGAATATTGGCCCCCCTAATAAATATTGTCTAGCTTCGCCCCTGATCTCCAATCTCTGCAGTCTAGACGAAAGAGGTCAAAGATGGTAATGAGAAAAGCTTGAAATGCCTTCATGTCAACTCCAAAACGGAGGTTAGGGGTATCTGCAAGAGAAAAAATATTTTATAAAATCACTAAAAGAAGTTGGAGATGGTAATGAAGGTGCTTGAAATGCCTTCACAGCTTCATGTCAACTCCAAGTCGGCGGTTAGGGTATTCGCAAGAGAAAACATATTTTATAAAAGTACTTTTATTTGATTAACATGTGAAAAAATAGAATTGAAATTAATGCATTCAAAAATATTGAGAATTTTGAATTTATAGAAAAAAATGAGAAAAAACTAGTGAAAGGACTAGTTTGGTGCACGACATTCAATTTCAGGGACTAAAATGAGTCACTTAATGCAAAGTGAGGGACTAATTTGGTGCATCTACAATGATGACATAATGGACGACACGTGGACGAATACTATTGCGACATGTGGCACAAATGGACACGTGGCCAAATAACATTGTGACACGTGGCACAACCATCCAAATTAGCATGCCATGTGTCACTGGTCACCATATCATCATATCATTACATGTGGCCAAATCATAGAGTGACACGTGTCACTTTCAGTCCACATCATCAAGCCATGTCATCACGTCATTAATGGAAAATGGGTCAGGGACTAATATGGTGCACTTTTGTTAATCTCAGGGATGTAATTAGTATAATTAGAATCTCAGGAATGATTTTAGTGCACGAAACCAATCTCAGGGACCCTTTTGGGTTTAACTCTGCACTGATGATCTGTGAAAATATATCGCATTTGGATTAAAATCAAGGTTCTAAAAACCGATTTGGATCGGACGGTTGAACTGATCGAACTGTGAACCGTTACAAAAAATGGATCAGTCAAATGCTGAAACCACCTATTTTGAAAACTGCCATTAAACCGTCGAACTGGCTAGGAACCGATCGGTTGAACCAAACCATGACCCGACCGGTTTTTTTTCAATAGAAGTAAACATCATCGTTTATATTGGTGCTGAGCCCTAACTCCACTACTCCAGCCCAACCCTAACCAAACTCCAAATTCTAGAACACGCCCTATGCCTCTCTCTCAAACTCAGTCCAGAGCTCCTCTCATCGAGCTCCTGGTCCTCCCTCACTTCCGTCCAGCCACCGCTTGCTACCGCCACCATCGGAACTTCCAACTTCAAAGAGCCACTGCTTGCTCCCTCACTTCCCCCTCCATTGCGTAGCAGCCATTGCAACCTTCCTTCCCTCTATTGCGCAGCCACCGTGCGAACGTGGAAGCCTCTTTCGCGCAGCCACGGTCCCACCAACGCTAGCTCTGTTCCACCACAGCCACTGTTCCGTTCGAAGCCCGTTCGAAGGTGCTCCTTGTCTCAGTGTCTCCCTCTTGCGTGCTCTTTTCAAGTCTTCTAACTTCTAGGTAATTGTTTTTAACTATAATTGAATAATTTTTTGTTATTGTGAAATTCTGTGAACTGTGAATTATGAATTGTGAACTGTAATTTTTCATTTTTCTGTGAACTGTGAACTGTGATTTTTTTTATTTTTCTGTAAACTGTGCACTTTGTTGAATAATTATGAATAATTATTCTTAGTTAAGCTGTGAACTTTGTTGTTGTTATTTGTTATTGCGTTGAACAATTATTGAATAATTTCTACTGTTTTGTTATGAATAATTATTTTTTTGGACTTATGTTCTATGTTATTTATGAATTTGTTTACTTAATTGATAATGCTGAACCCTTACTTTTATCTGCGTGTATGAAGTGAATTTATGAATTTTGGATCTTCATAGGTTTTGTTTTCCCTGCATATATGGAGCTTTAGGACTGAAGTGAGAGTTTAGTTGATTCTTTGTTAAATTGTTTCCTCTTCTTTTAAAATCTTTTTTGTTTTTGTTGAAATTTCATGTTCCCTGTACATTTATGAAGCTGAATGCAGTTATTCTGAGGGCAATGTTTATTGTATTGCTTAGTTGTTGCTATAGGTGTTTACAAACAATATAGGAAAAAAAGTATGATCCCGTGATTACCAAAATGCAAAGAAGGTGAGAACTGGACCAAGGTAACCTTTAAGCCACACTTCAAAAAGTTCAAGATGACAGAGCTTGAAGATGTGATATTTTTTATGAAAAAATGGGCGGTTGACATGGCTGGCTGCCTTGGAAAGTCTATCAAGGTTGAACTCAACAGCAAGGCGACTAAACTGAAATCCTTCCACAATTAAGCCGATCTCTACTTGAAATCTGCAAAGAAATCCAAACCAGCACCCCTTCCTAAGTTTGTCTCTCTTTATTGAAGTTTGGTTTTGGGGGAATTATCTAATATTCTTGAGAAATTTTTTGTACTAATTAATTTTCATGTTTGTTGTTATTAGGAGATTTGCCAAAATTGGTGATAGATGGGAGATTTGTGAGAGTCTAAGTGATGGGTTGTTTCAACAGGTAATTTACAAAGCAGAATTATAAGTACCTTAAGGAGAGGTAATTGTTGTGGGTAACTGTTGACTGTTGAGGTAATTATAAGTACCTTAAGGAGAGGTAATTGATGTTAGATTGGTTGTTTTTGTTATTTGACTTTTGAGTTTGTTTGAATGAGATCATAACATTGTGGTTATGTAGTACTTTTAATTTAGATGATATTTTAAAGTTTATATTAGACTATAATTATATTCTGACGTATTTATTTGAATTTTATTTATTATTTTATTATAAAATGATTTTTTCCGGTTGAATTACGGTCGGATCGGTCAAACTAATAAACTAATAAATTAATAACTAAAATGGTTCAATGACCGGTTTGGTTTTCAAAACCTTGATTAAAATAGATTTGAAAACATAAACTGAAGCCCATGTGAAATGAGCTACGAAGGTGATGAAAGCTACATTAATGTGTTGTTGCAGCGTGTGTTGTGTATAAGGATATATGTGGTGTAATGCAAAATGAGCAAAGATCATTCGATCTTGAAATCCAAGGACCACTAATCTACATCTTTTACATAATTATGAGTACTTTTCTAATTTTAATGTAATTATTTTTATATTTCCATAGTTATATCCTATTTTCTCATCTCTTTCACATCTTCTAAATCTTTCTCTTTTTCACTATTTCTCACTATGTCCACATTGTTACACCGCCATCACCATAAACACGACATACAAAAAAAAAGAAAAAAATAGAGAAGGAAAAATATGTATTCACACTACTAGCTACTGCGCCAATAATGCCAATATCATCATCAATACAACACATACACACAATAAACAAAGAGAGACAAAAAAAAGAAAGAAGCAGAGAGGAAAAATAACAAAAAAAAAATAAAAGAATAAATTACTGACGAAAGAAGAGTTGTCAGACCGCTTATGCTAAAAATGAAACTAGAGAAAAACAAGTGAGAAAGATAGAAAAGCAAAGAAGAATGAACGAAAAAGTTAAAGGGAAGAAGGCTGTGACGACAAGGAAAGCTTTGCCCATCATGCATACACTTCTGATATCCTTTTCCATTACGCGTATGCTCTACCTTTTTCACCGGAGCAGTCAACAGCGAGAAAGACTAAGCAATGACAAGATGAGATGAAGGTGAAAAAGAGTAGATTTGACAGTAATGAGGCTAGTGGCAAGAAGAAGTGAGAAAGGCATTGAGATAAGGGATAGATCTGAGTAAGTGAGGTGGCGACAGCAAAAGTGGTAAAAAATTGAGAATGAAAAAAGTGAGGACAAGGGTTGATTTTAATTTTAGTTTTAGTTCTGATTTTGATTTTAAAAGGGATTCATTCTGATTAGAAAAAAGAAGATTGAAGTTGAAGATAATACAATAGAAATAATTTAAAAATTTAAAAAATTAATAGAATTAGCTTCAATTTTAATAATTAATATTTTTATCAAATAATATTTATTTTTTATAAATACATTATTAGTTTAAATTTTTTAATTAATTTTATCTGTGATCAAATATTACATGATCAAAAAATGACTATTTACTCATTATAAAATCTGATGAGAACTCTATATACTAGAACAATCGTATCAACTTTATTATTGGTGCAAATCAAATATACATTCATTGAAACTTATAGCACAATTCACATGAGTTAAGCCTCAAATTAGTCCTTGGACTTCTATTCGATCCTCAAAGTGATCCCTGAAATTAATAATTCCTCAAATTCGTCCCCAAAATTGCACTCCGGGACTCATAGTAGTCCCTGAGACATTTTCCATTCTTCAGAACCTTAAAATGACGTCGTTTTGAACAAAAAAAAATAGAAAAAAGGCGTAGCGTAGACCCCTCCAATTCGAACCAAAAAAAAAAAAGAAAAAAGAAAAAAAAAAGTGTAGTGTATAACAAACCCCCCTCCCCCTTTCTTCCAATTCCCAATCTGTTCTATCCCCATCCCATCCACAACCTTCCCTGATACGTGGTCAGGAGGACATTTTCGTCATCTTAGAGATAAGGAACGGAATGATAATCTTATCATATTCAATGATCTGAATTCTAGAAGAATTGTGCCATGCCAGTCTTGGACATCAAGAAGAGCAAGAGTCAGTCTCAAAAACAGTGGTGCTGAAAGGGCAACAATTCATAAGGCCCATTGGGCTTTGACAAGAGAACAAAAAGGCCAATAAAGCTTTTTAAATTCAATGGGAGGCATAATTTTTATTAATTTTCAAATTTTTAGTAATTTATTTTTAATTTATTTTGCTGTTAGAGTTTGTTGGAAGATTTGAATTACTTCTAATTTGCTTAGCAGTATTTTTAGGAATTTTAAATTTAAATCAAATCTGATATAATCTAATAAGATCAAATCTGATTTAAATTAGTTATCATATCTTAAGATTTTAAAAATTTAAATCAAATCTGATCTAATTCAATAAGATCAAATCTGATTTAAATTAGTTATCTTATTTTTAGGAGATTTAAATTAAGTTATCTTATCTTATCTTTTAGTTAGTTTGTTAGGGGCCTATTTAAACACCTTTGGTGAGACAATTTACATAACTTTGATGAATAAAATTTCCTTAGTGCTTTATGCACGTTTTTATTGTGTGATTAAGTGAGGTGACTGATTGGCTTCACTTGTTGCATGGAGAAGATTGAGTAATTCAATTTTCATCCCTCTGATCTAGGTTGTCAAGGACAGGTTCTTTGAAGGTCTAGTAGGGAAAATCCTTCCAGTGACCTAGGTTGCTAAGAACAGGTTTCTTAATGGTCTAGCAGAAAAACCTTTATCTATCTTTTATGTTTTCGCTGTGTCTTTGGGTATGCCCTTTATTGAATAATCCTTATCTATTGTGATATAACCCCTAATCCCCAATTAAATTCTCATCATCTGGTATCAGTTACAGATCGTAGGTAAATTCTTATTTATCTACATGATCCATGGGTCTTTGTTTAATCTTTGTTTTTTTCTCTTTAATTTCTGCAAATTTACCTTAGAGTCCCCAAAAAAAGACCAAAAAACAAAAAGAGTCACAAAAAAATTATTACGTATTACGATAGTGATGATGAAGGAAGCTCATATACGAAAAAGGGTTCTCAGTTGCAAATCCCTGCATTCAAAGGGAGGAATGATCCTAAAGCATATTTAAGATGGGAAAGGAAGGTAGATGATGACAAGTCATCTTAGGCTAGTTTTACAAGCCTTTTTCATTAGTTTTTACTTGGTTTTCATGTATTCTTAGGCAATAAGTAAGTGTTTGGATGAGAAATTCATGCTTATATTGATTCAATCAAACATTGATAATTTTGTGCATTTTCATAAGAATTTTGTTATGTTTACTTCTTGATTATGAATGATGCAATTTCTTGTGAGATTAGCAAAGCTTTCATGCATTTTGTTTGGTTGATGATAGGTGGAAAGGAAGCTGAGGAAAGGAGAGGCAAAGAGGCAACAAGAAGGCCATGAAAGAAAGCAAAGGGAAGCAACGTTGGCGCCAAAGTTGGTGCTCCAACGTTGCTGGAAACGTTGCTCCCCACAGCCTGAAGGGGTATACTTCCAACAAGAATAACTTGAACTACAGAGTTCCAAATGAGGTGATTCAAAGAGCAATAGAAAGTAGGGATCTAGAGCTTTCCAAACATATATGACACTGCATGGTGGACACTAAATCTGAGGGAGAAACTTGTCCCGAAAGTGCATAGATAAACATGGTGTCAACCTGTAGTAAGGCCAGCTGACCTCTGCACCTTCGATGGAGTATAAATCGAGCTGTGAAGCTCCAAACTACGCACTCTCAATAGAATTGGAAAGTAGACATTCAGGGCTTTCTAACAATATATAATAGTATGGGGTGGACAATGAGTTTGAGCCTCCAGAATCTGGCATTTTTGACCACGTTTGAGTGCTAACGTCGCCTCAAACGTTGCACCCCGACGCCAGCGACACTGTCCCCTTCAAAAGGCCATAACTTGAGTTGTAAATGTCCAATTGAGGTGATTCCAGTTGGATTAGAAATCTGACATTAAGAGCTTTCCAACCATATATAATAGTCTATAGTGGGCATGAAATTGGTGTCGATGACAAGAGGACAAAGTAGCGTCCCAAGACTTAATGTGCAACAGGGAGCTCACGTTTGCGCCAACGTTTGCCTTAAACGTGAGGTCAAACGTTGGCTGATGAAGATTGCCTGGGGGAGCTAACGTTTGCGCCAACGTTTGCCTCAAACGTGAGGTCAAACGTTGGCTGGTGAATGGCTGCCTGGAGAGCTCAACGTTTGCGCCAAACGTGAGGTCAAACGTTGGCCAAAAACTCACCTGGTAGGAGCCACGTTTGAGCTCACGTTTGACCTCAAACGTGAACTTGAACGTGGATGACAGCAATTGGCAGTTTTGCATGAGGCTAGTACACAAGGACGTTTGAGTCAACGTTTGCCTCAAACGTGACTCAAACGTAAATACCCCAAGGTCCAAGTTGCAAACGGATTTCTTCCCAACACCAAGAGCAATCAACAGAGGCTATTATCAATCCAATTCCATCAAGACCAAGACCATCCGGATCCATCTTCAACCCAATCAAGCAAAGCCCACATGACTCAAAGGCACACAGAGAAGCTAGATTAGGAATTTCATTTTGTAAATTTTGTTTTCGTTTTTTATTTTCAATTTGTAAAAGCCTATAAAAAGGCATTAGTTTCATTTCATTAAAAAGGCTGGCTCTGCTAGAGCATTAGGAGTAGGGTAGAATAGAAAGTCCTCTTTGAAACACTTTTAATTTTTCTGCATTGTTACATTTTCAAGTATTGAATTCAATTTCACAGTTTCATTTCCAATAAGCTTGATTTACTCTTCCTGCAATTCTGAGCAATTTTTTCTGCAATTTCACTTTCACATTGAGCTTAATTTACTTTCCAGCACCCAGCCCCCTTTACATTTGATGCAATTTTACTTTCCTTGTCATTCAAGCTTCAGCTAATTTACATACTGCTCTTTACTTTCACTGCAATTTACTTCCTGCAATTTAAATTCCTTGCAATTTCCTTTCTGTTGGTTACACTTCACACAATTATTCACTCAATGTTAGCTTGACTAAACTAATCACCCACTAAAGTTGCTTGATCCATCAATCCCTATGGGATCGACCTCACTCCCATGAGTTATTATTACTTGATGCGACCTGGTATACTTGCCAGTGAGTTTTGTGTGTTTGGAATCCGTTTTTCAACAAAAACACCCATCAAGTTTTTGGCGCCATTGCCGGAGATTGATTTAGATCAACAGTGATTAAATGGGTGAGAGGTCTAGATTAAGCACTTTCTTTGTTTTTGTTCTTTTAATTTTTTGTTGAAACCAAGGTGTTTGTGTTTTTGCCTCACTAAGAAATTCTCATTTCTGATATGAGTAATTTCAGTTTTCACTGGTTGTGTGTTTTACAAAATTCAAATAGAGTTCAACTCATCTTATGATCAAACAAATTTTGCGGGATATTACTCACCATCACCAATCTCTAATGATGGTTGGGAATATCACCAAGAAAATACAGATTCTAAGCACTCCAATCCATGGAGATTTGCTTTAGAGACACAAGATGAGCAAGAGAATCATATGGGATATTTCCCTCTACCACAAAATGATTCAAGTTATTATTATAATGGTGGCTGGGAATATCACCAAGAAACTACAGATTTTGAGCAATCCAATCAGTAGGGATACATTAATCAAGATAATTCCACGGAATACTACCCAACACCACAAAATAATTCATGTTATTATGCTAATAGTGGATGGGAGTATCAACAAGGAATAAACAAGTATGAACACCTCCCAAAGCCACAAGATGATTTAAACTGCTATAATAACCACTCAGATTGTGACTAGGAGGGTCAAAATCAAAGAGATCTTGATGATCCATACTTTGTTCATCAAGAGAAATCATCATTGGAATATGCTTTCGATAAGTTCATGCAAAATTGTTCCCCAATGTCACAAAATGAACCATACTGTGATGAATTCTACATTGATTCACATTATGGATGGGAGGATCAAAACCAGAAAGCATTTGACAGTTCATACCCCACTTATCAAGAGCCATCATCACTTGAGCAAACCTTCAATTCACTCATACAAAATTACCCAACACCTCACCTCTAAGTTCCTCATTTGAAAATTCTTCATCATTTAGCTATCCCTCTACATAAAATCTCTTCTAAAACTCACAGTCCACACAAACTTCCATGAACCAAAGCCTCTCAAAGCTTGAGACCATGTTTCAAAAATATGAGAGGGAGGCATAGATATCCTGAAATGAGCAGGAGAATTCATTCAAAAATGTGGAAGTGCTGGTAAACCAAATGTTAAGTGCAAGGGAGGAAGTAGAAGAGCAAAATGAAGAGGCTCCTGAAATAACTGAGGATCCCCTTCAAAAATCCAGAGAATTGTTGAAAAGACAAGAACAACTCATGAAGGAACAACAACAATCTTGGAGAGAAAAATAAATCCTTTTTCAGAAGATGGATGTGCATTTGGAGAACATAGGGAAACACTTAGAACCACTAAGCAAGAAGAATGAAGATCACTTGATGGATGTGAAGGAGAAAGTGGAAGAGCAAGACGAGGAGGCTACTGTATCAAGTGAAACTCCAATGGAGAATGAGGTGGTGAAGGTATTTGAAAATGAAACTGCACTTGAGGAGACAAAGGAACATGAACATTCACAACCCTCACAAACTTTCCTTAAATCTGTGATTGAAAAATATGAAGAGGAGATGAAGAAATCTTGGAAAGAACAACAAACCTCCTCCATGAAAGTACTATTAAGTCAAATATTGAATGTGAAGGAGAAAGTGGAAAAGCAAGAAAGTGAGGAGGACAATCAAGAGAATCCACACTCAAGTGAAGCAGAAAAGCACATGAAGGAAGAGCTCATGGAACCACAAATTCAAGAGGCTCTTGATGAAGATAAAACTCCAATAATCACACAACCACCAAGTGCTGATATCCAAGAAGTAAAGGCAACTAACAAAAGCACCAATCCTGTCTCTGATCCAGTAAGCATGCTCAATCAAGCCATGAACAAAAGGAAGCTTGCTGAGGAGAGGCCAAGACAAGGGACAGTAGCTGAATCTTCTCCCCCCCTTGAGGTCATTCCTCTTAACAAACTGGAAGAAGAGGAAGAAAGTCATCAGCTATAGGTTAGTAGTTTTTCTTTCTTAGTTATTTCAATAAAGAAGTTAAGTAGATTACTCTGTATTGCAAGGACTAAGTTTGGTGTTGCACACCAAAATAATTAAGGGGTGAATGTTGGAAGCTAAGTTTGGTGTTCCATCAAAAAATTTTTAACACATTGCACCCTCAGCATGATTAGTATCGACTCCAAACAATCAGAGAAACTACTTAATGATTGTTATGTTTCTAGTTTTTAGTTTGTTTTCTAGTTTATATCCGTTATCTAGTTCATAGTTTTTTTCTAGTTTATAGTTTACTTTCCTACTAAAAAGCACTTAATGTTTCATGCATGTATTTATTATGCTGCATATAGAAGTAGGCAAGAAACTAAGTTTGGTGTTCCCACACCAACTTAGATTCAAAGAATCACAAGCATACATGCATGCTAACTATCTCTCAAGTGCTTGGGGGGACAAGAAACTTTCAATATCTTTTGTAGGAAGTCATTCAATCTCTTGGAGGAAAAGATACATCATCATGGACAAAGGAAGGACATGGAATCCAATAATGATGATGACACAGAGAAAACAAATGGACTCCAAGAGGTTGTAGTGTTCTCTCACTGACTTTAGCTCAAATATGCTATTTGAAAGTGCAAATGTCCCCTGTTGATTAGTGTTCTATTAGATGTATTTATTGTTTGTTTGTTTTCATGCTGTTTTGGCTTGATAGTTTAAGTGCTTGATTCACTTTCATCTTATTTGAATTATATGCTTTGTTCCTCATGTTTGAATAAAAGAAAAATAATTGTGAAATAGAGAAAGAGTAAAAGTCTAGCATGATATGAGACAAAATAAGGCTATGTGGTGGTATGTGCTGGCTCATTGGTTGATTTATAAATAAAGTTGAATGTTGACATGACTTTGTGATATGAACTTGAGTTACATTTCATGAGACTTGACAGAAGAAAAATGTCCAAAATAAAAGAAAGAAAATGCAAGAAAAAGAAGCAAAAAAAATAAACAAGGCTGGGCATCAATAGCTTGAGATTTGGATATATGCCTGTGATGCTTTTTGTACAAAGATAAGCTTGGATAACTAGGTTCTAAGGGGTGCTTCATCACCCGACAACTTGGGTTAACTAACCCGGGATTGCCAACCGAAAGTCCACCATCAAGAGCTACTTTGAGACAAAGCATTTAGTAACCCAAAGAGGTGGTGGGCATCAATTTCCAAAGAACAAACAGAGATGAACAAAACAAGCTATACGCCTGTGATGTGTGTGTGCTAAGGAGAGGCTTGAGCAAGTAAGCCCATAGGGGTGTTTCAACACCTAGCATCTTGAACCAACTAGGGCGGGAATGCTGGCTGAAAGCTTACTCTAAAAATTCGCCTTACCACATAGCATTAAGCCTCAGCCAAGAAAGAGAACAAGAAAAGAACTAAGGACCAAGAAATAACAAGTCTCAATTTTTTGTGTGATTCAAGTAAGGATCTAGAGGAATGTTAATGCCTCAGCCACAGAATAAAAATCCCTAAGATACCATGCATGAAAACCCCATTTACCAGTATTCAATGTCTTCCAATAAAAGGGCTTATACACTTCTCTGCTTCTAGTAATTCTTCTTATGTTTTACTGCTTGCTTGGGGACAAGCAAGATTTAAGTTTGGTGTTGTGATGACAAGTCATCTTAGGCTAGTTTCACAAGCCTTTTTAAATTAGTTTTTACTTGGTTTTCATACATTCTTAGGCAGTAAGTAAGTGTTTGCATGAGAAATTCATGCTTGTATTGATTCAATCAAACATTGATAATTTTGTGCATTTTCATAAGAATTTTTCTATGTTTACTTCTTGATTATGAATGATGCAATTTCTTGTGAGATTAGCAAAGCTTTCATGCATTTTGTTTGGTTGATGATAGGTGAAAAGGAAGCTAAAGAAAGGAAAGGCAAAGAGGCAACAAGAAGGCCATGAAAGAAAGCAAAGGGAAGAAACGTTAGAGCCAAAGTTGGTGCTCCAATGTTGCTGGAAACGTTGCTCCCCACAGCTTGAAGGGGTATACTTCCAACAAGAATAACTTGGGCTACAGAGTTCCAAATGAGGTGATTCAAAAAGCAAAAGAAAGTAGGGATCTAGAGCTTTCCAAACATATATGGCACTGCATGGTGGACACTAAATCTGAGGGAGAAAACTGTCCCGAAAGTGCACAGATAAACATAGTGTCAACCTGTAGTAAGGCCGGCTGACCTCTGCACCTTCGATGGAGTATAACTCGAGCTTTGAAGCTCCAAACTACGCACTCCCAATGGCATTGGAAAGTAGACAATCAGGGCTTTCCAAAAATATATAATAGTATGGGGTGGACAATGAGTTTGAGCCTCCAGAATCTGGTGTTTTTGACCACGTTTGAGTGCTAACGTCGCCTCAAACGTTGCACACCGACGCCAGCGACACTGTCCCCTTCAAAGGGCCATAACTTGAGTTGTAGATGTCCAATTGAGGTGATTCCCATTGGATTAGAAAGATGACATTCAGAGCTTTCCAACTATATATAATAGTCTATAGTGGGCATGAAATTGGCATCGATGACAAGAGGACAAAGTAGCGTCCCAAGACTTAATGTGCAACAAGGAGCTCGCGTTTGTGCCAACGTTTGCCTCAAACGTGAGGTCAAACGTTGGCTAATGAAGATTGCCTGGGGGAGCTAACGTTTGTGCCAATGTTTGCCTCAAACGTGAGGTCAAACGTTGGCTGGTGAATGGCTGCCTGGAGAGCTCAACGTTTGCGCCAACGTTTGCTTCAAACGTGAGGTCAAACATTGGCCAAAAACTCACCTGGGAGGAGCCACGTTTGACCTCACGTTTGACCTCAAACGTGGATGACAGCAATTGGCAGTTTTGCATGAGGCTAGTACACAAGGACGTTTGAGTCAATGTTTGCCTCAAACGTTGACTCAAACGTAAATACCCCAAGGTCCAAGTTGCAAACGGATTTCTTCCCAACACCAAGAGCAATCAACAGAGGCTATTGTCAACCCAATTCCATCAAGACCAAGACCATCCGGATCCATCTTCAACCCAATCAAGCAAAGCCCACATGACTCAAAGGCACACAGAGAAGCTAGATTAGGAATTTCATTTTGTAAATGGTGGACTGAATTAGGAAGATCTAGAAGACGGTACGGAAAGAGCCCAATTTGCAACTGGGAGAAGATGAAGAAAATCATGAGGAGCCAGTTTGTGCTATCATCAAACCACATGAGGAATCGAGTAATACCATCACCATACCACAATGATTTTTTTGGAAAATTTTGTAAGTTACAACAAGGTTCACAATAAGTGATGGAGTACCACAAGGGGTTTCTATATTTGATGGACATGGCTAATATTAAAAGGAGTCTTGAGGTTCTTATCGACCGATTTTTGTTTGGATTACGTGAATAACTTGCAAATAAAGTCCAACGTTATCGTTACGCATCCATGGACGATTTGGTCAAATTGGCCATTGACATGGAGAAGGTGCAACAAATGATAGATCCCCAAAAGAAGAGGATTTCTTCAACGCCTATCTTTCATTCTTCTTCAAAGCCGGAGATGGAGGTTTTTGTTGAATATGCTGTAGATGGAGATGTGTCCTTAGAAGATTCAACAGTGCATAATTTTTTAACTAGGTCCTTGGGATGTGAGCTGTAACTCCTTAATTAGCCTAAGCCTTACCACGCGTCGTAAAGTAAAGATTAATCAAAGGTTACGATAGTTCTAAGTTGATACATATATTATATAGAAGGAATTAATATTATCTAGAAGCCCGATAAAGTATATAGCTCAAAAACAGGATTTGAAAAGCGCATAACGCAGTAGCGAAGCTACTAGCTCATGAAAACAGATGTAATACAACAAAATATAATAGTATAATATCATAAGAATCTAGCCACGGCTCACAGAGTTTAAGTCGGCTAGCCATATACAGACAATACATGAGACCAGATAGTAAAACAGCTTATACAAGTTTTGTTCCCTCAAATACAAGCCTCTAGGCCAAACAAAATACAAAAGTGAGAGACATATACATAATAAATCAAAAAGACTCCAAGAGGTATCCAGATCCTCCGCTCTTGTCACCAATAAAACAACACACCATGGTGGGTTGCAACCTGCATCTGAAAACAACAGAAATATAGTATGAGAACTGGAGGTTCTCAGTATGGTAACAGTGCCCAATGATGTAGGATATAAGACCCTGGGACGCCAAAGACAATCCTAGACTCCATTTTCATCACAAGAAATCGAGCTTAAAGCATTCTAAACCAAATAAGCATAATATGTAGAGCCTTAACAAAACTTAAACAATAACATCAAAAGGGTATTCTATCTTAAGGGATTCTAATCTAAACCAACACCGCTGTCCCACAACCTTCACCAACCTACCCTCCATGCGATCCCATCACCTTCGCCTTCCAAACCTCCTCAATCCCAGTAGAAAGCACAATTATATACAATGCAAGTAAAACACAAGTATGAGCATAATAAGCAATTAATTCAGGTAGCAATTAGGCATGTTATACAAATAAGCAAACAATCTTAAGTCGGCAAAGCATACAAACAGATAGAAAATACACATGATGAATGCATGTCCTACTGGCTGTGATATCACATTGTCGGTTCAACTGCCAACCCAACACATCTCCATGGAGATGTTGCCCTTCGGAATCATGGTGTGGGAACCCCCGAGATATAGTGCTCGGATCACTATCTAGGGTTTTACTCCTGTACGCTCTGACAATCCGAAGGGATGCGAGTGGGATCTATTGCCACCGACCTCACATCTAAGCGCAAGCGGGACGAACCACCACCTTTACGCCGCCGCCGCTACCTCGACAGGCGGGATCCAACCTCAGCCCCTACCGGGCGCATAGCGTCTCATAATCTTAATGAAAAATAGTGCAATGGTTTTCAAAAACATTTTTAATACAAGATGGATCCATCCCTTCATTCAGAGCCTTCGACTCTTTTCAACCACTGTTCATTCACATTTCAATTCTGAACTCAACAGTTCCTTAGTCCTCATCTCATTCATCAACCATTCACCACATAATATTAAACCACCTTCAGTACGCCAGAAACCTAGGCCTCCGTTTTCTAAATTTTCCAACTAATATCATCTAAAACCCTTAAAATCCTTTCCCATTTCAATTATCCAAAAATGTGCCCAAAAGTCTTAAAAAGGTGTTATAGAAGCTTACAACTTTGTTGGAGAGTAGAATAGTTGAAAACAAAGCAAATTTTGAGAAAAAGGGCGTGTGTGTCCGCACAGAGGTGTGCGTGCGCACGCCCAGGAAAATTTTTGAAAGTGTGCATACACACCCCCCTGTTCACTCACACAACCTGTGCTAGCACCCCCAATAGACTAGCCTCCCCAACATGTGTGTGCACAGGTTTGTGCGTATGCAGAAGTTGCAATTTTCCATTGATTTATGCGCGCACAAGCTGTGCCAGCGCTGCAAGCAGATTGCAAGCCTCTGGGTGTGCGGATGCACAAGTTTGTGCATGCACACAGGTCACAATTTTCGCAGAGTGTGCGTGCGCACAATGCTGTGCGTACACACATACTAGAAAACATAGAATTCTGTAACTTTGCAGAATTTCATATTTTCAACACCAACTTTGAATGGTCATAACTTCCTCTACAAAATTCCAAATTTTACACACTTTATATCGATTTAAAGAGTTTCAAAGATTTTTAATTCTAAACAAATTTCACTCAATTTTGAAAATCGAGGCAAAAGTTATGATCAAACAAAGTTCACCAAAAATCAACTTTTACCCAAAATCACAATTTACTCAATTCCTTTATAAAACACAACCAAAACCAAACCAACCAAATCCAAACTCTACTTTTCATCAAAATCAACCCTCCATATCATATTACACCAAACTTACCATATTTTTCCTTCCTCTTTCCTCATTCACAACATCACATCAATATATTACATATACCCAACCTTATTTACAATTTCCAATTACATTACCAATCAATCAACATCAATATCACATTTATCAACACAATTCACTCCTCAACTTCACAATCCTTCCTCCTCATCATATCCACATCAAGCATTACAATTAAACTCAACATTTATCAAATCATCAAAAATCATCATATACCATCATTCAACAACTTAACAACCATTCAAATCCAAACCTATCCTATGGGTCACTAGCCTAAGTATCCATGAATATTATATAATACACAGAGAAAACCAAAACCATACCATGGTCAATTCTCCTTATGAACCAAATGAGCCTTCAACCAAAATCCAACCACCAATGTAACTCCAACAAGCACCAACAAGCTCCAAATTCACAATAATCAAGCTATATACATATAAATCACCACAAAATCAACCTAGGGCTCAACATAAATCAAAAGTTCACAAGAGTTCAAAGCCTCTTACCTTTTCCAACAGATTTGGATGTCAAAACCTAAAGCTAAGCAAGGATTAAAGTGAACCTAAACACCAAGAATCACAAAAACTCACTTATTCAAATGCACTAGGTACCCAAAATTTTGAGGAGAAGAACTGAGAGTGATTCGAGTTTTCCTCACCAGTTTCTTGGGTGGGTTTTGTAGAGCTCGTCACAAGGAACGTGTAGCCGTTGACGGCTCGCAAATCGGAGTACCGTAGCTCAAGATATTAGCTAGAGAATAAGAGGATAAATAGTGCTCTCGGGGTTTCTCTTCTTCTTCTTTTCTTCAGCAATGTGTGGGTGTGTTTGAGTGTGTTATGAGTGATTGGGTTCATTAATGAACCCTTATATATGTTGGGCTTGGGCCCAACTTGGGTCCGGTCTAACCCGTTAGCGTTTTTAGCCCGTTTGGCCTAACTTCGGGCCAAACCTTTAAAATTAACAACCGATTTTCCATTTCTAATGTTTTTCTAAGGTTTTTGACTGTTTCCACTTTTTCTTGCGTGGAACCGGGCAGACTTGAATCGGTTTAACCAGTTCAACTGCCAGTTCATAGTTTTTCACGATTTTTTGCAGAAAATATATTTTCTGACTCAAAAAGACCCACTAAGTCCAAAAATGATGTTTAAAATTGCAAATTCTCACTCTAACATTTTGGAATCAAATTAGGGCAATATAATCACTTAATTAAATGGTTAATTAAGCTCGGTTCTTATATTTTTCCCACCAAATAAGAAATTTTACCCTCAAAATATGAATTACCTGAGAAAAGTTTGGGATAATCCTTTCGCATCTCGGATTCCAATTCACAAGTATGTTCTTCAACTTCTACCCTCTTCCAAGAAAACTTAACCAATGGAACTTCCTTTCCTTGCAACTTCTTCACACTGGCATCGTCAATCCTTACCGATGTCACTTGGAAAGTCAAGTTCTCCCTCAACTCGACCGATTCAGGCTCCAACACATGAGCCGCATCCGACGTGTACTTATGGAGTTGTGACACGTGGAATATGTCATGTAGGTTAGATAGATGAGGTGGCAAGGCAACTTAATATGCCACTGGCCTGAATCGCCTTAGGATCTCAAATGGTCCTATATACCTCAGATTCAACTTCTTGGTCTTGATTGCTCTTCCAATCCCAGTTGTCAGTGTAACCCGCAGAAATACATGTTCTCCCACTTCAAACTCTAATGGTTTCCTTCTCTGGTCCGCATAACTCTTCTGTCAACTCTGAGCAGTTAACATTCTCGCACGAATCTTCTTAATGTTCTCATTTATATACAACCTTGCTAACTCATCTATAGAGTAGTTCACTCGGATAGGCAGGAAATGAGCAGATTTGGTTAAGCGATCCACGATCACCTAAATCGCATCAAATCCCGACCTAATCCTCGGTAAATTGGTCATAAAATCTATTACAATTCCTTTCCACTTCCACTGAGGAATTTCAAGTGGTTGAAGCATCCCCGATGTAAGAATCAGAGTTTTTACGAATAAAATCATTTAAATGCCCAAATTAGATTCTAGAAAGTTAGGATGAGAATTTTGGGATTTTCATATGATTTTTGGACTCAATAGGTCTTTCCGAGTCAGAAAATCTGTTTCTGCAAAAAATCGTGAAAAATCGCAAACTGGCAGTCAAACCGGTTGTACCGGTTCAAGTTTGCTCGATGCTGCGTGAGAAGCAATGAAAACTGCCAAGCTCGTCCTTTCTATCTAAGCTTTATGCTAAGTCTCTCAAGTTTCCCTGCCTAGTTTTCGTGCCCTTGTGCATTTTGAGTGTTAGGGTTTGGTTGAGAGAAATCTTGTGTCTTGGGTGCTTTAGGTACACTCTAGCACTTGATTGTTGGTGGTTTTGGCTTTCAAAACTGTTGGGTAAGGTAAGAGCTCTTGAAATCCTTGTGAGATTATGTTTATGTTGAGCCCTAGTTTGATTAGTGATGTTTGGTGTGTATATAGCTTGTTTGTTGTGAGTTTGGAAGCTTGCTTATGATTGGAAGTTCAACTTGTGCTCTTTGGGGTGTTTGGTTCATAAAGGGAATCGGCCAAGGTATGGTTTTGGTTTCCTCTATATAGTATATAATATTTATGGACACATAGGCTAGTGACCATAGGATAGGTTTGGATTTCAATGGTTGTTAAGTTGTTGGATGATGGTATGTGATGATTTATGATGAATTAATGATTGTTGAGTGTGATTACATTTGATTGATAAGGATATGTTAAGGATGAATGATTTGTGAAGTTGATGAATGAATTGATTTAATATATGTATGATATTGATGTTGATTGATTAGTAATGTAATTGGAAAGATGTTGATGAGGTTTGATTATATGTGATATATGGATGTTGAGATTGAGGATAAGGATAAGTGAAAAAGAATGTGGTAAGCATGGTACAATATGACATAGAAGGTTGATTGTGATGAGAATTGAAGTTTGGAATGGTTTGGTTGTGTTTTATGAGAGATTGTGGGAATTTTGGTTTTGGGTAAAATTTGGTTTTTGATGAATTTTGCATGATCATAACTTTTGCCTCGGTTTTCAAAATCTAATGAAACTTGTCTAAAATTAAAGATCTTGGAAAACCCTTTAAATTGATATAAATTTTGCAAAATTAGAAATTTTGTAGGGGGAGTTATGATCATTCAAACTTGGTGTTGAAAACCTGAAATTTTGCAAAGTTACAGAATTCTGAGTTTTCTGGTATGTGCGCACGCACACTCTGTGAAAATTGTGACCTATGCACACGCACAGACCTGTGCGTCCGCACACACAGAGACAGGTAATCTGCTTGCAGCGCTGGCACAGCTTGTGCGCGCGCACACCAATGGAAAATTACAACATGTGCGTGCGCACAGACCTGTGCACACGCACACGTTGGGGAGGCCAGTCTGTTGGTGGCGCTGGCACGGGTTGTGCGAGTGAACAGAGTTTGTAAACTTTGACACCTGTACGTAAGCACACCCCTGTGCGTACGCACACTTCCAAAATCCTCCTGGGCGTGCGCACGCACACCCCTGTGCGGATCCACATGCCCTATTTCACAAAATTAAAATCGGTTTTCAACTATTTCACCCTTCCAACAAGGTTGTAAGCTTCTATAACACCATTTTAATACTTTTGGGGCTTATTTTGTGTATCAGAATAAGTAAAGGTTCTAGGAATTTTAATTTGGGTTTTACGTTAGAAAGTTAGTAAACGGAGGTGTAGATTTCTGTTCTACTGAGGATGTGTTTAGTGGAGTGATAAAGGCGGATGGTACCGGGATTGAAGAATAGATGGACTATGAGTCTGGAATGGGATTGCTTAAGATTAGCTTGAGAAATATGAATGTTTAAGGGTGTTGATGGAAGAGATGATGGTTATGATGAGTTGAGGACTCCTAGAATAAAACGAGGTTTGGGATAAGAAATGGTGATGACTGGTGATGGTTTAAGGTGGATTGACTTGTTAGATGTGAAAAGTGTGTTAGGCACTATATCCTTGGAATGATAGTGTGCCAGGAACTATATCCTTGGAATGATTTTTTATGAGTCCTATGTTGTTGTTATTTTTCTTCTCTGCCGCAAGAGTGTGCCAGGCACTATATCCTCGGATTGAGCATGCAAGTGGGCCAGGCACTATACCCTCGGAACGATAATGTGCCAAGAACTATAATATCCTAGGAATAAAAGCGTGCCAGGCAGTGGCAATGGAATCGCACGGAGGGTAGGTTGGAGAGGGCTGTGGGGTACAAGGTGTTTGACTAGATTAGAAATCCCCTAAGATAGATTACCCTTTTATGGTGCTATGGTTTAGTTATGTTAAGATTTATATAATTATGCTTATGTGGTTTAGAATGCTTGAAGTTTGAATCCTTGTGATGGATATGGAGTCTAGGATTGCCTTTGGCGTTCCGGAGTCTTATATCCTACATCACTAGGCACTGTTACCATAATGAGAACCTCCGGTTCTCATACCATATTTTTTGTGATGTTTTTCAGATGCAATTCACAACCCACCTTGGTGAATTGTCTGGTTGGTCATTGATGAGCGGATAATTTATACGCTTTTTGGCATTGTTTCTAGTATGTTTTTAGTATGTTTTAGTTAGTTTTTATTATATTTTTATTAGTTTTTAGTCAAAATTCACTTTTCTGGACTTTACTATGAGTTTGTGTGTTTTTCTGTGATTTCAGGTATATTTTGGCTGAAATTGAGGGACCTGAGCAAAAATCTGACTCAGAGATTGAAAAGGACTGCAGATGCTGTTGGATTCTGACCTTCCTGCCCTCGAAGTAGATTTTCTGGAGCTAGAGAAGCCCAATTGGCGCGCTCTCAACGGCGTTGGAAAGTAGACATCCTGGGCTTTCCAGCAATGTATAATAGTTCATACTTTGCCCAAGATTTGATGGCCCAAACCGGCGTTCCAAATCAGCTCAAGAATGCCCGGCGTTAAACGCCGGAACTGGCACAAGAA